>NC_037544.1:32357013-32377041 GCF_001531365.2 Cynara cardunculus var. scolymus | reverse complement strand
TATCAATTTAGGGTTTTAGATGGGAGGGGTAGAGAACCAGTTTCTTATGAAGAACCGTATCAATTTAGGGTTTTAGATGAGAGGGGTAGAGAAGGGAATAGAGCCTCTTACCATGGTAAGATTGATTTTTGTTGCTGACTGTGGTAAGAGGATGGTCAGCAATGCTTTTTTTTTTTTTAGTAAACACTTTTACCTCTTACCCGGGTAAGCATCTCTTAATCGGTAAGAGCCGGGTAAGAGGCAATAAGAGGTTAGTAAACGGGGCCTAAAAGTTGAATTATATAGTAATCATCTAGTGAAGCTAACATCATCAAGAAACTTACAAAAAGGAAGTTAATAAGCCCAAAATGCGTGGTAGAAATTGGTATCATTGTAAGCTAACTTGTTTCTAAAAAAACACCAAACATCAAAGATTACCTCATATAAGCCAGAAGTTGTTGAGAGCCATACCAAACAACAAAAATGAACAGTCATAACATATTTGATCAAGGTCCAGACCAAACAACAACCACCAGCTATAAAGCCAACCAATCTGACTCAAACTAATCTCAAACAGAAAAACCAAATATTGAAGATTGTTAAACAACATCCACACAAATTAACCATTTAAACAGGACAAAATCTGGAACTAAACAAACTCCATAACAACAGGTTTAAAAGATTGTCCCTCCARAAATGAATACAAACCAGCAGCCACTTAATCATAAAGAATAACAACAGTATAATAAGTCAAAATAGATAGGACCAAAAGTGATCCCAAAAATTGATCAGAAACTGAGTTAAACCAACAGACAATAAATCAACATTATACCCCCCCCCCATTATCACTGATCTTAAGGATGCAATCCAAAAAGAATGTAAGGGGCTGTTTGTTTCCCTCTTAATGGTGACATTAAGAGGGAGCCTCTTAATCGGTCAGAGGTTAGGACCGTTTGAAAAAAAAAAACCTCTTAACTGTTACATATGGCTCTTAACCATTTTGAAGGTAATACTCCACTCAACCATTCAGGGGCTGTTTTTTTCCATCTTTGTCCTCTTCTCACGCATCCCCTGGTCGCTTCCATTCTTCTTCCCCCTTCCATTCCCGATCGATGCACAACCCATCATCTTTAATCGGAGCGCCGGCAAGGTGCCGTCCTTCCACTTCGTCGGTTCCCGATCGCTTCCAGGGCCGTCGTTCCTTTCCTCCAAGGCCCGTCCTTCCATCTTCGTCGATTCCCGTCCTCCATCTTCGTCGTCGGTCCGCTTCTGTCAGGTATGTCTCGCCGTCTCRTCGGTCGTTAGTCGGTTTAAGTCGCCGGTCGTCGATTTAAGTCGCCGGTCGCCTATTTATTGATTGCTACCACTTTTTCTTTAGCAATCTTCTATTTAGATGCAACTATTTTTCTTATATATTGCTATAGATCTGTTTAGATGCAACTATTTAGATGGGGTTTTTTGAAGATTGCTATTGTTAAAAACTATTATGTTGGAATTTGGATTGTTATGTTATTGTTTATTCATGAATTTGAAAAATTATGTTTGGTTGGACTAATATGAAATCTTGTTTCGAACTAATAATGTTACGTTTATTTGGAATAATATGAAATATGTAGTTATTTTTGTAAAATTATTGTTTCATTCAGATATCAGCCAAACAGCTTTATTTCATTCAGTACTAAATCATTCAGAGGGTTAAAATGGTAATTTTACTGCCATTCAGAGAACAGTTACCAAACAACATTATTTCATTCAGCACTTAACCATTCTGACCCTCTTAACCATTCTGACCTCTTAACTATTCTGCACTAAATCATTCAGCAACTGCCAAACAGCCCCTAACAGTAGAATATTTCATAAAATGTGTTTGGCATGAAGTGGATGTAGAATGATTCTACATACAGTTAGCATTGAATATGATGTTTTCTGGTTTTCTCATGAATCAGACTCTGTACATTGGTATGTTTCACATCTGGAATAATGAGAAMTTGGTGTGGTTTGTATACGACTTGGGCACYCCCATACCTTAAAACTAAGATGGTATGTATTTGGTGGGAAATTATATATAGCTAACACAAAAGGGAATATTGATTAAAATGTTTAGCTAGCAAGGAACTACCATACCCTAGGAGTAAAGTTTTCGAAAGGAGCACGTAGCTTTACGGGATGATGTTGGGTGGCCACTTTAGGACAATCTACTGATGTCACGGGAACACTTGAATCTCTAATATCATAGCTTTCAGCTCTGCTACTTCATTGCTAACATCTTTATATGCTCTTTTCATTACTCAAAAAGAACAACATTGTCCATTTTCATACTTGATATACATACCAGAATGAGACAATAGAGAATCYAGAGTTCCCAATCCCTAAGAAGGAACAAATAGAAGAAATCCAGGATTAGGAAAAAAAAATAAACTAAAACCTTTATCCTTTCTAAGTTCCAACCCAACAAATTAAACGTGCATACCAACAAMAACACACAAGCAAAAGAAGAAAAGAACAACAAGCMTRCATGATATAAGGCTACTAGTTTAGTTATCAAAAAAAAACCATGGATCCTAATCATGTTATGGGTCTTTTTTTTAAACACGTTAAAGCAAATACAAATCATGGAGCCTAATCATGTTATGGGTGCGCCAACTTAATATATTAAACCAATAACATAACATTATGCTAATATAAAGGGAAGAATTTAAATTGAAAGTTAAACATGTGAAACAATCTCAATAAATGTTATGTTTATGGTGCCTTCTTTATACATATATGTCATTTTATAATAACATGGTTATTAACACATTGAAGATGAGAAAAGTAAAGAAACACACATTGGGAACAATAATTACATAACAATAACTACAAGTTTAAAAAAAAGTCTAGCAAAAATCAGAAATTCTAGTACAGGATGCATAATGATTTCTTGAAGCATACCCTTCATTAGATTTAGAGACAAATTCATCGATTCTTCTTGATCTTTTCTTTACAAGTTTGTAAAAATTAGGAATGCTAGGGATATAATCAGCAAGGAAGATCCTAATGCAACGTGAATGTCCATTGAGAGCAGCCAAATGCAATGCAGTTCCTTCGTTTAAATCATCCTTCTTGTGGATCTACATTAATGGTCGAATATAAGCCTCAAGTTCCTATTTGATATCATTATCTGTGTTAGAATTGAATACAGTAAAAATAACACAACTTATATATGACAAGTGTGAGCAAGAAGAAGGGGCCAAAATGGAATAAAATTCCTCAACATCAAATTCATATCAATTCAAAGTTAAAAAAAGTATGTTTATTGCATACTGGACCCGGTTAAAGTGTTGCACTAGTCTATTGGCCATCAACGGGAAGGTATATCACGGTAAGTAGTGGTGCGATCTGTGACATAATCCATTCAATACTATTTCTCTCAAAGATTAACTAGATGAAGTTGAAGTAAAGAAACCATTCAAAGAAGTTGATATGGGCAACCTTGTCACTTTCATCTTTACCAGCKACAAAGGTGATAAGAACATATGGAACATTTTTTAGAACACTTGGGATTTGGTTGTCATCTCCTTCAAGAAAGAGTAGCATCCAATTTTTCTAAAGAGAAAAGTTATCTTTTTGAAAACGAGGTGCTTTTGAATAGAGAGCCATTACCATTGTTTGTGGAAGTCATTTCAGATTTGTCTTATGAGATTAAACGAATGCTCTGATACCACTTTTTGGTCATGGAATATTTCACATGTTTTTTTTTGTAGAAGCGGGATTGAATACAAACACAATAGGTTTCCACTTTTAATTCTATATTTTGTATTATAACAAAGAATTGTAGATTTGTTGAGGAAGTTAGAAAGGTAAGACCTATGATCCTAAAGAATCTGACTAATGACATTTTTGCAACAATGAAAGAACAAAAGAAGAATATACTCTTTTAGATATGAAGTACTAAGAAACTATCACTATAAGTTCTTTCAAAACGGGTGAGTAGCAACAAATGACAAGGGTGACCTTTTATAGCCACCATTGTATTTAAATTCTAATATCCACCTTTAATGCGTGTCTTCATCTGATTTGTTRATCCATGCATGCTTGTACTCTTCACTTCAACCTTTAGTTGATGTAGACACTTATTAACCTTTCATATCCTTTTGTATGAATAAGGAACAACAAAAAAATAGGGTATTAATAACATARTGTTTTATAACTTACTTTGGATGACATTCTGAGCATGTTCCCATACCAGGATTAGTGTTGGTAGAGTTAGTGAGCCAAACTTGTTGGACAAGTTTGCACTCCAAAATCCAGCTTGTCAGTAGTAGAATTTATCATACTACTATTTGACTTTATCTTGTCTTGATCTTATTTCGACTAGATGAAAAACCAATTCATTTTAATGACGATCTTGACATCATTTCAACTAGTCTTCGATTTTGTTGAATGATTTTAGTTCTTAGATCCATACAGATAATTACAAGACTTTTACAAAGAAAAATCATATTTATTTCTATTCTAAAATATAAGTTATAGATCAGATTCCAACTATAGAACAATTATGAAGTTGAAACATCAAATTGAATAACTTAAAATAAAATCGGGGTTCTTGAAAATCAAGATTGAGTAACGAAGAAGAAAGGTCAATAGGATTCTTCCATTCAGATGGAGAATAATCAAATCTAAGGTGACGTTTGGTTCGCAAMATGGTTTTTGATAGAATGGAATCTGTTAAAGGAATTTAACTTTGAAGGAATTGKAATGGAATGTTTTCAGGTTTGACCACATGTTTGGTTGGCAGACATTGGAATGGAATATGTTAAAGAATTGGAATCTCTGTGTTTAGTTCACAGAATGTAGCTTTAGAATTGGAATAAAATATTGGTAAATGACCAAAATGTCCTTTTTTGAAAATTTTATTTTTTTAAAACTAAAAATGCTTTAATAAAATAATTATTTAATATGTAAAACAATATAAAATACACAATCCAAATATTATCATAAGCCAAATGACGTTACTAAATTAACGGTGGTTCAGATCGGTGGTGGTCCATAGTGGTGGTCCACAGTGATTCAGATCGATGGTGGTCCGCAGTGGTTCAGATGGAGGTGGTCAGCGGYAGTTCAGATAGGCGATGGTCGACAATGGTTTAGATCGGTGGTGGTCCATGGTAGTTCAGATGGCGGTTATCGATAGTGGTTTAGATTGACGGTAAATCAGATCAGTGGTGGCTCAGATCGGCGGTGGTTCAGATCGGCGATGGTTCAGATGGGTGATGGTGGTCGACGGTGGTGGTCGACGGTGGTAGTCAGCGGTGGTCGATGATGGTTCAGATTGGTGGTGTAGGTCAGTGGTGGTTCAGATCGATGGTGGTCCACGGTGGTTCAGATGGCGGTTATCAGCGGTGGTTTAGATTGACGGTGAATCAGATCAATAGTGGCTCAGATCGGTGGTAGTAGGTGGTGGTGGTCGGCGGTGTTTCAGACCGATGGTAGTCGATGGTGGTGGTCGGTAGTTCAGACCGGTGGTAGTCAGCGGTTCAGACCGGTGGTAACCGGTGGTGGTCGGCGGTGGTCGGCGGTGGTTTAGATCGGTGATGGTTCAGACTGGTGGTAGTCGGTGGTGGTTCAGATCGATGGTGGTGGTCGGCGGTGGTTCAGATCGGTGGTAGTCAGTGGTGGTGGTCGGCAGTGGTTCAGATCAATAGTGGTCGAGAGGTGGTCGACGATAGTCATATTGAGTTTTATGAGATTAGAGTATATTAGGTTAAGGGCATATTTGTTGGTCCTTTGAGGGTTTACAAGATAAGTAAAACAGTTTGTAGAAGAGAGGGGGATGAATACAAACACAATATTTTCAAATTTAAAATGAATATTGATAAAGAAGATCAATACAAATTTTACAAGATTGTTTGCGAAAAAATAAGGTAAGAAAACCTATCTAAACAATCTTTGGTTACACACAAATTCTTAGCAAATGAGAAAATAAATGTTGTAAAGAGAAAATTCTTTACTTAAGCTAGAAAATGCTCAAAGTAAGAATTAGGTTTAGAGAGTGAGTTGCGCGCACTCTGCATGGAGAAGAAACACTTCTATTTATACTCAGTGTATTAAATGAACATTTAATGCAATATGATAGGGTTAGAATGCGTGTCAAGCCTTAAGAGGAAGACTTGTCCTTTGCTACAGTGAATAGTACAAAAAGCACTATTCATGGGCAGACATCMTTACCTAAAGTTGGTGGACACTAGAGTTGACTAGTCGGCTCCGTACCGTACCAACGTTTAGAAGGGTTAAGGACAARACAACAACAATCGTGCTAAGCAAGCTTCCTTTGATCGCTGAATGCTGGAATAACCTGAAGGTCTCTTCAGCATTTGCTGAGGCTTGAGCAGTCTTCACACATATGTAKACGGGCTTGTAATCACTGAGTACCGCTTCAGATCACGTACTCGCCAGTCTCTAATCTTCAGTTTCAGTCTTCGACATTAACTGAAGGTTCTTTTGTGTGAGTGTTGTCTTCTTGAAGTATCGCTGTCTCTGATCAAATTACAATACAAGTTCTTCAGCGATCACTGAACAGGTTTAGTGATGATCGCTGGAACTGAAAAGACAGAAACAAAAATACAACGTATAAGTGAAAAGATTATCATCAAATCACTGAGAGAGAGGATCAACAATCTCCCCCTATTTGATGATAACAAGACAACATAAAGAAAGTTGTCTTATGAAATAATAGTAAGGAAAAGTTACACATAAAGTACATGTCTCTTTTTATTATTTTGGGATCTTTTTCAGTGAGTCAGTCTTTGCTTGAGAATTTTCCTTTAGTTATATCAAAGAAAAAATTACAAGTATGGAGACTGAAACTGAAAGCTTATTCACTGACTTATAGATTGTCAGTGAATGTAAAAAGTAACACTGGAACTCATAGACTTGTGTCCCTATTAACTTTTTCAKGGATCTTTTTTAGTGAAGTACATGAAATACTCATTTTATTGTCATTGGTAATAT
This sequence comes from Cynara cardunculus var. scolymus, assembly GCF_001531365.2. NCBI lineage: Eukaryota > Viridiplantae > Streptophyta > Magnoliopsida > Asterales > Asteraceae > Cynara > Cynara cardunculus. The sequence continues at coordinate 32,370,072 of NC_037544.1, read as the reverse complement.
TACAAGTAGTTCAATACATGTCTAATGCTTACAGACTATAAGAATAATCACTGAAAGTAGACATAGTACAAAAAGTTACAAGGAAAAGTGGATTGTTGTTACAAAAAGAAACTATTCTAGAACACTTGGATCTATGTAACCAAGTACATCTTCACCAAGGTTTCTTCGACGTAGGAATTCCCTTCGTATCTTCAGATCTACGACTTTTCCAGGCATGCTATCATCTATCCAGGTTTAAAACTCCTAACTCAGGTTTAAAATGCATAGTATTGGGTGTATAGGGACACTTATCTGGCAAGTCAAGATTCAGCATAGAAATGTTTGTATTCTGATGAGCCTTCAGGACTTCATCTAAGGAGAACTTTGTTTCATGTTATACCAATTATAATTTTTACAAATATTTCTCATTTTCTCTAAATCACAATATTCCATCCTTTTATTAAAGATAAACAACATCTATTTCAAGTTGAAACTAATATTTCTATGGGTTTGGCCATAAATAATACGTCAGGTTTGCTTAGATTAACCTACAGGGGGTAACGGATGCAAGTTAGACTTTAGAACAAGTCAAAATAGGTAGAGTCGGGTTAGATATGTACTCATAAAATGGTTAAAAATAGTTTTTATTTTTATGTTTTTGACATATGATTAATGAGTTTGAATTTAAAGAACAGTTTTTGTTCATCTAGCGCAAGCTTGGGTGGGAGATGAGGTGCTCACAAAGACAGAAAAGCAGGTGAATGCGAGTCGTGAAGGTGAGCTTCCATGGTAACCAAGTTAGCGACAACTGAGGCAGAGTGAGCTTTTGAGCTTGCATAAGATGTGTTAGTTCGAAAGCCACCTCCAGGTCATGTAACAGGCCCCCTTGACCTCTAAGACCACTGGATTGACCAAAAATATTTTTTATGCGAGTTAAGCAGTTGTAGATGTTTAATATGAGAAATAGATAGTAAGTTCCTCCATATAGGTGCAATCCTAAGGTAACAAAGCCAAGTTATAATACCAACCGAGGACCAACTTCGTTAACGTTGCATGTCATGTTAAATCGTTGAGCATGCTCATATTTAACATGCAAGAATGATCCATGAAGCGAGGACCAACTTTGTCAACGTTAACAGTGAGTTGTGGCCACATTAACAACAATTATAAATGGAGAGTTATATGAATTATCTGTGAGAATGATATGTAAGTGCATCAACATCCTATTATACATGTGAGTTAATGTTTCTTGTTGCATGATACGTTATGTGAGAAACATGTAGTAATGATATGTTTTGTTATTTTGCCGAGTTGTTTACTAAATTATGAACTCACTAAGCTTTTTAAGCTAATTAGTTATGTGTATCTCAGGGCTCGGCATGAAAGTCAGAGATTGGTAAGGGCAGAGGGCAAGTCTAACCCTAGTTTGTTGATAACATCTTATATAGATTTGTTATGTTTACTCTTGTTTGAGAACAACATCAAGTACATTGATTTTGTGGTTCTGTAGACGATTTAAGTTATTGGTTATATTCCTGTTGAGTTATTCAAAATATTTTGCTGTGTTTTTTTAAGTTACAATGGAGCTAGTCGTGCCTGCTTTTGTGAAGGAGGGGGCATTTTTGTCTTTTTTTCCTTTCAAGAGAGACCGAACCTTCACTTGCTTTCACCCACCTATATCATACACCTTCACTTAATTTCATGTACCTCTGCATACTTACTAATATTAACATGACTGAAACTTTAACAAATTTATGCATGCGAAAGTGATTGAAGGTATGTGAAAGTAACTGAAAATGAAGGTGAATGAATGTCCAATCTCCTTTATAGTCATGCCATTAAAGTTTCATATATTAATATGCCACTGCATTTTTGTGAGCCGTTAGATAAAAGAACTTATCCACGTGAATGCCTCTACCAATACTACAACAACAATAGATGTGAATGATTTTCGTTGGGATCCATCAGAGAGACCAATTTTTATATATACTCGTAATCATAGAGATAAATAAGTTATATCCATATGATTTTAATTAAGTGGAAAGAATGAACGACTCTTGGGTGTGAATCTGATATCTAATATGACGTTGGGCCTCGAGATGAAAAATTTGCCAACTTAAATAGTATTGTCGACCTTGCTAAACTGTTGGTGGAAACAAGTGTAATATTAATTATTAAAGCTGGTTTTGGTTTTGTTTGCTACAACTGCTACAATCGGTAGATGTTTTTTCTACAATGAAGTTGTCAAGTCAAAGTATATATGTTAGAGACAAATATAATTAACCATGTTCAAAAAATGAAAAATCAAAAAATAATTGTATGAAATATTTATTTATAAATATTATGATATTTATTTTATGCCACCACTCATATAATTTCTTATTCCTGCCTTTACTAGCATTCAACATTTAGATATGAGTAGTGATGGCTAAATCGATCCGATCTGGGATCCACAAAGGACTGGTTATGAGGCTGAAAATCGGGATCGGTTGGGGTTTTTTGGCAGTTTCGTGGGACCGGTTATGGTTCGATGCGGCCCAAAAATTCAAATAATTTTATAAATAAATATATTTTTAAATAATTTTATAATGTATTTTTGTAAGACAATATAATTTTTATTATATTAAAACGCATTTTTAAAGTGTATTTGAGTTACCCAATTACAAATTTTATAATGTATTAAAAATATATATCATTAAAAAATATTAATAATGCCAGGACCAGCGGCCCATAACCGGTTGTGAAGAACCTTGACCAGTCTTACCACTTTCGACCGGGACCGGCTATAAGAAAGCTTAGGACCGATTAGGACCGGCCCGACTTGGCTCGGGACCGGTTTTTGATCATCACTAGATGTGAGTATAGAATTAAAACTATTAATTATTATGAACTTGATTAATAATTAATTTTATATTCACATTTTTCTTTATTGAAAATAATATTATTATATATTTAATTAATATTGAAATGTTTTTTATTAAATTATATACCAACTTAAAAAAGATTTTATTCTCTTAAAACAAAAGAATTCAGTTGGCCAATTTCCCTTTAATAATATACATATCTTTTAATTAAAAGACACCTTTTTGGCCATACCAAAATGTGACACACACCTTCCCCCCAAAAAAACACAAACATGAACTCTAATCGAAACCAAAAGGTCTTTGGCATAGCGGTATCGTAGCCCTTGACCTTCTAGGAGGTTAGGGGTTCAAACCTCACCATAGGTGAGGAGAGTGTGTGAGCTTATTTGTTGCATTTGTCGTATATAAATATTATATACTTCAAAAAAAAACTCTAATTGAAACAAGGTTAATTTGATTTGGATATGAAATTGGATTTTATTACAATCTTTTGATTAATTTAAAGAGAAACTGTTTGAAATTAAAATATCAGGATTTTAATAAAATTTTATAAATACTTGAATTTAGAAATCTTATAGAAATAGTTGGTATTTTACGAGGTTTCATAGAATTATTTGTAATAATATTTTAAAATATATTAATTATAATAATCAATTAATGAAACACAATTTAATTATTTTTATAATTAGTTCGACTTGTTTTAATAAATTGTTTATAAAAAATAAAAATTAATTCTCAAATATAGATTTCAATTCCTCCCATAAAATTCAAATCTTCCAAAATTATTCCATCAAATTAAACATTCCATAAGAAAATTTTTGACCAAAAATCATCAAATAACTTCTTTTTAAAATTATTAAAAAAAAACAAACCTTTGCCAAAATATATATATATATATACAAAAAAGGTGGTTTTCAACATATTATGGCCCACCATCGCACTAAACTAAAGTGACAAAAAGGGGATTCTCTTGAGCACATTTACAAAATTCTTTGGCTACTTTGATGATTTTTGTAATAAACGGTTACTTAAAGAATTGTTTGTTTATTTTTTAATAGTTTCATTAAAAGATAATATCTGAATCATTAAAAAATGGATCTTGTTTTGCAAAAAAAAAATCTGTCTCTTAATGGTTCTAAAACTCTCTGAATGATTTCGTATGCTGAACATCCCTTAACCATTCAACGCCGTAATTTCGTTGTAAATAATTACCAAACAATTATATTTCATTTTGCACTATAAAATAAAAATTTGTTAATCATTCTAATCACTTAATCATTTTGCTCCAAATCATTCAACAACTACAAAACATCCTCTTGTTGAAATCTTTTGGCCAGAATCTACCTAAGTATATATCCTGCTTGAAAACAGAATCTACCTTATATAGAATAGGACGACTCTGTAAGTAAAGAACCCAGCATGAACTATAATTGAAATATTACCCTTCAAATTTATTAACCACAATATTGAGATGCAAAACATAACAAAATGTCATACCAAAAAAAAAAAATCAGAAAATGATGGATTTTTTTTCTAAACCTATACATACATATATTCACCTCCTCGGACCGCATTTGCAGCTCCTTTCCTCTCTTCTTCGGCCTCCTTTTCTCGCTCCTTTCGACTTTCATACTCATGATCATCTGTCCGCAATTCATGTCGACAAATTGGGCAAGAATTATGCGCATCCTGCCACAGAAAGACTACGATTCTCAGAACCCAAATTCAATCATTTTTTTCATATTAACACCTATAAGTCGATTGTCCGGTGAGTAAAGGGAAGTAATGGTAGTTCTGGCTGAAAAGGTAACAAGTAATTACCAGCCATGGCTTCAGGCAAGGAGGATGAAATGTGTGCTTGCATGGCATCTCTTGCATATTGTCATTTACCACCAAATTCTCCTTACAAATGGCACATTCGGCATCTGGTCCCAACTTGCCCAAGATCTCATCTGTAATAGTAATAACCGGAAGCTTTGCAACCACTTCTTTACTTGCTGGTGGTGCTCTTGGGGCCGAATCTCCCTCTGGGAACTGCAAATAAACAGCGATATTTACTCTAACGAGTGATTCACAAAAGATAACATAAAAGAAACAAGCCCTTGTATCCCACCCGGATGTGGGGTCTGCAGGGTGGGATCTGAGGTGAATCCATGATTTTTTTTAAACAGTGATACCATTTGACTATAAAGGTAAAAAAATATAGAATTTTTTTGCAAAATCATGATTGATCAGTTGGTTGGTTGGTTGTTTGTATTTGCGAAGAAAGGTCATCGGTTCGATTCCCCCTCTCACAGCTACTTTCCTCCAAATAAATTTTAAAAAACAGAAACTATAGAAAACTAATATTAAAAGCTAAAAAAAGGAATTTTGCTAGCAATGGGATTCGAACCCACACTCCTTCGAAAAGGAAAGTTTAATATGGCGACTCAAACCAACTCAACGACCTCAAACTGTCAAAAGTTTTGTTTAGGAAATATAGGGGCACACAACAAAACATTATGTTGGAACCCTTCAAGAAAGCAAAAAAAATTCTCCTACTACGAAACCATGAAGCAATGGCACGGGCCACCATATGCTCCCACATTGGTCCAACCCTGGGCGGGATGTAAGCAATCCTGACCTCTACCCCAAAGAGTAGAGCTGTTGTTTCCATGACATATATGTGTGAAATAAAGAGAGTTTCTCCAAAGACTAGAGGAAATAGCAAAAAGAGAAGGGGGATTAGATTACCATTGCCACAAGTCTGTCAATCATCTCCTGTGGTAGACTGGACTCGTCCGATACGTCAGGCATAAGTTCATGAATTCTGTCCATCAGCTCCTGTGGTAGATTGTTTGATCCCTCTGATGTGTTATCTCGAGATGGCTCAGCTTGAGCCATGGAAGCAGCAAGGGCTGTCATCAGATTTGATTGAACCAGCCACTGTGGCTGTGGAGGCTCTTGGTCCACCGTAAGATGCCCTTCAAATAGATATCCTGAAATGAACAATATCAGAAATGTAAATGTTAAACTCTAACAAGTAAAAGAAACAATATATTCGATACATATGGCTTCTTGACACTACGAGGAATGACCTTGACTTCTCCTGTTTTGAGCAGATTCCTCAGGCTGGTTGTCGATTTCACTTAATTGCTCTCGGGCTCTAGCTATGCAGGTCCGCAAATGTTCCCTTTCAGAAGATTCAGACACCAACTGTTCAGCCTCCAGAAAGAGCCCTTGTCCGGCAGACCAAAATCCAGGTGAGGTGTATCTTGTCTTCAATATAGTTGCAACTCGTGATATGACGGTGAAAAACTGTGGCATCCAAAGAAGGTTTGTGATGGTTAAAATTGGAGTGAAGCCGAATAGGACGGACGCCCTCAACTTAATTCCTCGGTTGAGTGAAACAAAAAGGGTACAAAACATAGCAGGCATGAATCTTGATCATATAGTACTAGATCCACACTTCGGTCCAAAGAAAAGCAGACGACACTGGCAAGTATAATTGGACGGGAGAGCATATTTCCTCCCTTTCCATTCTTCTAACAGAGATTAAGTAGAGAAAGATCAACACAGGATGTGTTGTGAGGAAGAATGATCTAATAACAATCAAAAGGGAGTAAAATTTGATGTGTTAGGCCAGCTTAAAGGCTAGGCCTTCAGACTCCTCCCCATACGCTGCCAATTAAAGTCTGCTAAGGCCACTAGGGATTTCCTGACCACATGGGATTAGTTGAGGTGCACGCAAGCTGGCCCGTATCACCATAGTTACCAAAAAGATTTGACGTGTTAGAGAAAAGGCAGGTTAGCTAGGAGAAAACATGTCGAACGTATTTTCCTATTAAAAAAATCCTGTTAAAAGGATTAAGACCTCCTACAGGAAACCTAGGTCGGTAATAGACTGAAACTTCAAGGAAAATCAGGCTTAACAAGGACTGGAGCCTCTAGAACAGACCCTTAACCCTGTAGCATGCTGAAACTTTATGGGCATCACCAGATAAATTTCACTCTTCATGAATCCCGGTGGCACATCAATACATATTTGCTTTTCAAATTGGATTCTCAAGCCATCAGTATGAATGTCCCTAGTCCTAATTTTGCGAATGTTTTCAGGCCATCATGTATATGAATGATGAATCTACAAAAGCATTCTACGCTATTCCTAACTTTTAATAATTTCTATCTGTTGATCACATCTCGTTTATGCAATGTGGCATGTAACCAAAGAAGGTTACTGAAGATGGCATCATACTTTTTCATAATTAGAGCAAGTTAACTTGCCAAAAGGTGTTCACTCACCAATAAGAGATATTAAAGTATAAGCATGCTATTCGACGAACAAACAAGATGAACAATATAGGCAACATGCAAAATGAGTAACCAAAATGTAATAATCTGTCGACATAAAAACTTCAAATCATGAAATCATCACCGAAAGCCAGGCATGAAAATTATCAAAAGGGTTTACTTCATTCTATTGATCATGTTCAGTTAAACGTCGATCTTCTAAAGCAATTGCTTAAATTTTGGACCAGGGGTAACTAGATCATCAACCTTTAACTACAAGTAAAGGGAATTGCAAGTTTAGGTGATGATCATTAGTTCAAACGCCTTTGATTGACCTTACCACCAGCCACAACACAATTCCATCAATAAATTTCAAGCAGGAAGTTGATCTACTTCGTTAAACAGATTGCAACAACAAAGAGGAAAATCCCCTTTCAGGAGAAGAGGGAAACCCTAATTTTCAAATGATGACATCCAAAAAAGCAAACAAAATTGTTAAAATTACCGATTTACGAAGAGAAGGGGAAGCAGAAGGGTAAAATTGATGGAGCAGAGATCTAATTGAAGCCACAGCCTCTTCAAACATTTGCTTTTTCCCCAGCTGCTTCTGTAAATCTTGCAATTTCAGCTTCAACTCATCCTCACGTTCCATATCCCTTTTTGATATTCAATATTGGAAATGAAAAAACCCTAAATAACTTTCGCTCTGAATCAATAATCTTGATTGATGAATTTGAATTGTGGCTCCTCTGGGACGTTATATTAACGATGGATGTCTTGCATAGGGGGAAACCTGCCAACTTCAGGAACCTTCAAGCCACGATCCTAAAGATTTTCCATTAGAAAAACATTTTAATTTAGGAAAAATTGTATTAAATTTGCATCAAAATGGAATTAACTTTCACATTATTTCTATTGTGAAGAATTAATTTTTAAAATTATTATTTAGGGGTCTTTATTTTGTTTATTTAAGGGTCTGATTGACCTGTTGACCTGTTAATGTCGACATCATTCAGATCTTTTGTCAACTAAGATATTTCACATCATATTAATTTTTTATTTTAAAAATAATATTCCACGTCATATTAATTTTTTATTTTAAAACTAATATTTCATGTCATATTTAAAATTATAAAATAATTATAGAAAAATAACTAAAATTCGTTTTTTTAAATTATTGTAATAAAATCTAGTTTTCATTCTAATCTCGTTTTAAAAAAAAATTCAGATATCAAATTGAAGAATTTTTCAAAAAAAAAATCCAAATTACCAAAATAAAAATTGTTTTTTACTGCTGCAATAAAAAAAAATTAATGTAATAGAAAAAATTAATTTTTTATTGCATCAATAAATATTTGATATTTATTTTTTATTACATCAATTAATTTTTTTAATTAAATTAATTTTTTTATTGCATTAGTAAAAAGCAATTTCTATTTTGGTAATTTAGAATTTTTTTGAAAAAATCTTCAATTTGATATCTGGTTTGTTTTAAAAAAAAACGAAAATTGGAATGAAAAATAGATTTTATTACAATAATTGTTTAAAAAAACAAATTTTAGTTATTTTTCTATAATTATTTTTGCAATTTTAAATATGACATTAAATATTAGTTTTAAAATAAAAAATTAATATGACATGGAATATTAGTTTTAAAATAAAATTTTAATATGACGTGGAATATTAGTTTTAAAATAAAAAATTAATATGACATGAAATATCTTAGTTCACAAAAGATCTGGATGATGTCAGCATTAACATGTCAACCAAACCCTTAAATAAACAAAAAGTTTGATAGAGATCCCTAAATGACAATTTTGAAAGTTGGTTCTTCAAAATAATAATCAGGTGAAAGTTAGTTCCATTTTGGTGCAATTTTCTCTTTAATTTAATTAAAACATATTAATCAGAAAAGGTTTAATATGTTTAAAGCTTATCGAAGAGTTATTTGACTTAGGATCGTTTACCAAACAGTTACCCAGTAATCGTTTACCGGTAAAGTTTAACATTATCATTTACTTATCGAGTAAAATTTTAGTCCACCAAAACGGTATTGTATGCGACAATTTATCCGGTAAGCTCTTACCATGGTAAGAGTCGTCGCCCTCACTTACATGGTAAGACTTTTGGTCCTTGTCTCGCTCTTATTGTGTAAGATTCTTGATCCTTACCATATTCATCCGATAAGGTAATGTGACTTGGTGTTCACTTACCTGAGTAAGCGTTTGGTAAACGACCCCTTAGTTTTTCAAAAATATCCTTTCGGGTTGAGTCCTTCTGGGCGCTAAGCAAGCGACCTATCGGGACGCTATGTATTGGAAAAAGGAGGGGGAGGGAAGGTGTAGGCCGGTTCAAGAGTTGTCAATTATAACCCATTTTCAAAGACAAAACGAATAAAACATCTGCAATATTCATACATCAAAAAGCGTAAATAGCAATGAGTACCAATTCATCAAAACAACTATCAATCGATGCAAAGAAAGGGCGAGAGAGGTGGAGCAAGGGAGCCGTAACATGACATCCATTACTGGCTTGAACGACCTGTTGCTTGAGATGTTTTGTTTAATTTAAACAAAGGGTCAAAAATAAGGTGAAGATGTGTTAGTTATAGTGGCGGACACTGAATCTTTCTAAGCAAGTGCAACTTTAAGGTGAATCAGGGGTCTACAAAGTACCGGTGTTATCTAAAGGGAAAGTCAATGCAGTTTGACATGGGGAAAAATCAATTGTCTGAATTTGGGGAATAAACTACATATTTTCAAATGAAATTTATTGATCTTTAAAATAAATAAAGAGCAAATTTAGGATTTGGTCCCTAAGTTATGTCAAAAATTATGAATTTGGTCCTTTCAACTTTATTTATTACAAAAGAAACTTCCACGTATGCATTTTGTTATGGATTTGGTCCCTCACACTAACCACCATCCACTTTCTCCATTAAGTAGGAGGGTATTTTTGTCCTTTTCATCTTTCTTCTTTCTTTGACCTCTTTTTCAAACCACAAGGACTAAATTTGTAATTTACTTAAATTTATATAATATTTTGAAACCCAGATATTTGAAACCTAGATCGTTCAAACCCACAAGGACCAAATCTTCATCACTGCTGGCATGACTTCTCAGGCGAATGCAGATCCACCATCTACGAGATCCAGATTTGAGAGAGAGCGACATGGTTCGAGAGAAAGCAAGATGGTTCTAAAGAGAACAAGATGGTTCTAAAGAGAACAAGATGGTTCCAGATCCACAATCTTACGCCGGCATGATCTGGGTTCGAGAGAGACATCCGATCTAGAACCATTGAAGTCGTGAAGCCATGAATCATCAAAGTCGTGAAAGAGATCTGGATTTGGTTGCTGCTCCAAGAACCATCGAGAGAGACATGGTTCGAATTGACTTCGGTTGTTGCTCCAAGAACCATCAAAGGCGTGAAACATACATATGATCTAGATTGTATTGGAGGTTATGAGTTCAAGTCATGTAGTTATAGGCTCCATGGGCCAGCCCTTGGAGGCGAATACTAAAAATTAAATATTTGCTCGGAATCGAACTTGGAATCAGATGCCTGATTTTTTTCTCTTACAATAATCGAGTGAGCGGTGTAACACCCTCATTTCTAATATGAGGTGCCACACAATAAAAATATAAAATATTCAAAACCTAACGGCTAATAAAGCCTTATTACAGGGAAAATCTTACAATAATTAAATTGTAATTAATATCTCAAAATTAATCTGTCTCATACCGAATTACGTTACATATAGATTCAAATATAATACTAAGCATATTGATAGTCAGCTTTATAAAGCTCAAGACCTTTGTCCTTGTCTGTCCTTGAACTCCTAGCTTCTGAGATGCATACTAATAGTTAGCTTTATGAAGCTCAACAAATTCATGGTTTTCATGCATAAAACATACATATCCTATTATGCAATATACGACAAACAGAATACTCAAATAATAATATGCACCTTTCTTTTAAAACCCCTTTTAAATAATAATGAGATCTCTAAAATTCTCATCTGGTTAAGACCTTATCGTCATCAGCTTTTCCTCCGGTTATATGGCCATCTCTTGTCCAATCACCCATCCCTAGGATTAGGGATGGCCAAATGGGCCCGGCCCGGCCTGGGACCGCCGGAGGACCGGGACCGACAAAGGACCGGCCCGGGACCGGGACCGGTAAGGACCGGTTATGGAACCGAAAACCGGGACCGGTTAAGGTTTTTGGTAGTTTCGTGGGACCGGGACCGACCGGGACCGGGACCGGTTATGGGACCGACTATGGACCGGCCCGACCCGGCCCGAAAATTCAATTAATTTTATAAATAAATGTATTTTTAAATAATTTTATAATGTATTTTTATAAGAAAACGTAATTTTAATTATATTAAAACGCATTTTTAATGTGTATTTGAGTGACCCAATTGTAAATTTTATAATGTATTAAAAATATATATCATTAAAAAAATAAAATAAAAAATCTTATTTTTTTAATGAAGGACCGGTTGGGACCGGGACCGGCGGCCCATAACCGGTTATAAAGTACCTATACCGGTCCTATCATTTTCGACCGGGACCGGGACTGAGACCGGGACCGGTTACGCCGGGACCGGTTATGGCCGGTTATGAGAATGGTGAGGACCGATTGGGACCAGCCTGGGACCGGTTTTTGGCCATCTCTACCTAGGATGCACCATCCCTTATGACTTTTTGACCTTTTCCAATACCTGACTAGAATAATAACCCGTTTATAACATGCTAACTAACATTTAGAACGCGTAAACAAAATAGCATACAAGCCATGATAATAATTCAAATACATGCAACGACCAATAAACATGTACATAAAGATAATATAATGCTCAAATAATCTGTATGTAAGCATGCGTCGTTAAAGTCTCATGTAGACTCAACTTGACTTAGTGTAGGTCCGCTTGTCACTAGACAGTTCTCGACCCTGTGTAAGTCGTATAATAGTTTTCTAAATATCTTTTCTTTTGAAAAAAAAATATAAATTCTCAATCAAATGATCTATCTACGATGTCCTAAAATATGATTTAGTTTCCAAATCTTTTGACCTAAAAAAATCCAAATTTTAGATACCTTACTACGATTAAAAAGTTAATTCTTAGTGTATATATATATATATATATATATATATATATATATATATATATATATATATATAGGGGCAGGTTCAAATGCGAACCGTCCAATTCTAAAAAACGTGTAAACCAAATTCGACCAATAAGAAAATTCCATTTGTTTTCAATTAAATTTAAATAATAAGGGTATTTATGACATTTTGTACACATATTTCGTAATTATGKAAGTTATTAATTCATATTATATAAGGAAATWAAATAAAATAAATATTGAAGAAAGGAAACGTTTCAATATATAAGGAAAATATATTATTAAAATCATTATTTTAATGATAACTATAATGAATAATGAAACAAATTATGAAGATTTCATCAAATATATTGATGAAATCGTGGGTTGCTGCAGGTGAAAAAAAAAAACAAATATTCATTACACTCTATAATCATGAAAAAGGTTTCATGTGTAAATGACTTATATTAGTCTTCAAAACATATTATATATATCAATGAAACATTGTCATGATGTAAAAAAAAATTCATATTCTAAGAGATGCAAGATTCGTGAAATGGGTTTAGTAAAATGAAACAGTTTYATTTTCGTAATACATTTTTTTATTTTATAAATGATTCAATATATAATAGTGAAACAGTTTCATTATATTGAAAATGGAATTAATGATAATGCAACACTTTTGATGAACAAATGTTTCAGTACGAAATAGTTTATGAAAGGGGTTGATGTTGGTGAAACAGTTTCATTTCATATTTGACTTGAGGCTGAATAATTAGTTTCATGATGAAACAGTTTCATTTCATATTTGACTTGAGGCTGAATAATTA
>NC_037544.1:32330641-32353053 GCF_001531365.2 Cynara cardunculus var. scolymus | reverse complement strand
GTTGTATAATAACCAACCTCTATATATATATATATGTTGGGGTTTACTTTACAAACCATCTATTTTATACAAACTAACATCAACCAATAACATAATTCCAATTTTTTCCTTTATTTTTAGTGTACAAGGGTATGATTGTTCTTTGACTTTATGATAAATAATTTTGGTAATATTTTTAATTGTGTCTAAATCTAGAAGATTATATAGATTAGAGGTTTTTTAGGAAACGATCGATCAATTTGTTTTTAATGGATACTTACCAACATTAATATTTTGTATTATTTTATTAAATAAAAATAATCAGTCAATTTTAGAGTTTATTTGTAATCATCTTTTTCTTAAGAATTTATTTATTTCATTTTCATAATAAGAAAAGAAATTGGTACTTTTTTCAATTTACAAATCTTTACAGATTTATTAATTATATAATTGTGATATTTTCCAGATTTATTAATAATATAGTTGTGATATTTTCCAGATTTTGAGTATATTGTTTTGTTTCATTTGTAAAATTCATGAATTAATAAATTGATTTACTTACAAATTTCATTAATGAACTCATGTTATCGAGTTTCAAAATATTTCATTTATGAAATTAATTTTATTTTGGTTAGAAACCATGAAACTAATTTTATTAATTAAACCATATTATTTAGTTTTTAAAATGTTCCATTGACCGAATCATATTTAATTTCATTAATAAACTCAATTTCATTTTGGTTAGAAACCATGAAACCAATTTCACTAATGAAATCATGTCATCCAGTTTTCAAAATGTTTCATTAATGAAACCAATTTCACAAATGAAATCATGTTATTCAGTTTTCAAAAAAATGTTCCATTGACTGAACCATATCTAGTTTCATTAATAAATCAAATTTCATTTTGATGGGGAACCATGAAACCAATTTCACTTATGAAATTATGTTACTCAGTTTTCAATAATTTTCATTCATGAAACCAATTTCACTAATGAAATCATATTATTCAATTTTCAAAATGTTTCATTCAATTTTCAAAAAATTTCATTTTTTTTCTTGTTGATTGAACAGGATTAATGCGAGCAAAGGGATATGGGGAAAGTATATTTCAATGAGTTGAAACGTTTAAAACTTTTTCCAGTTTAGCCATTTCTTGGATAAAATAATAAATTTTTTTATTTTCTTACTTTACTAAAATAACTTTTTTTAATAATTGTTTTTGATCAAAAAAATGGATGAATAAGATTGGTTTATAGGGTTTGTAAAAAAAGAAACGGTTTGTATCTGATCGCTCTTATATATATATATATATATATATATGTGTGTGTGTGTGTGTGTATAACTCTATATAGAGGAGCGTTCAAATAAAAACCATTCAATTTATACAAACCATGAAAACCACATTCAGCCAATCATAATTTTTTATTTTGTTCATTTCTTTGTAATTATGAGAGGTTGATTAACCATTTTTATTATGGAGGGTGTTAATCATGGATATTATCATCTTCATTATTTTAATTTTGAAGAAATACATGAAACAGTTTCATTAAAATTTCATTAAATATTATATGAAACAATTTCATAACCATATATGAAACAAATTTATCAAAAAAAAGTATTATATGAAAAAATTTCATAAGATTAAACAATGAAATCGACGTATGAGGATGGTTTGTACGATTTGTACAAATGATGGTGGTTTTCATTTGATTACTTCTCTCTCTCTCTCTCTCTATATATATATATATATATAGAGAGAGAGAGAGAGAGAGAGAGAGAGAGAACTTGGTTCAAATGTTAACCAAGTTTACTGTGTTAACTTTGTTAACCAATTTCAACCAATTGCAATCCATTTTATATATAAATTCACATTCATTTTATAATTTAATGACAAGGTTAAATATATAATTTTATTTTTTGTTAATTTATTATTGATCTTGTTTTTTTTTTATAATATTGATTTTTATATCTATAATGTTTTTGATTTTGTGATTGGTAAAGGAGACCCGGTAGTAAAGTTTTCGGTATCGTTCAAGCTATTATAAATAAACTCATTGTTCATAATGAATGACATATTGTTTATAAGTGTTTATATTGGGTTCATATGTATAATAGCTGCATATCTCAACATTGGCTCGCTCCTGAATGTGTTCATAATGAAAGAACTATTGTTAACAAGCTGTTTATATTGTGTTCATATGTACACTAGCTGTATATCTCAACATTGGCTCGCTTCTGAATGTGTTCATAATAAAGGAACTATTGTTCACAAGTGTTCATATTGTGTTCTTATGTACACTAGCTACGTATCTCAACAATGGCTCGCTCCTAAATGTGTTCATAATGAAGGAACTATTGTTCACAAGCTGTTAATATTGTGTTCATACTTTTTTTTATTTCCTTTCGTATATCAGCTAGTCTTATTATGTTCATATTGTATTCATAAATGGTATGCAGTCCAAATTCATATATATGTCAATTTTTGTTCGTATTTAACACAATGGTTCATATATATATATATATGTGTGTGTGTGTGTGTGTGTGTGTGTGTGTTCATATGATTCTTATATTAACAAAAATAAGTTAATAAAAATCATGAGATTTTTTGATTTGTAACTCCCAATTAATGATATGAGAGTTACATAAAAAATAAAATTACATAAATACCCTTTTTAACTTAGTTCACATATATTTGTGAAATTGTAAATTTTAAAAATTAAAATTTTAATATGATAAATCACAACTGTTTATTGTAGGAATCAATGGCCAAGATTGGTTAACAAAGTTAACACAATAAACTTGGTTAACATTTGAGCCAGTCCCTATATATCTATAAATACTAATAAATAAGTAACTTTTGGGACACGTATCATGTTTCTGTGCGACGATTATTGATTTTTCCCGCCTAAACATGTATCTAGACACAATTTTCACTTACGGTTCAAATAGGTCTATTTAAGTGACACGTGTCCCTTCAGGCGGTTAATTTCACGTATTCGTGGTATAATCGCCTTCGCAGAGTAATTGGCGGTTCAGAGTTCCAAAATCTGAAGTCCTCCTTTCCAGATTTAGAGACCCGTCCAACGATTTCGCCTCCAGACTTAGAAGTAGGAGACTCAGAGGTCTCTGCATGTACTATGCAGAGGCTCTGCATCTGGAGTGAAGCTCTGCATGTACTATGCAGAGGTTCTGCATCAAGCACTTAACCTTTTTGGCGTTTAAGCCTTGATCTTCCTTGGAATACAGCACGGGCTCTATATATGAGACACTTAACTCTTGAGTAAGAGCTCTGTCTCTTGATGTCTTCTGTATGAGAACTCTGGGAAAATTCAGAGCTGTAAGTCTGAATTTAACTCTGGAGTGGTCATCAAAATCGGGTTTAAAATTTCAAATTCAGATTTTTGAAGCATTTTTCACAAAGCAATATTACCCGGAATTTTTTTTTCCAAGCTGACCTGACAACTTGACCCCAGCCAGGGGCTGCCGCCCCTTGGACCCCGCCACCGGGGGCGTTGCCCTCGGACCCCCGTTGTTTAGGGGCTTCGCCCCTAAATCAAAATAAACTCAAACAAGTGTGCACTTCGCACCTTCCTTACCTGTTTGATATTTATCATAATTACATTGGTCAACAATTTAATCTCATTACACTTAAATGACATTAATGATACAAATCATCAACATGAAGTCATCAGATATTGGTTATTTCTCAGACTTACAACATAACTCTGAATTGTTCTGTTCCAAACTTGGTTATATAGTTTATTCCCAGACTTAGAATACAACTCTGAACTCCTCTTCAAAGTTACGTTTCTGAGTTATAAGAAGTCAGAATTCTTGTGACTCAGAGTTATGCTCGTAGATACTTTCTAGACTTAGAAGATAACTCTGAATTCCTCTTATTCAGAGTTAAGTTCAAAATTAATTTTCAGCCTAACAATATAATTCTGAATTCTTGTGTTTCAGAGTTAATGTTCAGAGTTTTCTTTCAGAGTTAATGTCTAGAGTTTTTCTCATTTAAAATACCCCGTGTAATACACGAGGTCGAACCTAATATATATATATATATATATATATAGAGAGAGAGAGAGAGAGAGAGAAAGAGAGAGAGAGAGAGAGAGCTTGATTCAAATATTAACCAAGATTATTGTGTTAACTTTGTTAACCAGATTCAACCAATGAAAATTCATCTTTTATCTAGGTTCATACCCATCTCATTTTTTTTGACAAGGGTAAATATATAATTTTAGTTTATATGTAACTCCCCTATCATTAATTGGGAGTTACAAAATCAAAAAAATCCATAATTGTTGTTGATTTACTATTGATCTTGTTTTTCTATAATATTGATTTATCTATCTATAATGTTCTTGAATTTATGATTGTTAAATGAGACCCGATAGTAAAGTTTTCGATATCGTTCAAGCTAATATAGATAAACCCATTAGAAAACAATTTGACAACAATGAGAAGGTTAAAATGGTTTACGATGACAATCGAACTTCGAGTTTTTCGACAACAATGGGAAGGTTAAAACATGTGTGTGTGTATGAAAGAAAAAAACTTGCATAATACTTGAACAATATCTTGCCATAGGTAGTACCTATGGTTTTTCTTTCTTTTCCTATTCCTACGCAAGACAACAACCATGCTTCTGTTTTGATTTATTTTTCTTTCTTTTTGTTTTCGGAGCTATGGATGTTCCTTCTATTAAGATCGGAACATATACACTTTTTTCGGCCGAACTTGACCTCGGTTACGTTCGACCAACGTACAATCATTTGCTTCATGTTTTTGAATCATTACTACTTGAATATTATCGGTTTAATCGTAATATACGGTCTCCATTTTAAATCAAAAGTTCATTTAATATCCGATCATCTCATCGACTCAAAAACCACATATATATAGATCCCAATTCACTAGTTTAATATGATATATTTTTCTGTTGATTACCATCTCCCCGCTCCCTGTCGAAGAGAAGTTTTTTTCTTTCCATACCCATTACCTTGTGATTTCCTCCATTCCATAATCATTTTATATAATTTCCTTCAAGACTATGATTACTCGAAATCTGATATTATTTATAAAGATTAATATAACTTTCTTAAAAAATAAATTTTACTTTCATTCTTCTACTTATTGATGATTTAAACCCTTACAGAATTAACTTTCACCCTTTGGTATCTATAGTCCTTTGTTAAGATGTTTATTACAAATGCCTCATATTTTTGGATGTTACAACTCTCCCCTCCTAAAATAGGATTTCGTCCCCGAAATCACTCAGCGTTGAATAGATGCGGGTAATTGGCTCTCATCTCCATCTTCGGTTCCCATGTCATCTCTGGCCCCTTGTGAAATTTTCACTTTACAAGGACCAATGGAATGGTCTTGTTCCGTAACCTCTTCGTTTTTCTATCCAAAACTTGAAATGGTTCTTCGACATGACTCAATTTTTGATTGATCTTCACATCTTTCAATGCCAAAGTTGCTGATTCGTTAGCTCATCATTTCCTCAGACTTGATACGTGGGATGTGTCATGAATACCTTGAAATTATTCTGGCAACTTCAAACGATATGCCATGCCCCCACTCTTGCTATGTTCTCGAATGGTCCAACATATCTTGAACTTAGCTTTCTGCGTTTACCAAAACGAACTACTCCCTTCCAGGGTGATATTCTTAGCATCACCCAGTCCCCAACTTGAAACTCTAGAGGCCTACGCCTTTTATCTGCGTAGCTTTTCTGTCTGTCTTTCGCAATCCTCAACTTTTCCTGGATCTGTGTTACCTTATCCGACGTATGTTGAACTAACTTCGACCCAACCAACTATCTTTCTCTGATGTCCGCCCAACACATAGGTGTTATGCACTTTTGACCATATAGGGCTTCAAACAATGTCGTCTTAATGCTCGAATGATAACTATTCTTGTACACAAATTCTATCAATGGTAAATGGTTGTCCCAACTACCCCCAAAATTGATGGTGCGTGCCCTTAGCATATCTTCGAGTGTTTGAATCATCCTCCTTTAATTATCGTGATGAATAAGCGATAACCTTTCCCCGTTGCATCAGTACACAACCCATACCCATCTTAGAGGCATCGCTATAAACAATAAAGTCTTTCGTTTCTTCCGGTAAGGTGAGGAGTGGCATGCTACTCAATTTGGTATTGAGTGTTCGGAAAGCTTCTTCTTGTTTTTCTCCCAAGTCAAACTTAATTGACTTCTTTGTCAAATTTGTCATAGGCGTTTCTATTTTGGAGAAATCCTGGATAAACCTCCGATAATTGCCCACCAAACCCAGAAAGCTTCAAATGTCTAATGCAGATTTTGGCGACTCCCAATCCATGGCCGCCTCTATATTTGCTGGATCCACCTTAATTCCCTCCGAGTTGACTACATGATCGAGACACTGCACTTCTCGTAACCAAAACTCACATTTCGAGAATTTGGCATATAACTTTCTTCTCATAAGTAGTTCCAGAATAGTTCTTAAATGTTTCTAATGTTGTTCTTCGCTTTCCAAATAAATAAAGATGTCGTCGATAAAGACGATGACAAACTTGTCCAGATACGACCTATATACCCTATACATCAGGTCCATAAATGTTGTTGGAGCATTTGTCAGTCCAAAAGGAATTACTACAAATTTATAATGACCATATCGAGTTTTAAAAGCAGTATTTGGCACATTTTCTTCTCGGACTTTCAACTGGTGGTAACCTGACCTCAAATCGATCTTCAAGAAATGGCTAGCTCATTGTAATTGATCAAATAAATCATCGATTCTCGGTAACGAGTATCTATTATTGATTGTGAGTTTGTTAAGCTCGCGATAATCAATGCATATTCGCTTTGAGCCATCTTTTTCTTTACAAATAGGATTGGCGCTGCCCATGGCGATGAACTTGTCTGATAAACCCTTTACCTAACAACTCTTGAAGTTGTTTCATCAACTCTTGCATCTCCGTCAGGGTGAACCGATAAGGTGCTCATGTAACAAGAGCTACACCTGGCACCAAGTCAATACGGAACTTAACTTGACGTTCCGGTGGTAGTCCCGGTAGTTCATCTGGAAAAACTTCTGGATACTCATTCACCACTAGTACCCCTTGTACCTTTTTTTTCTAACTTAGCATCAACTGCATACGCTAGATAAGCAGTGCACTTTTTTCCAAGGCACCTGCCTTCTTTTAGTGTGGTGATAATCCCCATACTATCCTTTTTTCGATCCCCATAAGCATGAATTATCTGCCCTTCTAGGGTTTGAATTTTGATCATCTTTTGATGAGGCACACTTTGCTCTTGGTTTTCGGATAACTATTCTATCCCTAGAACCACATCAAAACCTTTTAAACACATAGGCATAAGCCTAACAAGCAATTCCCTACCATCTATATAGATCGTGCATCCATAAATTATTTCATCTACCTTAACTTGATTACCTTCAGCGATTTATATAGTGTATTTGTTCCCTAGTCTACAAGCATCTTTATTCAAATAGTGGCGGAAAGTAGAAGACGAGAAATTACCATTTGCACCCGAATCAAACATCACATGAGCATAAATATTGTTTACAAGAAACATACCCGATACGACATCAGGATACTCCATAGCCTCCTCCAAAGTCATGTTGTTTGCTCGTCCCGGTCCCTTAGGTAGTTCTTTTTTATTTTTCGACCCCTTCCCCGATCCGTTACTCGTAGCTCTAACATTGCTTATTATCCCATTTTAGATCTTATGACATTCAAACCGTAGATGACCTGATTCCCCACAATCACAACAAAGTTTGCTTTTAGTACACTCTCTTGACATATGCCCGGTTTTTCGCACCGATAGCACTTCACTTTTGTTGCCTAACATTCACCCTTCTGTCTTCGATTACATTTGGTGCATAAAGGAATTGTGAAATTCCCATTTCGTGCCTTTGCATGTGTCCTTTCCTCTTTGGACTTCTTTGTTAGTGTACTTAACACTTCCATTTCCTTTTGACTTCCCTTCTCTCCCTAGTTGCCTTGACATTATTTTCCTCAGCAATACTCGCCATTTCTACAGCTTGAACAATTGTTGTTGGTTTAACCATATCCACGTATTGCTTTTTTTTTTTATCCTTAGTCAATTCTTAAATCGTTCTATCTTTCTTTGCTTAGTTGCTACCTGATGACTAGCAAACCTGATATTTCTTAGAAATTTGTTCACGTATTCTTGAACAGATAAAGATCCTTGCACCAACCTCAGGCACTCCAACTCCAACTTCTTCACCTCTAACTGCATATAATATTTATCCATCAACATTTTATTCATCTGCTCCAGGTCAGGGTAGCAATGGCTTCATCCTCTCGAATGGAATATTCGGCCTCCCACCAATGAAGTGTCGAATCCCCAAAGGTGGTAGCAGCATAAGTCACCTTCTATTCTTCTGAACACTTACAGATCTTGAAACAACTTTGAATTTTAGTCACCCAAGTCATTAAGGCTATCTGGCCCTCAATAATCCTGAACTCCTTTAGGCGGGTGCCATTGGAAGTCTTGTAACTACAGCCCATTTCCTTCACTTATGGTTCCATTCTTGGTTCCCATGGTGGTTCAACTTTCTCTTTGACAGAGACTCTATTTTCTCAGTAGTTAGAGAGCCAATCATTGTCTTCCCTTTCTGGGTGCTCGCTTCCTCTTCCTCTTCGGGGCCCTTAAACCTGTCACCCAACATGGCCTTTAGCATATTTGGGAGGGTATTTTGGAGGACTTGAGTCATCCTTTCTGTTAGTGCCTCCTAGATGAAGTCACTTTCTCCTCTTCCAATTCCTTGGTTACGCCTCGTACCTTACGGGTGGCCGAGCTTGCATCCACCGATTGAGTTTCGCTTGAGCTTGCGGTGTTACCACGACCATGACCTCGACCTCTTCTTGTTGCTAGTGGTTGATTTCCAACTCCTTCCCTGATAGTGGCATTTCTTGCAGATCCACATGATACCATAATAAATACAGTAGGGCAATACTAGAATCTAATTACTTAATACATTTAACCATTGAAAAATAGAAACGAATACCACTATTTCAAACCACATAGCCATAAATTATTATTCATATATAAGGATTTCAAGAGAGAGACAATGAATACATAAATTCGCTATAATTATCAAAATTCGGGATTACTAAATCATCTTCAAAGTATTAGTTATAAAAAACATCCCAAGCTAAATGTCAATTTAAATACTAAAATTATCTTTCTCTCTCTCTCGCTATGGCTATCAACATCCCTAAGGCATCTTGGGAAGGTAGGAGTCTCGGATCCACGGTGCACAAGTCAACGATGGTTTGAATTTCCACAGTAGGTTTGCTCTTGGACCCATTTTGAAATTTTGGGCCCATGCAGCAAAATATCCTTTCACGGCCCCGCATACTCAGTAATCACCTTCTTGCTAAAGCTGGTCCTATCCTTACCTGAGTGCCCCCTGACAGAGTGACAATTCTCCGCTCTTGAGCCAGTTTTAGTTTCAAAAGATCTCTCTTTCCTCGTAAGTTATCCCCCTTTGTTATCTGCCTAACCTGAACCTATTGTAGGTTGGTCGAGCATTCCCTTAATCCTATCATTGTCCCACTCAGAGTAGGCCAACTTACTCCAGAACTCAACTTTCTCTATATAAATAGATTATGTCCTTTCTTCTAAGTCGGTGCACGTGGGAGGTTGCGCTACCAGTGGTCCCTCTTGAACCAACCCCTGTGTTGGGTTAGTCCTTGGAGATCTCATATTGTAGCCACTAGATATGCAGTTCCAACTAGGAGTCACACTGGTGTGACAACTATCAATACTCTCATCACGTGGGCCTAGTCCGAATGGTACCCTTCGTCTTACCGCTCAGTGCCCACGTCCTCTCCCACTATTAAAAGACCTAGCGTGTATAGAGTGCACCATTTTTCCTACAAACCACAAGGAAAACACCGAGTCAGAGATTGATAAAATCAACTTAATTGTAACGTAGATAATGCTATATGTGATACTAAACACCTTGTAAGTTTAAGCTTAGGCTAAAAATATTAACTTATTTCTCTTAAACTAAGGCTCTGATACTAACTTGTAACATCCTCATTTCTAATACCAGGTGCCATATAATAAAATATTAAAAAATTAAAATACAACGGCTAATAAAGCCTTATTACAACGAAAGTTTTATAATAATTAAATCGTAATTAATATCTCAAAACTAACTCATCCCATACCGGGTTACATTACATAATTCAAATATAATACTAAGCATTTTATAAATCATAACTTGAATAACACATATTTAGTTCCTATGCAAGGCCTTTGCCCTTGTCCGTTCATGAACTCCCAGCTCCTGAGATACATACCAATAGTCAGTTTTATAAAGCTCAGTGAGTTCATGGTTTTCGTGCATAAAACATACATGTCCCATTATGCAATATACGACAAACAAAATACTAAAATAATAATATGCAACTTTGTTTTAAGACCCTTTTTAAATAATAATGAGATCTCTAAAATTCTCATCGGGTTAAGGTCTAACCGTCATCGGCATTTCCCCGGGTTATATGGCTATCCCTTGTTCGATCATCCATTCCTATATGTACCATCCCTTATGACTTTTTGACCTTTTCCTATACCCGCCTAAAATAATATCCCGTTTATAACATGCTAAATAACGTTTAAGAACACGTAAACGAAATAGCATGCAACCCATGATAATACTTCATATATATGAAACAACCAATAAACATGTACATAAAGATAATATAATGCTCAAATAATCTATACGTAAGCATGCATCCTAATTAAAGTCTCATGAAGACTCACCTTGGCTTAGTGTAGGTCCGCTTGTCACTTGAGAGTTCTCAACCCTACATAAATCGTATAATAGTTTTCTAAATATCTTTTCTTTCAGAAAAATATAATCTCTCAATCAAACGATCTATCTACGCTCTCCTAAAATATGATTTGGTTTTTAAATCTTTTGACCCTAAATAAATCCAAATTTCAGATACCTTACTACGATTGAAAAGTTAATTCTTTGTTTGTATATATATATATATATATATATGTGTGTGTAAGAAAAAACTTGCATATTTACTTGAACAAAAGCTTGTCATTGGTAGTATCCATGGTTATTTTTTTACTGTTCCTTGCGCAAGACCACAACCATGCTTCTATTTTGCTTTTTTTTTTCTTTTTTCTTTTCGGAGCCATGGACGTTCCTTCTATTAAGATAGGATCATATACACTTTTTTTCCAGCCAGACTTGACCTCGGTTGCGTTCGACCAACGTACAATCATTTGTTTCATGTTTTTGAATCATTAAGACTTTGAATATTATCGGTTTTAATCATAATATACGATCTCCATTTTGAATCAAAAAGATCATCCTGATCATCTAATCGACTCAATAACACCCTCTCCGCCCCCTCCCCACACACACACACACACACACACATATATATATATATATATATCCCGATTCACTAGTTTAATATTAAACCAAGAATTAGTCGATTCTTACCTAACGGCTTTGTGATTAATCCTCAATCTTGAAACTTCTACTTGTCTTTCTTGGAAGCGTTCTCTTCCTTTCAACTATCTCGTAAGCTCATGAGGTGAATGGGTTTTTAACCCTTTGCATCCCTTATATATGATGTGTTTTTCTATTGATTACGATCTCCCCGTTCCCCAGCCGAAGAGAATATATTTCTTTCCATACTCATTACCTTGTGAAATAATTTTATATAATTTCCTTCAATACTAAGATTACCCGAAATTTGATATCAATTACAAAGATTAATAAAACTTTCTTATTGATGATTTAAACCCTTACAAAATTAACTTTCACCCTTTGGTATTATTAGTCATTTGTTAAAATGTTTATTACAAATACCCTATTTTTGTAGGGTGTTACTTACCCCACTTCACACAATTGCATATAAACATATACTTTATTCATAAGAAACATATACTACACCAGATTGGTCCCATTATACACGAAACTTATATACATAATACACAATACAAAAATTTCAAAACAAGTTCTTGCACATCAAATGTATCTTCAAAAATACATCCATCCACAAAGCTGATCTTCATATAGTTAAGCATAAAGGAAAATAATTATATTTTCCCCTTGCCTTTACTATCATGTAACTTTGTTGTTTCTGCGATGCATATTTTAAAATACAAAATGAGGGTTAGACCTGAATGTCTAGTGAGATATCCCTTTTTCATTGCAATTGCAGGGTGAAGATCACCAAAACTTATTTAAAATCAACTTTTCATATAAACAGAATTATGATCTCAGAAATTGTATCACATATAAAATACAATGTAAAACTCCTTTGGTTCAATTGGTCAAACTCCTCGCGTTCTTAATGACCATCATTCTTCTGGTTCTAAAGACCAGAACTGTCTAAGGGGTAACTTTGTTATTAGACACAAGGGCCAGAGCCCATCTGGTCCCACAACCAGAACTTCTGGTCTTACCAACCAGATCCCCTCTGGTTTGCTTATCAGAGATAAAAAATTATCAAAACAACTTGAACAATATTTGAATTCCTCATATAACCAGAGGTCCTCTGGTTCAACATAAGCGTCAATAGAGCTCCACCGACTTACTTTACCAAAGGATTTTCATGTTATAGTTTCTAAGTTTGAATAAGAGAAAGAAGTATAAAAATAGTTTTATAAGTTGACAAGTTTCTAATTTCATATACAAAACCTCTGCATAGCACATACAGAGCATCTGGTTTTACTTAAATGTTTTAAAATAAAATTAAGAACTTTTATCTTAACCAAAGGTCTTCTGGTTGACCCTAAAGATCAACCCAAAATCCCTCTAGTCCAGGTTAAAGAACAACCAGACCCCCTCTGGTTCCATACAAGGAACAACCAGAGCTCCTCTGGTTCCACAAACTCTTCTCAACATTTTTGATCAAAAGCATAGGTAATTAAAACCTCTGCATATAAACCATTATTTCAATAAGAGCAATATTTCTAAGTCTTCAAGTCACAAAGAAATGTTGACTCAGAACCATCGCATTCTTATAGATATAATAGTAAGAGCTATGATAATAACCACACACAACAAATGTCACCCTTATATTCAAAGATACACCTCTCCTTGATATGTCACCTTTATCTTATGGTACACCTCTCTTTGATATGCGACCCTTATTCTTTCATCAAAATCTATAGATAAATCTGTAGTTTTTAGCCAATAATAGTTCCACAACAGTTTTATATCAAAAGCTTTGAAACTCAAGAACCATTAGTTCTTTACTCCATTTTCCAATCTCAAAATCCTTATTCTTTCAAAAATAGAATACTCATTCCAATTGTTTTGAAAGAAACAGAAAAACAACTTTAAAACCCAGATTACTAATGCTCAAATCAATTGTCAAAACACTTTCCTTTCTTCCATGATATATCAACCAAAATTCATATATTTCAACCATCGACATATAAGAAATTTTAATAACAAGCTCACCTTATAAGCACGTATTTAAAGATGAATCACACAACAATAATTTCAAATAATCACATAATCTTCTTCAAACAGCTTTATGCATAAACTCTCTCTCTATCTCTCTCACTCAAGAATACACACACACTCTCTCATTGCCACTGCCCTTTTCTTTTTCACAAGATCAGCAAGATAAAATTGGTCTTATCCCACATATATATATATATATATATATATATAATTAAGGCGGTGCGGGTTTATTATTTTAAAACTCACAAGAGGCGGTGAAGGTTTAATATTATAAACCTCTCCTCCTTTCCCAAGGATATGCATACCCATTTTTTAATAATTCTCATGTACGCATAATATCATACATGCATACATATATCATCCATGTATTCACATATGCATATTATCAATCTCATATAAATATGCACATTTTCACATATTCAAATAATAACCATATTAGAATTACCTCAAGTGCTTTTGCCAAAACCCAGTTATCACATCACTGGACCTCGCTCGGCTCTTAATAAGTCCGTGCCTGGTTTGTTATCTTTGGAGAACTTGATGAAGTTGTTCGTTTTATACAAAGATGTTACTATAAATTGTTATGCCGAAGTTGTGAAAGGTAACAAGTTATATTCTTACGAAAGAATAAGGCTATGTTCTGCAAACTAGCTGATAAGCTAGCTGATGAACAAATAACATTCGGCAAAAACTAGCTGATAAGCTAGATGAAAAATGTAAAATAACCAAAAAAGACACTTTGAAAAATTTGTCAATTACAACATTGCATAATATAACTAAAACAAATCTCTAATAATTTAATATGTTAATTAATCCAAACAAGATAGTAAAAAAAATTAAATAATATAATATATTAATTAAAAGAATTTCAAATTGATTATTATATATATATGATAGAAAAAATAACACACACATAAATTGTGGCACAATAGTGGTGCAAGTATATACCAACTATTGAGTTCATTTACAAGCAATATAATGGTAAGGTACCAAAAATCATATCCACATGGAGTGGTCTTACTAAAAATAAGAGATTTATACGAACTTTAGATGTAAAGCTAGATTTTATAAAATTGTGTTTTTTAGAGACCATTGGTAATTTAAAACAACAAGTAATAGAAAGTGGGTATGAGTGTAAGTTTTCCCAGAGAGTATATTAATAACTTAAATGAGTGAAAGGGACTTGAGAGGGGAGAAAATGACATCTCAAGACGTGTCTTCTTCTCAAACTTGTCATATCCTCTTTGTCTCTTTTTTCTTTTCTTTCATGAAAATTTCAAAGTTGACTATGGTCCAATTATGCTCCCTATTTCGCCAATGTGGTAGTAAAATCTCTAGAAAATACTTGTTGATGATGCAGTTGTTTGCCATAGTGGTGAAACTGTGGCCACAATGGTGTATACCTCACTAAAAATTCGAAATTTTCAACTATTTCTCACTCTTAGGAACAATTTAGACCAAACAAGATTTGAAAGCTTAAATGACTATAAAATGGGTAAAAAGGATAAAAACGGGTTTAAAAAGAGTGACAAATAACTCTAAAAATTGAAGGTTATCACACCCTCAAACTTGAGATATAACTCGTCGTAAAGTAATGGAAAATGAAACAAGAGAAAAAAAGAAGATGACCGAATTCTATTAGTTCGCATCAATCTGATTTGTGAAATGTGAATTAGGAGCAATGATGCATTACCTTTGGACTTGTGCAATGTATGACTTTCTTTTGTCAACATGACTTTTAGTTTGATCGGTGGGGCTTGCATGTGTTTGTGTTTGTGGCTTGCTCACTTCTTGGATTTACCCTTCATTCCCAAAGTCATTTCGGCAATATATGGAGCATTTTTGGTTATTTGGCACGAATATATTTCTCCCACTTTTGCTTTTCCAAACCTAACATAGCTGGTTTTTCAATAATATGACAAAGAAATGGTTTACAATGGTCGAATGTGGGCATTTTTGTGGAAAAAAATTGCAAACGATTTTTCTTATTGCTATTTTTAGTTAATCATTTGGAACCCCCCCCCCCCCCCCAACTTAAAGATAGCAATGTCCTCATTGCAGGGAAAGTTGTGCGGGTAGTGTATCGGCTCGATTATGAGGGTAAGGGGTAGGAGCGTGACAATGACAATAGTGGCATGATTGTGGTAGGGGCAGGGGTGGCGGTCACTACTAGAAAACAAAGTGTTGTTTACCCAGATGATTACAAGAAATAATGAAATAAGATTAACACAATGGAAATGGCAAATCAGTCGGCTTGTCTATTGATTCAAACCGTGGAATACAAGATACAGAGTTTTTCCATTGGTCGGCTGCTCCTCAATAAGATGATATTACAAAATAATTAGTTGACCTACTCTAGAGCTAGGAAACTACACACATATACACACACACACACACACATATATATATATATACATATATATATATATATATATACTTGAAGGTATTTACACATTTAGTCCATCTACTTTATTACAAACAAAAATATAAATCTAACACAAACTATTAGCGACGGAAATCAGCGACGGAAAAAATCCCTCCCTGATCAGCGAGGGGTCATCGAGGGAATAGCCAAAAACTAGTTCCCTCGCTGATCAAAGGCCAAAAACCATTTCTCTCGCTGATCCCTCGTTGACCAATTATTAATTATTGATTAATAAATATTTGTTATTTATTAATATATTTGCTTTTCTAATAAATATAATTATTAATCTTATTAATTATTAATTAATTACTATTGAATAAAGCTCATTAAGATCCACTAAAAACGAATAAAGCTCATTAAGGCCCACTAAAAATGAATAAAGCCAATTAAGGCCCAATAAAATGGATTAGAACCCAACAAAAACGAATAAAGCCCAATAAGGCCTATTAAGCCCAGTAAAATTGAATAAAGCCAATAAAATGAATTAAGTCTCAATAAAAACGAATAAAATCCATTAAAGTCCAATAATTTGGAATAAAGCCTAATAAACGGATTGAGACTCAAAAAAACCGAATAAAGCCTAATAAAGCCCGTTAAGGCCCAAAGTCATGCACAATAGGTACTCAGATTAGATGAGCGCTACATGTGACTGGGCCGTGGCGCAGGCCTATCCTGGTGCTCAGCAATGGGACGGTGACGTCTTCTCACATATTAGATTATATCGTCCTATATGGATCCTAGAGAGGTTTTGGATTTAGATGATTGACCAAGTATGTACCTCTATTGTGAGCTTTATGAACTTCCTTGTATTTTGTACCGCCTTATATATATGTTCTGTTTTTAACATGTTTAGGATACCGAGCATTGGAAAAGGAAATCCACGATCAATACGGCCAATCAGAACACACAGTTTGAGGGGGTGTAGTCCAGGCACACAAAGGGATTGACCAGTACTCCACAACATCGAGACAAGATGGTGAGTATATAATCTTTTTTTTTAATATGTAATTCGTTTTATATATTTACTAACAACTTAACCTAATTGTCTAATGTAGGCACATATACTGGGTCATGAGTCGACTGCTACTAAGGTGTTTGAGCGCACTCATTGCACGAACCGGAAGTTCGATCAAGGTTTGTCTGGCCCGCCTACCGATCCTCCTCAGTTCTGTTACCCTAAAGTTGCTAGGTTTCATGTAAGTTTTTTAAAACCATTACTTCAGTTTATAGATACGTTTGGTAGGATTAAGGTAATATACTTAATAAAAATAGTGATGCTATTAGTTTGGACTGTCATTGTTAGACAGACATTAGGATAAGTAGATAGGTTGAGAATGTGACTACCATTGGTATTTAGAATGCTTTAATTGTTAAAATAGGCATTGGATATGTTTGATTTACAGTCGTTACGTTGTTGAAATTTCTACATATATAACCTCATCCGTTTTTGTTTTGGTGAACCATAGGAGCGATTTCAATCGCTTAAGGATGGGTCACAGTCTAGTACCGACATCCCTCCCCCTGATGAGGCATTTTTTTGGGAGCAGAGTGTGGGAGGACGGAAGAAGGATTGCATCTTTGGTTTCGGGACCTCCCAAGATCCCTCTGATGCTATGACGGGTAGATGTAGCAATAGCACTAGAAGATCATACAAGTCAACAACTGAGGTATGTTGGTTATATTCTTATATAATTTCTCATTATTTTCATTACGAACAAATTACTGATTTTGTCGAATATTGAATTTTTACAGGTGGCAAAATTGAGAGAGAAGTTGGCAAGGGTAGAGGAGGAGGCGTGGCTGCGGGAGGAACGCCATCAGGTCAAGAAGGAGGCAGAACGAAAGAGTAGGGCAGATTTAGAGGTCGAACATGTCAGACAGGTTGCTGCCTTAGCCGACAGGTCGCCTTATCAGAGCATTTTTCTGCGTTTATGCAGTAGTCAGGATACGTTTCCTCCCCTCCCCCACCTCCCGGTAGTTAGATTGTATGAATTTGATATTTTAAATTGTATGATTTGAATATTTTAAATTGTATGAATTGGTTAGTTGTAATTTGTTCACAGTTTTGGTTTGTTATTTTATGGTCAGGTTTTGTATAATAAATAAATACAAAAATTATGTAATTATAAATTATTTATTTTTGAAGTAATAAAAATTAGCGAGGAAAATCCGTCGTTGGAAGTCTCTCACAAATCAGTCGCTGAAAGTTTTCTTCGTTGATCTGTCATTGAAAAAGTTCCTCGCTGATTCGTCGTTGAAAGTTTCCCTCGCTGATCCGCCGCTGAAAGTTCCCCTCCCTGATCCATCGCTGAAAGTTTCCCTCGCTGATCCGCCACTAAAAATATCCCTCCCTGATCCATCCCTGAAAGATTTCGTCCCTGATCCGTCGCTGAAAGTTTCCCTCTCTAGGCCGTCGCCGAAAGATTCCGTTTCAGATCCGTCACTGATAACATTACCTACGAGCTTTTGATCGACGAAATATCAGCGACTGATCAATGATGGAAGACCCCTTTAGCAACAGATCAACGTGGGAATCTTCTCTCGCTGATACTCTTCATTTTTGTAGTGGGTGTTGGTTAAATTGGATGCAAAGAGATGGAATTCAATTCATTCACTTATGCAAGGAATGATGAATTCATTAATTAGTGGAATTTAATGGAATTCAAAGGATTCCTATATTTTCAATATGTGAACCAAACAAATGAATTGATCTTTTCAATTTCCTTGAATTTCTTTGAATTTCGCGAACCAAACAACCTTTATGTATTTTGTATATGATTAGTGGGTTACTTCTTAATAAATGCATGAACATGTGTTATAATTGATGTTTTATCATGATATGATGTTAGCATGCATGTTGGTAGCGAACCATTACAAAATAATAAGTAAAAATGGATTGGAAATGAGTTTGTATGGATTTTATTTCATTTATTTTCCAAGAATAGCCTTTGAACAATGAAAGCCACCTTGAAAGCTGATTTGGAAGTGGCTTTCATAGTCACACAATGAATGGTAGCTTAAAAGCTAACTCAAGGTCATATAACGATTGCTACATCTAGGTCGTAGTCAGGATCGCTTAATGAATTCTTAGTTCAAAAACAACTTCACAAGTCACATAAAATCATACATATTTTGTTTCATTAATACGGTGTTATTTCATATATAAAACGACACATGTTTTAAGTTCTAATAACTTAATATTAATGATAAAGAAAAACACATTGTTTCACTTGTTTTTATCAATTATTGTTCTTTCATATATGAAAGAATACATGGTTTAATATACGTACATGTATACATATATAGGGGCAGTTTTAAACGAGAATGCTAACTGTTTAAGAAAACAAGAAAAAAATCGTATACAAAATCATATATGATTTGCATACAAAAGCATACATGATTCACATCTACAGATTTACGTACAAAATCATGCATGATTCACACACACACACACACACACACACACATATATATATATATATATATATATATTCATGTACAAAATCATACAGGTTCAAAAGTCGTCCACTTCCATTTTTTTGACATTAATGTAAAATCATGTGTCATTTTCTACATTGACGATATTTTTCGTATTTCGTAAAGAATTCTCGTTTGAACATTCCCCTCTCTCTCTCTCTCTCTCTCTCTCTCTATATATATATATATATATATATGTGTGTGTGTGTGTGTGTGTATAGAGAGGGAGGGGGGGATATTTTGTAAACAAGACTATTTGTACAAACAATGAAAATCGTCGATTTCATTATTTATTTTAGAAAAAAAAATTCATGAAATTGTTCAATATGATGAAATTGTTTCAAATAATTCATTTCATGATGGAAATGTTTCACATATTTTTGTTTCTATGTAAAAATTAAATTGGTTCATGTATTTCTCATTTTGATGAAATTTATTTACTAAAATTAATAGAATGAAGATGATAATGTTCATAAGTATTTGAAATGAATTATTTGAAACAATTTTATCATATTAAACAATTTCATTAAAATAAACAATGAAATCGACGGTTTTCACGATTTGTACAAATGACTTGGTTTACAAAATATATCTCCTTTATATATATATATATATATGTGTGTGTACACTATTGTTATTCCATATATGAAACTAAATTCTAATAACAAAAGATTAGTGACAGAGCATCACATTGTTTCACTTGTTTTATCAATTGTTATTGTTTTTTTATATAAAACAATACATGATTTAAACATGCATATTATAACTAATACAAGTGTACACTTGCCACAATGATTGCTTTGCAAGTAATACAAATGTGATCTTGTACCAAGATCGTATCCTTATAGATTGAATTACGAAGATTCAGAGATTTTCATAAACTCTTTTTGCAAATTTCATTAAGAGAAAAATAATTAATTTGGTTGTATATATTGTCAAACATAATAATTTCTAAAAGATTAAAGCAAACAAAACTATAAGCCTTGCCAAAAGTGATGAATCAAAAGTAAGTCCAACAATGATTATCAAGAATTGGTGCATATTCCTATGTTAGTCACACAAGTGGTCTACTGAGAACATATGCATGTCACTCTTTCTCTCAAAACTTATATACTTGATCAATGAAGAGAGAAAATGAGGAACAACAAGCATGCAACAAGTACGGTATGTCGGTATGTAACACCCCCAAACACCATATTTGCATATAACACATATTTCATTACATAGAAACATGGATTACATCATAAGGTCCCACTAGTACAAGGATTACTATATGTACATAATCTACATATAAAAATTTCCAAAACAAATCTTGTACTATTACATGTAATATAACATGTATCTTCAAAAGCAGACAACAGGTTAGGAAAATAATCACATTTTCCCTTTCTCTTTCATATCCCCGGACCCCGCTATTCCTGCACTACATAATTTAAAACAGAAAATGAGGGTTAGACCAGATGGGTCTAGTGAGTAAATCTCTTCTTTGCAAATGCAGGGTGATGAACACCAAAATATGATAATGAAATTTTGCTTAGAAATATACTGCAGCATAATAAATGGTGCAGTTCACAATATCAAGCAAAATAAAGTACATTCAAGAACCTTAGTTCTATAAAATATCTCTGATTAAAGATCCAACATTTCCAATATGAAATAAACATTGTAACCAAAACTTTTTGAATTTAAAAGACCATTTCTTTAACAGAAAAGATTTAAGGCATTACTTGCTTAATATGACAAACCATTTTCCCCTTCTCAATAACATCTAAATTATTATTAAGTTGAAATAATATCTTTAATTCATCAGGTCACAAAGAAATGATAAATCAAAGTTAATAGATCCAATTAGTAATAATAAGAGTTATTAATATTATCCACATATGACAATGCCGCCCTTATTCCAAGTACACCTCTCCTTGATATGCCACCCTTGTTTCTCCATCAAAACATGGCTACTTTATCAGAACAGACATAAGTCACCATGTCTGAAAGTACGCATTCCCAGTTCCAAACCAGAACAGACAAAAGTCACCACGTCTGAGGGAACTATTATTTAAAACAAGTTTCATACCAAAACAGACTTACGTCACCACGCTTGGTAGAAACAATTTAAAAAATCCACTTTCATACCAAAACAGACTTACGTCACCACGCTTGGTAGGAAGGTTTCCCAAAATATAGTTTCATACTAAAACAGACTTTCGTCACCACGCTTGGTAGGAAGGTTTCCCAAAATATAGTTTTGTACCAAAACAGACTTACGTCACCATGCTTGGTAGAAACATTTCCCAAAATCCCGTTCCAATACCAAAACAGATATACGTCACCACGTTTGGTAGGAACATATCTTTATATTTAAAACAAATATAAAAATACCCATTTTATAATTCATAATTTAACCCAATAATAGACATTTTAAACCATATAAAAAAGTCTAAATATAAAACTTATGAAAATTTCAAATAAGAAGTTATCCGGACAACTCATCGCTTAAAGCTTATCCAATTTAACACTTAAAATAAATTCGAACATCTTTGTCCGGATAGTCTGGTCAACACCCCGCATAAAGCTTGATCGATTAAACACTTAGAAACAAAATCATCTTTGTCCGGATATTAAGTCCGGACAATACCCCGCTCACCCTTTGTCCGATTTAAAATACTYCGGCCACCACTTGGTYGTATTCCTACTTCTCAGTTTCAAAAGATAACTTTTCTTACCRATAATAACCCGATMAACACTTAACCGGTTTAAGGCTAAACCGTTCAACACAWAGGCGATTTAAGGCTAAATCGCTCAACCCTTCAYCGATTTATAAAATAATYMGGACAATACATCATTTACTCTTTGTCYGATTTAAAACAATCCGGACAAGCCTTGTCCGGTTTAATACCCGAATAAACACTTGGAGTAAAAGACTAATTTCTATCAAATAAACAAGATTCATATAAACTAGTAACAATTTTATGCAAAAGAGTTTAGAAAACCACTCACCTTATGAGAATTCTTAGTTTTGAAGAAGATGGCAAAACT
>NC_037544.1:32325825-32330216 GCF_001531365.2 Cynara cardunculus var. scolymus | reverse complement strand
CATACAATACTTCATACGGTGTTGCTTGGATGCTGGAATGGTAACTATTGTTATACGCAAACTCTATCAATGGCAAGTGATCATCCCACGATCCCCCGAAATCAATGATACAGCTTCTCAACATATCTTCGAGAGTCTGGATAGTTCTCTCACTTTGCCCATCTGTTTGCGGATGATATGTTGTACTTAATCGGATTTCAGACCCCAAAGCTTTCTGTAGTCCTTCCCAGAACTTTGAAGTAAACCGACTATCTCTATCAGAAATAATAGACACTGGAACACCGTGTCTGGTAACAATTTCTTTAATGTAAATCTGTGCTAGTTTTTCTAAAGAGTATTTCTCGCTTATTGGTAGAAAATACGCAGATTTAGACAAACGATCAACAATTACCCAAATCGCATCATACCCCTTTGGAGTTCGAGGTAACTTCATAATAAAATCTATGGTAATGTGATCCCATTTCCATACATGTATCTCTAACGATTGAAGACTTCCATATGGCTTCTGATGTTCAATCTTAACCTGTAAACATGTCAGACACCGTTCCACATACCTAGCTATATCCTTTTTCAATCCTAGCCACCAATAAAAAGGTTTCAAATCTCTATACATCTTATTGGTGTCTGGATGGATAGAGTATCAAGATTTATGACTTTCACTTAATATCATACTTCGGATATCTCCAAAATATGGTACCCAAATTCGCCCCTGAAAACACATAATTCCTTTGTCATTTGGTTCCAAGGTTGAAATCGTCTTACCCAACCTTTCTGATTTGATAAGATCTTCTTTCATAGCTTCTTTCTGACATCTCAGAACTTCTTCATGAATATCAGGGACTAAACTTATTCTCATTGCCACCGTTTTAATAGTCCCGCTTCTTTCTTTTCTACTCAAAGCGTCAGCTACCACATTAGCTTTTCCTGGGTGGTAAAGAATTTCACAGTCATAATCATTAACAAGTTCAATCCACCGACGTTGTCGCATATTTAAATCTTTCTGGCTGAACAAATGCTGTAAACTATTGTGATCTGTATAAATCTGGTACTTTGTTCCTAGAAGATAATGTCTCCAGATTTTTAGAGCAAATACTACCGCAGCTAACTCCATATCATGAGTTGGATATTGTTTCTCATGCTCTTTTAATTGTCTTGATGCATAAGAAATCACCTTTCCTCTTTGCATTAGAACACATCCCAACCCTAATTTTGAAGCATCGCTGTATACACAAATTCTTCGGATCCTTCTGGTAGAGTTAATACCGGTGCATTACAGAGGTGATCTTTTAATAGTTGGAAAGCTTCTTGTTGTTCTTTTTCCCACTGAAATTTAACATTCTTTCGAGTCAATTTGGTCAATGGCATGGCTATCTTAGAAAAGTTCTGAATGAACTTACGATAGTAACCTGCCAAACCCAAAAAGCTACGGACTTCAGAAGGAGTCTTTGGAGCTTCCCATTTTGTAACTACTTCTATTTTTACTGGATCTACTTGTATTCCGGCTTCTGAGATAACGTGACCCAAGAATTGAACTTCCCTTGACCAGAATTCACACTTGGACAATTTGGCATACAACTTTTCTCTCTTCAATAATTCCAGTATCAAACGAAGATGTTCCGCATGTTCTTTTTCGGTTTTAGAGTATATAAGAATATCGTCGATAAATACAATAACGAATTTATCAAGATATTCCTTACATACCCTATTCATCAGATCCATAAAGGCTACGGGCGCATTAGTTAAGCCGAATGGCATAACTAAGAATTCGTGATGCCCGTATCTTGTTCTGAATGCTGTTGTGGCCACATCTTCTTCCCTGACCTTGAGCTGATGATACCCTGATCTTAAATCAATTTTTGAGAAATAACTGGCTCCCACCAATTGATCAAACAAATCATCAATCCTTGGCAAGGGATAATTGTTTTTGATTGTCAACTTATTCAGTTCACGATAGACTATACACATTCGCATAGACCCATCCTTCTTCTTAACAAATAAGACCGGAGCACCCCAAGGTGAAGCATTGGGCCTAATAAATCCCTTATCTGTTAAGTCTTTCAACTGTGCAACCAGTTCTTTTAATTCAAATGGAGCTAAACGGTACGACGCCTTTGCTACTGGTGCAGCCCCTGGTACTAAATCAATTCGAAACTCAATAACTCTATCTGGTGATAATCCAAATAAGTCTTCTGGAAAGACTTCTGGATATTCACTAACAATCGAAATTGTTTCTTATTTTCTCTTTTCTTTCTTCAGATCAACTACATATGCCAAACATCCTTGGCAATTTTTTCGAATACTTTTCTGGGCTTTCATTACTGACAAAATATTGGTATGGTGATTCTGACGATCACCATAAATAACAACTGTCTCTTGGTCTGGCAGAATAATTCTAATTATTTTCTGATCACAATTAATACTAGCCTGATATCTTGCCAACCAGTCCATATCTACCACTACATCAAATTCCTTCATCGGTATGGGAAATAACCGGATCGGAAACTTACAACCCTCAATAACAATAATGCAGTTATCGAATACTTTAGTAACAGTTTCCTGACTATTAGCAGTATCAACTACTAATTCGTCATCAAGTAACACAGAATTCAAACATGCAATTTGAGYAAACAATGGTGATACAAACGAATAGTTTGCACCAGAATCAAATAACATCTTAGCACGTATTGAATTCAAAAGGAATGTACCTGTTACTATATCTGGGGTTGTTTCTGCCTCGTTCTTTGTCATTTGGAATGATCTACCCCTGGTTCCACTCTGGCCTCCCCTTGGTGCACTAGGCCTTCCATGGTTACTGGGAGTATTTCCTCCCATTGTCAGACGAGGAGCTCTCAATTGTGGACAATTTGGTCGAATGTGGTCAGGTGAATTACACTGAAAACATCTTTTGGGTGTAGTGCAGTCCCTTGAAAAATGCCCTGTCTCTCCACAACGATAACATCTCTTTGGTTCAGAGGGACAACTTCCTTGGTGTATCTGTTGACACTGAGGGCAGGTTTTAACAGAAGGTAACTGAGAAATACGATTATTTGATTTAATAAATTTGGGTCTTCGAAAACTAACTGAAGATCCTTCCCACTTTCTTTTCTCAACAAATTTCTCTTCACCTTGCCGATTTTTATTTCTTTCAGTAACTTCGGCAGCATTAACGGTTAAAGAGAAAGTTTCAAGTTCATAGCAATCACAAACTCTCGGATAGAAGGTTTCATACCCCAAATATATCTTTCTAATTTTCGGGATTCTGAAGATACATAATGTTCAGCGTATCGGGAAAACTCAATAAATTTCTCAGTATATTCCCGCACAGATCTGCTCCCTTGCTCTAACTTAAGAAAATCTTCCTCCATTTGTCTTACTGTTGTCATAGGACAGAATTGTGTTTTAAATTTGCTCACAAATTCTTCCCAAGACATTGTTTGCAGTATATTCAGTTGTGCTGAGGACTCCACATCCCACCAATATAAGGCATTAGATTTGAGCATAGATACTGCAAATCTAACCTTATCTTCTTCAGAACAGCTACTAGTGTTAAATATTGATTCAATCTCTTTTATCCAGCACATTGCTTTAACTGGATCTCTTTCTCCTGAAAAGGTTGGAGGCTTACATGTCAGAAACATCTTTATATCTCCTCCCCGATTATTGCTGCCTACTGAAGGAGCTGGAGGATTAATTTCAACTCGCTCAGTTTCTATTCTAGCTGGCAGTCCCATAATAGAAGTTAAAGTTTCCTGCAACTTCCCCATTTCCTCTGCCAACATATCTCTGGTTATATATTCTGGGTGTGGCATCGATCTTTCCTGAACATTCCCAGAGTGGGATTCCTCATGTTCAAAATGTATTTCGGTCTGACCCCTTCCATGTGATTGACTTCTTCCTCTACCTCGTCCCCTTGGTCTTCCTCGACCTCTATTTCTGGACGTGCTAGTTGGAAGATTAACAGGTGACTCTTCCCTTTCTTCAGATACAGGGCGGGCAGTTCTCTCTGACCTTCGTGATCGACTAGACATCTGCAGATATTTTAGTATTAAATATCACGTATTCACATTCCCAAATATAATATGGTGTCCAAGTACAGATATGTACCGGTAAATTCATAATTATATTGGCCATTTGTAATTCGAATTCACCTTACATACTGTTCTCTTTAACCCATTATATWTTATTCTCAGTGATACTAATAATGTCCGGGACTCTTAACATGCAAATGACAGTTTAAGTCTAGGTATCATGCTTTGAATACCTAAATCTCTTAAACTATGGCTTTGATACCACTTCTGTAACACCCCCAAACACCATATTTGCATATAACACATATTTCATTACATAGAAACATGGATTACATCATAAGGTCCCACTAGTACAAGGATTAC
>NC_037544.1:32319294-32321550 GCF_001531365.2 Cynara cardunculus var. scolymus | reverse complement strand
CACCGCGGTGTGCAAAGCTTCGGCCCAAAAAGTCTTAGAAAGCCCCGATGTCAAAAACATACATCGGACTTTCTCCAACAACGTCTTATTCATCCGCTCCGCGACCCCGTTAGATTCGGGATCTCCAGGTGTAGTGAAATGACGGTGAATGCCTTTACTCGAGCAAAATGCCTTGAGGTTACAGCTAGTAAACTCTCCATCGTTATCGGATCTAAGCACCTTTAACTTCCTTCCGGTCTCGACTTCCACATGTGCTAACCAAGTCTTGAATTTTTCAAAGAGATCTGATTTGTGCTTCAAAACAAACACCCAAACTTTTCGTGAGAAATCATCAATAAAATATACAAAATATCTACCTCCACTTAGGGACTGTGTGCTCGATGGTCCCCAAACATCTGTATGAACATAATCCAGGATTCCTTTGGTGTTGTGTTTTCCAACACCAAAAGAAACACGAGTTTGTTTCCCCTTGACGCATCCGGCACAAAAATCAAGGCTTGCTGGCGTGTTGACCCTAATGAGCTTCCGCTTCCGCAAAACCTCCAAATTCTTCTCCGAGGTGTGGCCCAATCGTAGATGCCATAAACGAGTARCATCCACATTCTTTGTATTTTYTGCCACACATGATTTTAAAGAAATTGTTTCGCCAACCAAATGAAATAAATTGTTTGYCGCCTGCTTGCCTTTCATAACAACAAAGTTCCCTTGAGATATACGAATGCTCTCATCTTCAATACGAATCTTRCAACCATTTTTGGAYAGAAGTCCAAGCGAGATCAAGGAACGAGACATGTCCGGAACGTATTTGACATTGTACAACGTTCGGACAATGCCGTCAAACATCTTGATACGAACCGTACCAATACCTYGAGTAGTACATGACGTATCATTTCCCATATATATGTTATTACCTTCAAATTTTTCGAAGGTGGAAAAATGATCACGAAACGGTGTCATGTGACAAGAGGCTCCGGTATCCAACACCCAACGTTTATCACCATTTGGTGACGTAGCCGTTGCCGAGAAGCCTACATCATGTTCGGTTGCAACGGCAGAAGATTCGCCCTTTGACTTGTCCTTATTTTTCAAGTTCGGACAATCTTTCACCCAATGGCCCGGTTTGTGGTAATAATTGCAATCACCACGAATCTTTGATTTGCCTCTAGGGCCCGGTCGGCGAGACTGAGAGCGCCCATGGTTTCTTCCTCTTGAAGATTGCTGATCATCACGGCCTCTATCAGCAAATAGGCCGTGGCTGTGATTGTTCTCTCTTGGGTTGTTACCGATCCTCATCTGGATCCTCTGGTCTTCAGATATCATACATGTCTTCACATCAGATAAAGAAAGAGATTCCTTTCCATATATAAAACTGTTAGTGAATTGCGAGTATTTCTCGGGAAGTGAATACAACAGAATCATAGCAAGAGCTTCTTCGTCTTTGGCAAGAAGCGCATCTGTTGCCTTCAACTTCATTATGATATCTTCAAACTCGGTCATGTGGGCTTTAATGGAAGTGCCTTCCTTCATTTTGAAGAAAAGACATGACCGCATCAATAACAACCTGTTGGTTAGAGTTTTCTTGAGATAAAGATTCTCAARTTTACTCCAGATTCCAGCTGCAGTCTTTTMTGACACTATCTCAGAAATGACATTTTCTCCCATCGCCATCTGCAAAGTAGTAAATGCCCATGCTTCCATTTCCCTAGCCTTAAGATCARRCATATTARGGTCTAACTCATTTTTAGCAAATACTACMGGATGGACTCCATTYTTTCTGAGTGCTGCAGATGTTGTGAACTGCCATTTACCAAAGTCACCATCCCCATTCCAAGTTTGAATACGAATCCCAGCCCCAGATAAATTAAATGTACCCTCTTGGTACGGTCTTTGGGTCTGGTTTGAGAAACTGGCACTAAATGGGTTTCCGGCTTCAGCCATAGAGATAAAATATTTGTGCAAACTAGTTAATGTATATTTTCTACAAAAAACTCCAAATCTAGATCCCAAGCTCTGATACCAATTGTAAGGTTATGTGTGTCACAAAAGTAATGATAACAATTGATTTCTAAGGTCCCGAAACGAAATAGAAATCCAAGGACACAACAAACCCGACAACAAATGCAGATAACAATGATCTAGATGTTGCACAATGACTCTATAAAAAATAACCCAAATATAGATAATAACAATATATGTTATTATCTATGTAAATGACAAATTTACAATAACAACACAAGAATTTAACATGGTTCCACT
>NC_037544.1:32311462-32318664 GCF_001531365.2 Cynara cardunculus var. scolymus | reverse complement strand
TATATATATATATATATATTATGCATATATCCCTATGCATAAAATACACATACTCACATATATAACCCATGTAAGCATGTATCCACATAAACAATTAATTCACATAATAAATACCTTGGGTAATAACCAGAATCCAGTTATCACACGGTATGTCCTCTAGTGTTAGAGGTTTGTCTTCTTTTTCTACCAGATGGACCACGTAGTCGATGTTGCATGTAGGTCTTGACCACATCTCATATAGTAGTAACTTTTAGCTACATGGTAAAAAACACTTTTCTACCTCAAAGAACCATTTGGATTTTTTTTTCTTTCTCTAAAGCTTTTCATCCCTCGAAATGGTTTTTAGTGCTCTTATGTGATTGCCACGTATCCAACAGCAACCACTAAACAATTCTCAATTCTTTAGATAAGTGATCATGTTGACTTGAAACCAAAGCAAAAATGCAACTAATAACTCTCAAATAAGAGATTTATCTTACTTTCAAACTTGAATTACTACTTCTCCTTAGGTAACCGAAAATATAAAAATAAAAACAAATAACACAAAACATACAGGAAGACTAAGGTCCTGTTTCGTTTGTAGGAATGAAATGGAATTGGAGGGATTTGGAATTGAATTATATTTTAATCTCATGTTTGGTTTGAAGTATTTTCTGCATTTGAAATCCCATAAACATAGGATTTTGAAATCCCACATGTTGTTGGTATTTCATAGTATTCCATAAGATTTCTATGTAATAATGTTTTACCATATGTTAAAATAATCAGTCAATAAAAAGGTAATTTAATTAAGTTATAATTACCTATAATTTGTTTTTGTAAATTATTTATAAAAAATGAAATTCAATTTCATTCCAAATTTTAAAAACCAAATACGTTAAAGATTTCAAATCTTTCCATGAAATCCAAATATCCCAAAACCATTCCATTAAACCAAACACTCCCTAAGTATAACAATAGGTTATTCGAGTTTATCTTTTTTTTTTTCGTCTTTTCGTTTCTTCTTATTCTCTTTCTTATGATAGTTGACTTTTTCAAACTTAGACTCAGAGAGTTTTCAAATGTTGCATTTTGGTTTGCTTTTCTTTTGTTTGTACATCATTAATATGAAACTACACATGTTTTAATATGCATTATAATCTAGAATAGTTTCATATGTGAAACAACAGAGAAGTATGTCTTAATAAACAAACACATGTTTCTTATATTTTAAATACAGTGTTGTTTCACATATAAAATAATAAAAATACTCTATTTAAATATTTTGGAAGCCTGTTATGTAGCTTTTGGCATGCAGACCAGATGAGACGGGACTAGACATGGTAAAATTGAACCAATAGTCTGTCACACGTTTGGTATAACTATAACAAGATTGAACTAAAACTGTTAAAATGACCAAATTATCCAGATATTGTTTACTGTTTTTTACTATATAATTGTTATACAAAACTAAACAGTTCAATTAAATTATTTATTTATATTTTTATTTTCATCCATTCACTTCATTTTTTAAAAAACCCAAAAACATATTATTTATGTACTAATAGTGTGTCCGCGCAAAGCAGGGGGATGTAAATTCGTTTACATTATTACCATCAATGAGATTACACACATAAAAGAGCAAAAAAACGATGACTTAAAAATATTGGTTCTGGTTTTTCCTTCTCACAAAATTAAAAGTATTTTAAACCGTGTTAACTATGCAGATAACAAACCAGGTGCGGACCCACTAAAATAGTTGTGAGTCACAATATGTATGTCATACATGACAACTTCTTGAGGCTTGAATTCCTCAATATGCAGCTTCTTACATACAAGGAGTCAGTTTAGTATAGAAGCACCAAATGAGCGAAAGTTTTACAATGCAATATTATCATGGTAGTAAGAATGACTAAATAAGATTTCACTTAAACTTGTTGGATTTTTTCATAATCAGCAAATTATTGTAACTGAAATTCCCTTTCATTGCCAGTAATTGTGACATATGTTGTGAATACATCTTCATCAGGGAGTGTTCCTTGATAATTTTTTCTTCATGTTGATGAATCT
The DNA here is from genome assembly GCF_001531365.2 of Cynara cardunculus var. scolymus. Classification (NCBI taxonomy): domain Eukaryota; kingdom Viridiplantae; phylum Streptophyta; class Magnoliopsida; order Asterales; family Asteraceae; genus Cynara; species Cynara cardunculus. Next base: position 32,316,615 of record NC_037544.1, on the reverse strand, counting down.
CAAATCTAGAGTTTGGAGTTCAACTTAATCGGTATATTGTTGCTTAGTATATTAAACAACTCTATCCTTTTTGGAAATCATTGCGAGAGAAAGAGAGATGTGATTATGATTTACTGTTACGGGGGTTTTGAAACCCTAGAATCAAAGAGAGTGTGATTAGTAACCAAGATTCCTAGAGCATCCGAAATTAATGGTTGAACAGAATAAAAATCATAATCATAGTGTAGACAAACAACATACAATGGAGAGAACACAAAATAAGAAAGTTTAAGAACACAAAACTGAAAGGGTTGTGATGTTTAAACATAAAAAGTGGTTCGTGGATCAAGACTCAGGTGCTAAAGGAAGGGGTGGCGATTTGCCAAAACTTGATATTGATACCGTTTTTTGATTCTATCAAGTTCCACCAATTGATAGGTTTATCTACATACAAACACAAACAACCCAAAAAAATCATAAGAAATCGAGAATGACGAGAATAACAATACACAATCAAGTAGGTCAAATAAAAACAAAAAAGAAGACAATCTGATATAGTTGTTTGAAAAGACGCTACTTGATTGGTTCTCTTAGTTTCCACTGACCTACCTACTGTTGTTGCAAATATATACCCAATTTTTTGTTTAGGGATAACTAAAGTTAGGGGTGAGCAGCAGAACCGGGTACCCACTTGCGGAACCAGAACTGCCTTGGAACTGCTGGTTTCGGAACCGGAACCGATATGAGTGGTTTCGGTTTCTAAAATACGGAACCGATTGAGAATGATTCCGGTTCCGATTCTCAATTTTTCAGAACAGTTACCCGTCGGGACTGATTGTGCAGTTTTTTTATATAATTTGTGCAGTTTTTTATATAATTTGTGTAGTTTTATGTTAAAAATATGTGTAGTTTTTTATATAATTTTTGTTGTTTTTAATACAAAGTTTGTGCAGTTTTTTTATATAAAATTTGTGTAGTTTTTTGTTAAAAATATGTGCAGTTTTTTATATAATTTTTGCAGTTTTTAATACAAAGTTTGTGCAGTTTTTTAATATAAAATTTGTGTATTTTTTTGTTGATAATATGTGCAGTTTTTAGTTAAAAATATGTGTAGTTTTTTATGAGTTTGTATAGTTTCTTAACACTCAATTATTCACAGGTACCGTACGAGGTTGAGGATGCGATGAGTATGCAAGAAGTTGAAACGAGATTCAGAATTTGAGATAAAATGATTCGTATTTTTTCAAATTGTGTGTTTAATTGGATTCGTAGTATGTAATCGTTAAACTTTCAACATTTGCTATTAGTCTATTATGGTTTGTAATCGTTAAACAATGTTTTTAACCATTATTCCGTATAATTTATTTCTTGTTTATTTATTTAGTGTTCTGGCAATGTTTTATTTTTTATTTCTAAATAACAAAATTTTAATATTTTAGGAAGCGGGTACCCGGAACCGGTTCCAAAAATTCAAGAATTGCTCTAACCGGTTTCAGTTTCAATATCTCAAGAACCGTCGATTCCGGTTCCTGTTAAATAGGACGGGTACCCGTCTATACTCACCCCTACCTAAAGTAAGAGGTATGACATTTTTTTGGGATGAAAAATGAATTAATTATTCAGTTGAAAAGGTTAAAAAAAAGTGGCAAGTTTCTTCAAAATTTCTTCTCCAACGTTTTTTATTCTCCAACAGAATATATCTCCCCACTCTATTATTTTAACATATTTAAATTAACTAAAAAACAATCTATTTATTGTTGTGAAATTTACTTTTTAAGTTACATTTTAACTACTGTATATTTTAGAAAATGGCTGTTTTTATTAATAACAGAAATTATTATAATAGTATAATAAGTATTATTAAACTATAAGGTGATGGCTGATTGGTTTGAGCTTGCCTCCAAAGGTCAAAAGTAACAGGAGGTCTCATGTTCAAATCCAAGAAGAAATAAAAAGCTCTTTGTGCCCACGGAGGTTCAAATGGGGTGACTCCAGACTATCTGCAAAACAGGTGGTTGTCCTGAGATTAGTCGGCTCGTATAGCTGGTTGGATATCCAAGTTAATTAAAAAGAAGTATTAGTAGTTAATTTTAGCAATTTCATATTGTCTTTTACTTATAATACGTAAATTTTTTTAACCATTATTACTATAATTTTTATTACATAAACTATGGGCGGGTCAATAATTAAGGGTGAAAGCTTTATGAAATATGTAGAAAAGAGAAAACTGATATGCGAAAGTAATGAATCTTTCAAGAAGTTTATGACCACGAATGCTCTCAAATTATTTTGCATTGCTTCAATCAGCCACATTGTTCTTTTTATTCTTTTCACCATGTATTTTAATTATATTTTACGTATTTGTTTATTCATAGCAGAAATAGATAAGATATTATTTTATCCAATATCATTAAAGTATTATCCACGGTTTTATCATCATCTTTACTGAACTTATACCAACATCAAGCTTTTAATAAGAGGAATTACTAAATGTAATTCTTGAAGTGGGTTTAGAAACCCGAAGCTTTTAACGTGTATCAATAAAACCTAATCGTGCAGATGACAATGATAGTTTCAACGACTTTTTGTAACAAACCTCCCTCGTTGCCAACAAATTTTGGCGTACAAGTTTTGTTTATCGCATAGACAAATGTTTTGAATGTCCCTGGCCTAGTGAATCTAAGCATCAAGAAAAAAAAATCAGTTTTTCCAATTTTTTTTATTAGCCTGGATATCCAACCCGCTATGTGAGCCGCCTAATCTCAGGCAACCACCTGCTTTGCAGATAGCCCGGAGTCACCGCATTTGAACCTCCATAGCCACAAGTTGATTTTTATTCCTCCTTGGATTTGAACCTGAGACCTCCTGGTACTCTTGATATTTGGAGTCAAGCTCAAACCAATCAGGCACCACCCTTGTGGTTCAGTTTTTCCATTCTTACAGAACTATGGTTTTCTTCGAAAAATAATAAGATTCTTTTATGGGTTTATAAAACATAGGCGAGTTCTCGAATTTTCATAACAATATGGAAAAATGCCATAACAGTCTAAGAAGCAAAACGGAGCAAGTTTATCATCGGATAATAAACTTCTTCACAAAATAAAAAACAAACCCCAACAAGATGAAAGATGAAAGTTGTGTACAATTCTTGAGCAAATCCGGTCGATTCGATTCTAACCAATTTAATCAATGACGATTGATCTCAAACCCTATTTGAGATCTGGGTTCGATTTTAAGTATGGGTTTTCTCAATATCAAAGATTATTATTTAGTTCTTGAAACAAAATTTGGAAATAAAAAATTCATATTTAATGTAATACACGTGGTTTATTATTTTTGTCCAAGAAAATTAAAGAACCGATTACTATGAATTGGTCAAACAAAGTACCAAGAATATGACAAATAATTGAATAAACAAAGTGACATATTTTCCACATGTCCATAGATTGATTTTTATAATTTACTCTTTTGGTTTTCTAATTTCTGTGTCGATGGTTTTTTTAAAGCATCTTCAATAAAGGTTTTTATAAGAATATCTTTTTACACTTTTTGTTATCGGTTCATTTTCAACTTATCAAATTAATAACTCATATAAAAGTCCATAAAACTAGTTCTTATAAGAAAATCCTTTTTATGGGCCCCTTATATCTTTTCGGCATCAATGGTTATTATATACTTATACAACCATAGGTTCATCTAAAGAAGTGCTAAGTATTTGAGGAGTAGAGTAGTGATCCTAGCCTTTCATCTGGTCAAGATTTGCAGCGTTGATTGTGAAGCATCAGATAATTCCTTGCATGATATGCCAGAGATAGAGAGGTAGTTTTGTAACTTTTACATATATGCGGTAAAACAAGGGTATATCCGAACCCGTGTGATTCACATATAATTAAACTATATCATATGTTCATATGTGAAGCCGTGCAATTCGTATATGAACTAATTAACTAATATACATATGAACTATGGGTTCACATATGCACGTATGGTTTCACATATGACTTGTTTGTCGCCTATTCGTAAAAGTTACGAAATGATTCGTGTATATTTCTCTTGACCAATAAAAAACACAATTCTTGACCAATCTTGATCGTATGAACAGTTAGAATCACTTCTCTGTTTCTCAAATACTTACTATTTCTCAAAGAAATATCTCCCTGCTCATACATAAATATATAATATTTAATTTAAATACCAATTTTTGATTTTTAGTTTTCATATTGTATAATTATTTAATAATATATCAAATTATAATTTAATAATTACGTATATTTTGAAAAATTATATAAATTTAATAAATAAATGAATATCCATAACTATATACATTAATATATTACATGTATACGTGAAGGATTGTGTGAGAAAGAGAGTCAAAATGAGAAGCGTAAGAAGAGATTTGGGCCCTTAATCACTTTCAATCTCATGTTCACCCATGAATTACGCTTTAGAAGAGAATTAATCCGTTGCATCTCGAATTGATCCAAGGGTGGAGATCTATTCTTATGTTTCTCATCATAATTTCCCTTCTCATCGGAACCCAATCGTACATGTACACACACACACACACACATATATATATATATAGAGAGAGAGAAAGAGAGGTTGGTTCAAATACTAACCCATTTTTTTGTGTTAACTATGCTAACCAACATCAACCAATCATGTTCCACCTTTTAGTTAGGTTCAAATGTAACTCACATATTAAGTGTAAGAGTATTTAAGTACTTTGTTATTTTTATGTAACTCCCCAATATTTTAATTGGGAGTTACAAATCTTAAAATATCACTAATTGATCTTCATGTAATAATGACATGAAGTTTCACATTTGTTCATTTTACTGATTTTTACATTTCATTCTTCCTACAAAGGTTTTGATATTGTAAATTTCAAAAAAGTCTCTTTTGTAAAGATTTCGTTATAATCCGAGTAATATGGATAATCATATAGTAAAACAGATCGACGACAATGAGAATGAAAAAGCTAAAAGCGTCTACGAATACATTCGAAATTCGAATTCCAAAAGTGAAGAAAATGATCAAACCGTTCACGCACATGTTCACTCAAACGTCGACATATGTGTTCACTCGTGCACATATGTGTTCACTCGTGCACATATGTGTTCAATTGGTTCACACAATATGTCCATTTGGTTCACACACATGTTTCAATTGTT
>NC_037544.1:32288117-32309470 GCF_001531365.2 Cynara cardunculus var. scolymus | reverse complement strand
TTTTATGATATCTTCAAACATATATTTTATTCAAAAATAAAAACATCATCGCTTTATCAAAATCACATAAAGTCATATTAAAACATCAGCTGAGATAAAGAATAAAATGAAATATTAAAATCACGATGTATCTCGCTGCATTGCGCGAGTACGTTTCTAATATATATATATATATATATATATATATATATATATATGTATATATTAGGAATAGGTTCATTTGAGAATTGGTAAATATTTGAGAAGTAAAGAGGTGATCCTAGCCCTTCATACAATTAATATTGGTCAAGAATTACGGTTTTTACTGGTCAAATATTGTGGCTTTTTACTAGTCAAGATTTGCGGTTTTGACTGGTCAAATGAAAAATTAAATGGTAGTTTCGTAGATTTTACAGTTAGGTGGCAAACAAGTGCATATGTGAACTCATAATTCATATGTGAATCAGTTATTAGTTCATATATGAATCACACGAGTTCATATGTGAATAAGCTAATTAGTTCATATGTGAATCATATAGGTTCATATGTGAATCAGTTAAATACTTCATATGTAAATCACACTGGTTCACATATGCACTTGTTGTGCCATCTATTTGTAAAAGTCACAAAACTACCATTCATTCTTTCTCATACTATGTGAAGAATTATTCATGCTTCACAGTTAAAGCCGGAAATCTTGACCGGATGAAGGGCTAGGATCACTTCTCTACTTCTCAAATACTTACCACTTCTTAAATGAACTTATGACTATATATATGGGCCTAATCAAATGAGAACTCAATAATTTGTGATAACCGTGAGATCCAATATAGACCACACATTTGAAATAATTAATTTTATTTTTTAATTAATATGAAAGGGCAATTTAGTAATATCTTCACTTTTATTTTTTAATTAAGTGTTCTAGATTAGTTTCTCTTTGTAATATTGTTCACTTTTCCTTGTAAATCTATTTCACTATGTCTACTTTCAGTGATTAATCTTCTAGTCTGTAAGCATTAGACATGTACTGAACTACTTGTAATATTACCAATGAAAATAAACTGAGTATTTCTTGTACTTCATTGAAAAAGATCTCTGAAAAAAGTAAAAGAGACACAAGTCTATGAGTTACAGTGTTACTTTTTACATTCACTGACAATCTATAAGTCAGTGAATAAGCTTTCAGTTTCAGTTTTCATCCTTGTAATTTTCACTTAAATATGACTTAAGGAAAATTCTCAAGCAAAGACTGACTCACTGAAAAAGATCCCAAAATAGTAAAAATGGACATGTACTTTATGTATAACTTTTTCTTACTGTTATTTGATAAGACAACTTTCTTTATGTTGTCTTGTTATCATCAAATAGAGGGAGATTGTTGATCATCTCTCTCAGTGATTTGATGATAATCTCTTTTCACTTATACGATGTGTTTATGTTTCTGTATTTTCAGTTCCAGCGATCATCACCGAATCTGTTCAGTGATCGCTGAAGAACTTGTATTGTAATTCAATCAGAGACAACGATACTTCAAGAAGACAACACTCACACCAAAGAACCTTCAGCCAAAGTCGAAGACTGAAACTGAAGATTAGAGACTGGCAAGTACGTGATCTGAAGCGGTACTCGGTGATTACAAGCTTGTCTACATATGTGTGAAGACTGCTCAAGTCTCAGCAAATACTGAAGAGACCTCCAGGTTATTCCAGCATTCAGCGATCAAAGGAAGCTTGCCAAGCACGATTGTTGTTGTCTTGTTCTTATGCACACAAAGGACAAACTCATACCCTTTCTAAATGTTAGTACGGAGCCGACTAGTTGACTCTATTACTCATCAACTTTAAGTAAGGATGTCTGCTCATGAATAGGCTTTTTGTACTATTCACTGTAGTAAAGGACAAACATTCCTCTTAAAACACGCACTTTAACCCTACCATATTGCATTAAATGAACATTTAATGCATTGAGTATAAATAAAAGTGTTTCTTCTCCATGCAGAGTGCGCGCGCAACACACTCTCTTAACCTAATTCTTACTTTAAGCATTCTTGAAGCTCAAGTAAAAGAACTTTTCTTTACAGCATATCTTTTCTTATTTGCTAAGAATCTGTGTGTAATCAAAGATTGTTTAGATAGGTTTTCTTATCTTATCTTTTCGCAAACAATCTTGTAAAATTTGTATTGATCTTCTTTTATCAATATACATTTTAAATTTGAAAATACTGTGTTTGTATTCATCCCCCCACTTCTATAAACTGTTATACATATCTTGTAGACCCTCAAATGACCAACAAATATAAATCATACCTTCAGGTTAAGAAGGAAAGATTTCCATCTTGAAAGCTTCCAAAACACTTGAATTCACTCTCTGCTAAAAAAATCTCTTTAAACTCACGTGCGCACACACACCAAAATGGAGTAACACAGTACGAAAGAAAATGTTATGAAGGGATAAAAACACAAAAAAGCCCCTATACTTCTCTCTCTCTCTCTCTCTATATATATATATGTGTGTGTGTGTGTGTGTGATACACATGTTTGTTGTGATATTCGTGACTTTTGAAAAATGTCATAGCTTTGTTGTGACTCTTGAGCCTCAAGAATTGACCTCATCGACATGTCATTAAAACTAAATAAATATATGGATATGAGAAACAAGTTACATTTATAATTATTCTCTACGAGTTTTAATTTTTTTGAAAACGATTTATCACAATATTAATATCATGGCATCAAAAGCTAACTTTTTGGAAATAATTAAGCATATGAATAACATTAAGACAATTACTCAATTGTTAATAAACATATAAATGACATTAATACAAACACTTAATAATTTGATAAATATATAAAATAACATTAATACACACAATGATTTGATAAACATGTAGTTGAATGTTAGCATAAATACCTAATAAACTTATAAAATCCTAATTTTAACAATTAGTATTGAAAAGTAAGTACTTTTCTTAAAATCGAAGCACAAAGAAGCTCTAGATTTTGCCTTTGAGGAGAGAGGGATTTTTAAAAGAAAGAAAGTCAAATGGGATCGGACAATCTTTTAATGGGGTCGATGACCTTTAATGATTCGGTTTAAAAAGAACTAACAGTAAAATTATATATATATATATATATATAGGTTGGTTCAAATATTAATCAAGATTTATTGTGTTAACTTTGTTAACTAATCTTGGCCATTGGTTCTTACAATAAAGAGTTATGATTAATCATGATAAAAAATTAAATTTTCAAATTTACAATTTCAAATAACATATGTGAACAAAGTGGAAAATGGTATTTAGGTAATTTTTTTTATGTAACTCTCATATCATTAATTGGGAGTTACAAAATCAAAAAATCTCATTATTTTTATTAATTTATTTTTGTTAATGTAAGAACTATATGAACACACACACACACACACACACACACATATATATATATATAAACTATTGTGTCAAATACGAACAAAAATTGACATATATATATGAACTTGGACTGTATAACATTTTTGAACATAATATGAATATAATAAGAATAGTTGCTACATAATATGAACAAAAGTAAATTCTTTTCTACACCCTAAGTGTGCCCTCAACTATAAAATTTTTAGATCCGCCCCTGCTTCTAACCAATTCAATTATTGATGATTGATCTCAAACTCCTTCAATCTGGACTACAAGTTTTCCCAAACATCAAATATCAGATTCTTAATCCTTCAAACAAAATTTAAAAATAAAAATAAAATAAAATTTAGGGAGTGTTTGAAATTGCTTATAAAAAAAACTTATTGACTTATTTCGATATGACACCAGTAATAAACACTTTTGAGTGTTTGGATAAACAACTTATACCGGTGCCAAAACGGTAATAAAAAGTTTTTGAATAAGTTAAACCATTTTAACTTATAATAAGTTGATAAAGACTTTTATAGATAAACATAAGTTGTTTCAAATAAGCAATCTCGAACACCCTATGAGTTTAATTTTATTTATTTGACATATTTTAATTGATGTTAACAAAATTAAAGAAACGATTGGTCCAACATAAGACGAAGAATACAATAAACAATTGAATAAACAAAGTCGCATATTTTCCGTATGTCCAAGATGATCTTTGGTTTCCTGACTTCGATATCCAAGTTTTTCTTAGTTTACAAGTTTTGGTTTGAAAATGTGGGGGAGAGAAGGGAATTGATACCTACCCTTTACACTCCGTGTCCGTGGTATCTATCAAAGGGGACCCTTTCTTTCGTGCGCCTTTTCAATTGATCCTTCAATCCCACTAGCAGAGAAAAGAACAGAGAGATAGAGAGAGAAAGAGCGCAAGGAGACACGAATTCCAACACAAGAGGTAATCATTCATCAGATTCGATCTGACCAAATGTAACGCGACCACCTCTCTCCTTTTGATTCATCTCATCTCATCTCAGCGAAAAGGAAAACTTCGTTTCTTTAATCTTTAGATCATTTGTGGTAATTCAAACATTTTCAGATCGTAATTGGGTAGTTGTTTCTCTGATTTTTGTTATCTGCTCTTCGCTTTGCATGATATTTGGTTTATTTTAATAGATATTCGTGTGGGATTTTTCGGCTCATTTAGATTTCCACTCATCTTACAAAAAAGTTCATATCTTGAACATTTGGATGTGTTTGAATGTCTTTAATACCAATATGGTGAATTCCCCTTCTTCTGATGCGTTTGCTTCTTTCTCGGTGTGAGAAATGCTGCTTGAATTCGAGTTCAATTGATGTTTCTTTTGGGTGGTGTTGGGAAAAATTGGTGGACGCCAGCTGTTTGCTTAAATTTCTGATTAATTCCGTCTTCTAGATATCGGGATCACACTTTAACATGGCTAAAATGAGTGTTATTTGATGGATTTAAGCAATTCATTTATTTGATTTCATTTTCTTGTGTAGTTTTGGTGATTCCTTCATTTTGCAGGGTTTGTGTCTCCTCTTACTGCATTAAAAGAGGGCTTCAGAGGCCCTAGCAGCGAGCCAATATGGAATATGAGAGCAATAATTCCACTTGGGATGGGGTATGCTACTACCCACATCTATTTGGTGGCATTATGCTAACAGCTGCATTGCTTGGTTTATCGACGAGTTATTTTGGTGGTATAATGGGGTTTCCTACTTTGCCATATATGTTACCTTACTTAAGAAATCTACAGAAGAAAAAAGGAGGAAAGAAACGGATTAGGGTTTACATGGATGGGTGTTTTGATCTCATGCATTATGGGCATGCTAATGCTTTGAGGCAAGCTAAAGCTTTGGGTGATGAGTTGGTGGTCGGACTTGTAAGTGATGAGGAAATCGTAACGAACAAGGGCCCGCCTGTTTTATCTATGGAAGAGAGGTATATACCCTTTCTTTGACATGTATATATACTTTCTTGCCATTATATTGAAATGCCGAACTCATTACTAATGTAAGGATCTATTAAACTATCCATAAACTAGGAGGTCATCCATATGTTTAGGATTAATGTCTATATTTTCTGTGGATGGGAATTTTTGTACACACCTTTTTGCAAACCAGGGGTCTTCACGAAAACACCGCTTTACCCTTTGTTGTAAAGGAAGGTTTGCATACATCCGACCCTCACTGGACCCTGCCTCCGAGTGGTATGTGCTGGATTATGTGGATGGGAAAGCGGTTTTTATAGTGGTTGCGCGTTTAGAGGGGTATACAAGTTTAAATTTGTTTGATAGGATGTTTATCTTGGTCAATCTGGGTTTTGGACTAGAATTTCCTTTTCCTCGAAATTTTTCTTTCTTGGGAGGTAAAATTGGAGGGGAATATGGAGTTAAATTCAACATCCCTCTTCCCAAATAAAGATACTTCATCTCATTGTAAATCTCCCACACGCACATTCTTAGGTCTTTTGATTTCGATAATTCATTTACTTATAATTTAATGTTAATTCTTTCTAGGCTGGCTCTCGTTAGTGGATTGAAGTGGGTGGATGAAGTCATTGCTAATGCACCGTATGCCATTACTGAAGATTTTATGAACCGTCTCTTTAATGAGCATAAGATTGATTATATTATACATGGTGATGATCCTTGCCTACTTCCTGATGGAAGTGATGCATATGCCCTCGCAAAGAAAGTTGGTCGCTACAAGCAGATCAAACGCACGGAGGGCGTCTCCAGCACAGACATTGTAGGTACTGCAACTAACTCATACTGCATTCAGCAAAATTTAATTAGTAAAAAAGGGGAGGATTTTAATGCCTTCCTTTTTATGGAAATCCCGTTTCTTGATTGATGATTGGATTTTGAATTCATTCAATGTGTGTTTGCACGTTTCTTGTAAAAGTTTTTCATTGAGTGCAACATCTTCACTTATCACGCAGGAAGAATACTGGCTTCAATGGACGATAAGGAAGTATGTCAAGTTCCAAAGGAATCATCACAGAATGGAAAACCTGTTGAAATGAACAAAAGTGTGGAAAATCTATTAAAATCTAAACATGCTTCTAATTTTCTGCCTACATCAAGGAGAATTGTGCAATTTTCAAATGCCAAGGTACCGTATTCCCTTCCATTATTCAAGTCTCAAGCTCAATTAGTGCTTGTTCTTTTGCTTACTGTACGCTTGTTATTCATGTTCATATACCTTCAGTGGAAACTGTATGAATTTAGATCATCATTTAATATATAGCCAAGTATTTAGAATGTTAAAGATTCACTTCGGAGAAAGGACAAGAGGATGGTTCAAATTCCCATCTGAAACAAGCATCACCATTTTATAGTTGGCACAACTATTCAGTTGATACGAACATTCAATGTGTTCCCGTAGGTCGTAGCTTACCCAAATAAAAGTCAAGTGTGATAGGTCTTATGATCATTGGATTTATATAGCTATTGCAATACACTCATTGCCAACCATGTTCAGAAAACATGAGATGATATGCATATATAAGTGTGCGTTTTTGCTGTAGATCCAATTTATGATGACAACTCTTGCGTTCAAACATGAAGGGAAGCCATGTAGTTGATGCGCATATTCACTTGTAAACCTTAAGGAAATATAGCTTTTTAATATTGTAGCTGAAATAATAGAAGTTATGGAATTTGATAGGATATAATTGGAATAAACTGCTGTACTTGTTACTCATGATATTTGTAAGGATATATTTTAGAGCTAGGTGACATCCATAGGAAACTAGTTAATTGAAGACCGATAGAGACTGGTGGCACGGATTTTATATGCTCTAGAATAAGCTCTGCTGAGGCTATTTGGAGTATTCACTTGGGGACTGCATTATGTTGGAAGGATATGGGTATAAGGAGAAGGGTGCATGATACATGATACCGGAAATATTAGATAAAAACTGAATCTGTTGGTGCATTTATGTGTATATGAATATATATACACACACTGATAAGACCAAATCAATGGAATTTAAACTTATTTTTTGATTTATTAATTAGATATATAAGAAAAATAAACACTAAAACTTAAGTCTTTATCATTTTTTTACTTTTTAACTAGTGTATGTGTATAGATATCAGTTCAAAGTATAAAATAAAATAAGTTGTCGATCACCTTATTTTCTTTTTTACAATCATAAAGCTCATTTTTATTTCATTTTACTCTCTGTTTTCATTTTGCAAATTGTAAACTGTTATCACGTTTTCTTTGAATAAAGGGACTAAATTTTCTACTTGTCTATCCCCATCTCTTATCCCTATGAATCCATGGTCAACAGTTTGGTATGAGCAGCCCAAAAGCACCTGATATGGGGATTCGACATGGAGGTAGAAGCAGAGGCACCAGATATAGTGTACAATGTTTGATAGTTTAAGGCGGATAATCATGCTGATTTTTTTTACTGCAAACACCAGTACTGCAGATTTGTGCTACACAGCTATTATATAATTTCAAACACATCAAAATTAACGAGTCTTTTATCTTGAACTAGTTGGAGTGAACTAAAAATGAATCCCTGATAGAAAGTATGAAGAGGGAATCCTAGGTTTGAAGCATGACTACCATTTGTCTACGCAGTATGATACTCCTGGGTAAGGTAATTTTATTTGGTGTAATCCACTAACTCAAATCTACACTACACTACCTACCCATGTTAATGCCAGCTGTCTTCTACTTCTCCTGGCGTCCTCTTCTTAGTCCAAGTCTCTTTTTCAAATGCATGAATTCAAAGATTTATACGAAATCGCCAGACCATTGGAGATGGTGTTATCTCAGTTTCTCCTCTATCAGTTGAGGTTCATCCTTACATATGGACTATCCTCTAATTTGTGGCTACACAATTTTCTTTCTCATTCCTGCTACATCAAAACAAACGAACCTAGTAAATCTCATACGAAGAAGGGTCTATGGAGAGTAGGATGTACGCAAGCCTTACCTCTACCCTAAAGAGTAGAGAGACTGTTTCTATGAGGATCTAAAAAAGAGTTATGGTAAAAGATTTTGTGAGAAAAAGATGTTTCAACATTTTGGCTGAATTTTGAAAGAAAGGAAGGCAAACGAAATAAAAGAAAGAAAAAGAGTTTAGGGGAGTTGAGAAAAAAGTAACAAGAACAAATAATTGATAACAAAAACGAAAAACATGCAAAGACATTAAAAGCTTAGTAGAAGGAATGAAACTACTGAACTAACTAAAGATGTATTTTTTAACTACGTGTTAGGAAATCTTACTCTTGCATCTCCATCAGTACCACTGAAGTTGCACTATGTATTTTGTTTTTAGGCCACAACTTGATGTAAAACCTTTAAGATGCCAATATTTGTTTCACCATGCCTCAAACTTTGCATGGGCACATTACCTAGAATATTAATCAACATGATATCATTAGTTAAAAGAACACCATGGCATATTGTATTGTATGCCCAAACTCATCTATAACTAAAGCAAAAAGTCGAGGATTCAAAACTGATTCAGTAATAATAGGCTAAACGTTTGTTTCACTAGCACTTGCTTTCATGCTTGTTTCTATGCCATGGTGTATATGTTAAACCAAGTTAATATGACTATGCATTATAGGCAATTCTTCCTTTTCAAGAGTTTTGCCTGGTCATTGTCATTGACATCAAATTGTATGTATTTTCTAGATTGATAAACATATTCAAATCCATTATATGTGACTTAATATGTTTCTATGAGTCTTCTAATCCACAAATAGTTGTTGGCATTGAACCACATCGATTTTCTGACATCCTAACTTTAAATCTATGCATAACAGCCCTCTCCCATGATTCCCTTGTGTGGCACATAAGGTTAGAGCAAATTGCACTCTTCCTGTATGAATATGTCTCAGCTCAGTCCCAATAGTCAATCTCTTTTCTAGTGAGAACAAAGCCTAAACAGCTATTTTGGACAACCATATTGAGATCGAAATGTTACTTTGATGGCTCATTGAGTGAACAACAATTGATGCTGGGTAATTCAGGGCAAGAAATTGGAAAGTTAAGATAGGAAGTTGGGATTTGTGGGCAATCACTCTTTGAACCTCAGGATTTCTTAGGATTCTCATCCAGGGGGTTTTGCGTCCCACCAAAGGGATACTATGAAGCCCTAGAAAACAAGTTCCTTTCTTGCTTTTTCCAAATCCTTCCTTTCTTAAACCGTCTTGCATCTCCTCTTAAAGTCCATCTTGCATTATAGTTTTCCACAACGGCATCAACAATATTCTGTGATGAGCCTCATTTATTAATTTGTTCCTTGAGAGCTGCTTCTCCTGTATAATAAATCGGAACTATTTGCAAGAGATTTCAAGTGCACATCCTCTTTTGGGGACTCACCTATACCTTAATCACTTGTTATATCTATTTGTTCTGCAAATCGTGGGTCGTCATGGAAAAAGCCTCTCTACTCCTCGGGTAGAGGTAAGGTCTAAGTACATCTTACCCTCTCCAGACCCTATCTCGCGTGGGATTTACTGGGTTCATTTGGTTTTATTTGGGTTTTTATTCTCTTTTGGTGATTGCCCTGTTCAAGTTATGAGGGGTGGCTTCAAGGCAGTAGATTTAGTTTTGCTGTTCCATTTTACCCATTCCCGCCCTTACCAACTTGAAGATATATTCTAAGAAAAATGTTGTTTACTTTATTTTTAGGGGCCTGGACCAAATGCACGTGTGGTGTACATTGATGGAGCATTTGATCTTTTTCATGCTGGGCATGTCGAGGTATGTGACTATGTTGGATATTTTGGTGTTGTTTGTCCTTTAACTAAATTTTGATTGTTTTTTAACTTTCCTTTACCACCTTATGATGTGATCAGCAGTTTTTCATCATCATATCATTGAAAAGCACCTGCCACTTCTATATCGCCCCAATAACAATTCTGCCCATGCCCATTATGATAGTTGCATAAAACTGTGGGATCTTTTCATGATTTCATCTGCTACAGCTTTTGGTTATGTATTTAGATGAGTTTTCGATGCTACAAATGTGTTATAGATGCTAGATGTCAGAAGTTTTGCATTTTTACCACTCACTATGCCTAAATCAATAGTTAAAGAGGAAATGTTAATGATCAGTATAAACACAAAGCACTCATTTCTTGTTGTAGCATTCATTTAAATAAATGGATTAAAACCATTTAGTTTCTAAATTTTGTCAAATTTAGGCATCCCCTTTTAACATTTTCCTCTATAACCTTCTCATTTTAAAACATTCCAAACTCCTATATACGAAAAGAAGATAGGTTCCCATAAGTTGCCTGCTGCTTAATATGGGTATTATTTATTTGAGGTGATCAGTGCAAGTTTGGGCCACAGTTTCGGGAAACTAAGGCTTAGTTTGGTATCTTGGGGATGCTTACAATGCAAATGGAAGGTTCGTGTATTGTTTTTGCATAGAGATGATGTTTAGAGAAGCTAAGCAGTGAAATTGTAGTATCCCACATCGTGAGTAGTGAAGCTGTTATGTGGGGCCATTGGTTGTCGGGTATGTATTTATGTTCATTTGCTGGTTAACTCGAGTCCATTCACATCTTTTTCATGAACCCCATGTGGTTAGATACTACACATTCTAGCTAATCAAATGATCTACAACTTACGTAAAGCTTCCTCTATCTTCTCCCTAGTTATAGATGATTATTTCCAGGTTTCGTTTTCTCCATCTCTTAACGTTGTTTCTGATGCGGTACCACTAAGCATTGTACATGTTATAAAGATGATTAGTTTAGCAAGGACAATACGAAACTAAAAGGCCATTAATACGAAACAGAAAGGATGGAATAACTGTGTAAATTAAATATTGAAGTATGAGTGCAGTGGTCACTAATAAAAGTAACTAGGCATAGTTAGAAGATACAAAGGATATGTGCAGAATGTGGTACTACCTCCATTAATTGGAAAAATACTATTTTACCCTAAAATCAAAAGTTATTCCTTTTTTATGGGGCAGAGGGAACACTTTTGGCAAACTAGCTGTTAGACTAATTACGGTTAGTAAAAACTAGCAGTAAAATGATCTATAAAAATCAATTCTAACATACAAGGGGCAGAGCTTGGAAAAAGTGAAAAAAGCCCCTTGAAGCTTACTGAAATCTATCTGAAGTATCTTTTCTAAAAGCTAGCTTATAAGTTTATGGCCTACCAAACAGAGCTCTTTCAATAAGCTCAAAAAATAAGCAGCTTATGGTTGTCAAACATGGCCATTGTTTGACTTATGGTTCTATTTCTCTTGGTAATCTTGAATTATGCAAATCTTAACGTCCTCACCTCACCTCGTGGGTTTCGATAATAGCTACTTTCACCGGCATTGACAATGATTGTTAATTAGACGTAATTTTTTTATGTATTTAGATTTTGAAGAGTGCTCGACAACTTGGGGATTTTCTTCTTGTGGGTATTTATACCGATCAAATTGTGAGGTAAATATGATTTATTGAATGTTACACATTGTTGTTCTCATTCCTTATTGGTGATTAATTGAAGGAATTACTGGAAATAACAAGTTTGTGTTTGATGCAGCGAACAGCGTGGGGCTCATTTCCCCCTTATGCATCTGCATGAACGCAGTCTTGGTGTTTTGGCCTGTCGGTATGTGGATGAAGTCATCATCGGTGCTCCTTGGGAGATCACAAAGGACATGGTATGTCACATCACTTGTTTCCTTCTGTTTTAAGTGTGATGAACTAATCATGGAACAACTGTTTATTTCACCAAGAGAAATAGACCAGAACAAAGAAAATAAAGAAACTAGTGTCATAAGTTCTTATATAGTTTAAACCAACTCGGAGGTGGGATACGTGCCTGTAGGGGGTGTATGTACCCCAAAAAGAGAAGAAACTATTGCCACAAGTATTTATATAGTTTCGCTAGATCTTTGTTTAATTTGACACATAGTTCAAGGATGTTTTTCGACTATATGCAGGTACTCCTCAATATTAGACATAATAGAGGAATCTCACCGTCTCGTGCCAATGCCATACGTTTATTTGTAAAGATGATAAATGGGCATATATGTAATTTCAATGTTAAAACTTTGTGCAAAGGAACAATTGCAAGTTCTTTTGGATGTTTCGAAAAGGAAAATATTGTAATTTTCATGGGATGAAGGGATTATATTTGTGTGGTCTCTTATCTTTGTTTTCCCCCATCCCATGAAAATTTCATTACTAAACTTTTGCATATAGTTTAGAAAATTATTCACTTATAACCAAACTAAAAATCCCACATGGTGTAGAATCTAGGGAGGGTACCGTAAGATGTATATAGACTTTACCCTCTGTTCCAATGGGTTCATTTAGGAGAATGGTCTTCTGGCAGATCTTGTTTTAAATGCATAAACTCCAGATAGATTTAAGCAACCACTGTCTAACAAAAGGGTGCCTATTTATAACGCAAGAAGGCCGCCTAAATAACCCATGTCGCCTCCGAGGAGTAAAGAGAATGTTTTTTGTGAATATTTTGCTATTTTCATGATATGGAGTACTTTATCATGCGAATGTTGTATGTAGCTATTGATATATATGTGCTGTGGTCATTTTGGTATATAACATTATATGAGATTTTAATTAAATTCATGACCTTCTGACCTATTAAAAGAAACATGGCTTTATACTCATCAGAAGTTCGTGAATTTAATTAAAATCTCATTTAAAGTTGTATACCTAGATATCAGTGTGTTGTGTCTATGATTGTGTATCTATCTTACTACTACAAATTCGTTGACATGACCAGATTACAACTTTCGACATCTCATTGGTTGTGCACGGAACAGTTTCCGAGAGCAAGTCCTCTCTCAACGTAAGTTACACACCTTTGGTTCACATCCTTACGTTCCCGAGTCCAATACACTAACACACCCACACTTCCCATTACTACAGGGCGAGCTAGATCCATATTCAGTCCCTAAAAGCATGGGTATCTTCAGAATGCTCGAGAGTCCAAAAAACATCACCACCACCTCCGTAGCTCAACGAATAAAGGCTAATCATGAAATCTATGAGGTACCTTATATTTTAAATTCTCTCACTTTGCAAGTTGTAACAAACACGTCTCATGGGACAACAGTGGGTGTACAAGCCAACTTGCGCCCATTTCAACTGATCCCAAGGGTTATGAAGTTAACAACGGGTCAAACCTTCAGTGGTCCATAGGGGTTAGTCTAACCAGTGAGACCCAAGGTGTTACTTGTTGAGCTATTCTCGAGGGATCACTGTTGCTTTGTTAACGAAAATGTTGGAAATTGGGACTGAATTTAGCGTAACTTTTGCAGAAGCGGAATGCGAAGAAGGAAGCTAGCGAGAAGAAGTTTTACGAAGGGAGAAAATATATATCGGGAGATTAAAAGGAGGGAGGGATTAGGGTTTGGTCCATCATGGTTTTAGATTGGAGATGGATGCCAACATTGTGATCAGCCTATACTTTGATGTAGAAGAAAAAGAAAAGAAAAGAAAGTAGCTCTAGTCAGAATGTTTTGGTGCAGCCTTCTTTGATGATGATACCTTTTTGTTTTGTAATTTTTATTGTAAAAACCTCAACAAATTCAAATTCAGACATAGATTCAGTGAGTAAGATGGTAGTGATCATATATATATATATATATATGAACACATCACTAATCACCTTTCATCTTTTTTTTCTTCTGTAAATCAGTTTTGTGTTTCTTTTCTTACTATGAGATGTAAATTCAGCACTTAAAAAGTACAGTTATCTTCAATCATTCTTGATTTAATGTGTACCCTACTTATTTTTAGGAAATGCAAGATTATTATTAGCAAAAAATGAAATAGGAATATTTGAATTACCATTGTAGAGAGTTTTTATAAGAACCTTATTTTCTTCAAGTTCTTAAACAAGAACCTTAGAGGGCCTTTGGTTCGTCAGAATCGGATGGAATTGAAATGGTTAATTCTGTTGACCAAATTTCATTCTAACGTTTGGTTGCTCATGGAATGAAATTAAATTTCGAAGATTTGAGGAATTCACCGTTCCTTAGTAAATATGATGGAATTGAACTCCATTATATCAAAAAGTGTTTTAATGACATAAATATCCTCATTCCTCTTTTAAACCCTAGTCGCTGCTTTCTTTCATCGTTGCTTGAACACTTGCTTTCATCGTTGCATACTGCTTCTTTCATCGATCTTCGAACGCTTTCTGCTTGCTTTCATCGTTGCATACTGCTTGCTTTCATCGATCAAAGGTCGGTTTTCTCATCTACGAACATGTTTTCTCAAACCTGAACCCGTTTACTGCTTCGATTTCTCAAATCAAAACCTGTTTACTGCTTCGATTCATGATTTACGAACCTGTTTACTGCTTCGATTTTTGATTTCTCTATGAATCTGTTATCTCTGCTTCGATTTCTGATTTCTCAAACATGAACCTGTTTACTGCTTCCATTTCTTATTTCTCATTTACGAACCTGTTATTTCTGCTTCTATGAACTGTTTCTGCTTTTATTATGCTTCTATAAACTGTTATTTATGCTTCTATTCTGCTTCTATCCTGTTTTAAAACCTGTTATTTCTGCTTCTATGAACTGCTTCTGTTTCTTAAGGCGTCATTTTCACTCCATTGGCCTGCTTCTATGAACTGCTCCGATATTCCATTTCTATGAACTGCTTCTGCTTCTATGAACAGAGCATTCAATTCATATAAGAACTGCTTCTGCTTATATGAACTTGTTATTTCTGCTTATATGAACTGCTTCTGCTTCTGTACAACACAGACAAACTTCAATGAACTGCTTCTGCTTCTGTAAGGGCATTCAATTCATACAAGAATGGTCCAACAACTATGCTTGAACTGTTATTTCTGCTTGAACTGTTATTTTTGCTTGAATTGGTGTTTCTATCACCAATGCTTGAACTATTATTTCTGCTTGAACTATGCTACTGTAAGCTAAAGTTATTTCAGAACTGTTTTTATATGGGGACTGTGTGTGTGTGTATATATATATATGAATATAATGCTACTGTTATTTCATAATTGTTTTATATGAGGACTGTGTATATATATGTATACAATGCTACTGTAAGCTACTGTTATTTCATAACTGTTTTTATATGGGGACTGTGTATATATGTATATATGCTACTGTTATTTCATAACTGTTTTATATGGGGATTGTGTATATATATGTATARAATGCTACTGTAAGCTATTGTTATTTCATAACTGTTTTTATATGGGGACTGTGTATATATGTATAGAATGCTACTGTAAGCTATTGTTATTTCATATCTGTTTTTATATGGGGACTATGTATATATGTATACAATGCTGCTGTCGGGATGACTTTTGTTAATAACTTTTATTCATTGGAACAGGAAATGACCCGACTTACTTTAGCAACAACACGTAGACGTAGGCTTATTAGATTGTTATGGAACGAAGCTATGATTTCTATCGTTTGGTATTTGACTATGATTTTCAAATTAATAGCCCACTACCAAACGGATAAATCACGTATTCGATATTCTTTGTTAAATGTGGATCGATATTTAATATTACATAGGTATGCTTATGAGAATGATATTATTTGCATATCGCATCTTAGGATGAATAGAAGGTATTTTAGTAAGTTATGTAATATGCTTGAAACTTTAGAAGGATTACAAGCAAGTAGGAATATGGGTATTGATGAACAAGTCATTTTTCTTCACATTAAGAATCGGGTAATGGCATGTTGTTTTCATCGTTCGGGAGAAACCATTAGCAGAGTTTTTAGGAGAGTTTGTAGTGTAATATTAAAATTACATCCACATTTGTTTAAGAAACCTGAACCTGATTCCTGCGGACTCCGGTGGAAGATGGAAGTGGTTCAAGGTATATGTAACTATTTTATTATTATTAACACGTAACACAAAACATCTAATAACCATGTAACACCCCCGTCCCGCGTGGTCAAAGACGGGAGATGCCACAATTAGGATAAACACAACGCGCTATATAAACCAGAGCAGCTAATAAAATTTACCAAAAGATAATTACATAACCACAGACGAAGATAACGTGTCTCAAAATACGGTTCCAAAATACCCGTATATCTACATAGTCATTAAAAGTTTAACAAAAGTATGACTTAATGAGTTATCTTCAATATTATCATCTCCGTAGCTCTCATCCCAAAATCCCTACTAAGTCATGTACCTGCCGAGGACAAGAAAATCTCGGCTGAGCTTAATGCTCAGTGAACGGATAATAATATAAATAAACTATGAATATGAGATAACAAGTTCAAAAACAATTTATGACGCCAAGTGATAATCCAAAAGAAAGTCAAAATGTCCCGAAAGCATATCAAGGGTTCGAAGACCAAATCGCATCACGAGGACGCATTGTTCCCAAAGGATGATCAGTCCATTCAGGCACAAGTGAGGAAAGGGGTGTGAGCACAACACAGCAATCCTCTCCGTGGATTTAACCACGACCATAATTCAATATCCGATAACGGTTCCTAGGATCGATCCATGCGCCCTCTATTCGACCGGTACATAATCAAGTCCACTTTTAAGGACTTATAAAAATAAGGACGCCATGATCGTTTTAGTCACCATGGAAACATCTCAATACCGGTGCTCCAGTTATTGAGTCTATAGTAAAATGTTTCACAAATGAAGCAATAAAACAAGTCAAGTGATCAAAATGATCCATATTCCGAATAAGAATATAAGTCGTAATTCAAAAGGAAATAAAGTTCAATAACATTTGATAAGTATAAAGGAAATTCAGAACAAATTATTCGGAGTTTATCACAGATTATCCGGATTAGGAAGCCTTACGCAAATGGCTATCCCCGTGTCAAGTGAGATATGGAATCCGTACCTTAACCAAATTTGACAATTAACGCACGATCCAACGGACATTCACGATCAAGTTTGATTTATCCGCGTGCCTAACGAATGCACAAACGGTTACTATTTATAAAGCATAGAAACCATAATATAACTATTCTAATAAATTTACTTAGGTCTTAATGTACTTGATAAGAATTGAAACTCAAACGTAAAAAGTTAACCTTATTCTCTTTCGATCCAACCGTTTCCGACCCTCTTATTTCTAAGCATTTTTATCTTACTTAGAGACCAATCCAGATTATATTGTTTAAATAAAAGTTGTAGGTTGGTAACATACGAGTCTATTGCTTTTGAAATCATCTCATTTGGATCATCCATATATTTTATATGAATTTTACAAAACTGTAAATTAATACCGAATACAGTGTAAACAGCCCCAAAAACACACTGTTTCGAGYCACCTARAKTCATAACTGGAATTTTGACCCTTAATGAAAGTTGTAGTATGCAGTATGATCTTCCTGACTGCAAAATACGAGCTTAATCYGACTTRCGGTTTGTGAGTTATACACTGTCAAAGTACGGGAGTTGCTTTGTCGGTAAAAGTCGATTCCGTAATTTCCGACTAACTTTTATGATCCAACTTTCATGATTCGCTAATTTACATACTATAAACGTACTTCAACATACTAAATAGTAAAACAAGTCCAATGGTCGTTAACCTAATCTTAATCATGCATTTTTACTCCTTTCGACATTTAACCGAACAATTGGTGTACGGTTAAACATATACCCACAATCTATCCATAATGAAACTATAATATACCCTTTTCATTTCTACATCAATATAACCAGTTCTAGCATTCTAAACATCAAATATATATCATGATTTTGACAATATCAATCCGTAAACTTAGATATAAACACAGTTTATAAACCGGTCTAAATAACCCTAAAATAAACACCTTAATGAAACTGAATGAAACTTATACCTTTAAGAAGAGTTCGTAGAGTGGATTYCRAATATATATTTGTTACCTCGATCCCCTTAGTAACTYGACGTGAAATTTAGAGAGAARAMGARAGAATTTTAGAGAGAGAAAAAGAGACGAGAGATTGAGAATTGAGAAAGACGGTGAATATCACCGCCTCTTTTGCATCCATATACATATTTTTATATTTTTTTTAATTTTCTTTTGATATATATATATATATATATATAAAGTTTAACCAATTGGCGGTTTTAACCCTTCAAGTTAGATTCTCAACTTTTACGTTAAATTAGATATAAACTCATTTTTGACGCAAAACTCGTCTGAAGTACAAGTTGGTATAACATAGGGTACAAATATGTTATGCATAATTCTACCAAAAATTTACTTAACCCAGTTTGTACGATTTAACGAAACACGGATATTATAATCCTTCCCTCTTAAAAAAATATTTCGTCCTCGAAATTTAGATAAGTTAGAGGATTTACATGACTCAAATAGATAAGGGTATTCCTTTCGCATAGATTCTTTCGTTTCCCATGTGGCTTCTCGCTCAGAATGATTTCGCCATAACACTTTAACGAACGATATTGACCTTCGTCGCATTTGTCTCTCTTCTTGATTAATTATCGCCTCTGGTTCTTCAATATAAAAGAGATTTTTTTCAACTTTGTCCAACGGATAATCAATCACATGGAGAGAGTGATAATGATATCCGCGGAGTGACGAGATATGGAAAACGTTATGGATATGTGAAAGTTGAGAAGGTAACGCTAGGCGATACGCCACCTCTCCAACTCGTTCCAGTATTTCGAAAGGTCCAATATATCTCGGACTAAGTTTACCTTTAATTCTAAACCTACGAATACCTCGTAACGGTGAAACTTTTAGGAAAACGTGATCACCCGTTTGGAACTTTAAATGTTTTCGATGCTTGTCAACATAACTTTTCTGCCGAGATTGAGCCTTTCATTTTCTGTTTTGCGATCTCGACTTGTTCAGTAGTAATCCTGACAAGTTCGGGTCCTTCAATAGCTCGTTCCCCCACTTCATTCTAACATATCGGTGTTCTACATTTCCGACCATATAAAGTTTCGTACGGGGCTATGCCAATACTAGCTTGCCAACTATTATTATACGCGAACTCCACAAGATATAGRRRCTCGTCCCAACCACCAGACCACTCAAGAGCACAAGCCCGTAACATATCTTCTAGAGTTTGAATAGTTCGTTCAGTCTGACCATCTGTTTGTGGATGAAAAGCTGAACTCATAGTCAATCGCGTACCCCAAGCTTGGTGAAGACTTTTCCAGAATCGAGAAGTGAATTGCGGATCTCGGTCCGATGTGATAGAAAATGTAACCTCATGATTTCCCGCTGGAATAGATCGGACAGTTACTAACAGGGTACGTCTCCTGTATAGGTAGGAAATGAGCCGATTTTGTCAAACGGTCAACTACTACCCATATAGCATCATGTCGTCTCTGAGTTTTTGGCAGTCCTGTCACAAAATCCATAGAGATATGTTCCCATTTCCAAACTGGAATCTCTAATGGTTGTAACAATCCGCTAGCCCGTTGATGTTCAATTTTTATTTTTTGGTAAGTAAGACATTTTGCCATGTATTCGGCTATATCCCATTTCATACCGTTCCACCAAAAGTATTGTTTTAGATCTCGGTACATCTTAGTGAATCCGGGATGAATTGAGAACAACGAATTATGAGCTTCACTNCTTACGCTACTCCAACGCCCAAGGCAAAGCAACACTAATATCCAAAGATTATTATAAAATGTTGTTTTTTTATAAAACGCATTCTTCTCTAGTACGCATTCATTAACATAAATAGCATAACTCATTATTTCTCTATGAACATAAAATTATATATATATATATATATATAACCGCCTAGCATCTTATATATATATATATTATATTTTTTTTCTTAATTATATATATATATATATATATATAGTTTAACTATTTGGCGGTTTTAACCCTTTAAGTCTAGATTCTTAACTTTATGCCAATATAGGTATAAACTTATTTTTGACGCAAAACTAGTTTAGGGTACAAGTTAGTTAAACATAGGGTACAAATATATTATGCATAATTTTACCAAAAATTCAATTAACCCAATTTGTACAAGTTAACGGAACACGGATATTATAATCCTCCCATCCTTAAAAGAATATTTCGTCCTCGAAATTTAGATAGGGTTAGAGGATTTACATGACTCGAATAGATAAGGGTACTCCTTCCGCATAGATTCCTCCGTTTCCCATGTGGCTTCTCGCTCAGAATGATTTTGCCATAACACTTTAACGAATGGTATTGACCTTCGTCGCATTTGTCTCTCTTCTCGATTAATTATCGCCTCGGGTTCTTCAATATAAGAGAGATTTTCTTCAACTTTGCCAACGGATAATCAATCACATGGAGAGGGTGATAATGATATCCGCAGAGTGACGAGATATGGAAAATGTTATGGATATGTGAAAGTTGAGGAGATAACGCTAGACGATACGCCACCTCTCTAACTCGTTCCAGTATTTCGAAAAGTCCAATATATCTTGGACTAAGTTTACCTTTAATTCCAAACCTACGAATACCTCGTAACGGTGAAACTTTTAGGAAAACGTGATCACCCGTTTGGAACTTTAAATGTTTTCGATGCTTGTCAACGTAACTTTTCTGCCGATATTGAGCCTCTTTCATTTTCTGTTTTGCGATCTCGACTTGTTCAGTAGTAATCCGGACAAGTTCGGGTCCTTCGATAGCTCGTTCTCCCACTTCATTCCAACAGATTGGTGTTCTACACTTCCGACCATATAAAGCTTCGTATGGGGCCATGCCAATACTAGCTTGCCAACTATTGTTATACGCGAACTCCACAAGATATAGGGACTCGTCCCAACCACCAGACCACTTAAGAGCACAAGCCCATAACATATGTTCTAGAGTTTGAATAATATGTTCAGTCTGACCATCTGTTTGTGGATGAAAAGCTGAACTCATAGTCAATCGCGTACCCCAAGCTTGGTGAAGACTTTTCCAAAATCGAGAAGTGAATCGCGGATCTCGGTCCGATGTGATAGAAACTGGCATGCCATGCAACCTCACGATTTCCCGCTGGAATAGATCAGA
>NC_037544.1:32285048-32286637 GCF_001531365.2 Cynara cardunculus var. scolymus | reverse complement strand
TAACAATGAATTCGTAATGACCATATCGAGTACGAAATACAGTCTTAGGAATATTCTGATCTCTGATCCGGAGTTGGTGATATCCAAACCTTAAATCGATCTTAGAAAATACTTTGCTCCTTGGAGTTGATCGAATAGGTCGTCAATACGGGGTAAAGGGTATTTATTACGTACCGTGACCCGATTTAGTTCCTGATAGTCAATACACAATCGCATTGATCCATCTTTCTTTACGAATAGGACCGGTGCACCCCATGGAGATACACTGGGTCGAATGAAACCACGATTAGAAAGATCTTCAAGTTGTTCCTTAAGTTCTTTCATTTCGGTCGGAACCATACGATACGGAGCCTTTAAGATAGGTGCAGCTCCCGGAACAAGATCAATTGTAAATTCAATTTCCCTTTCCGGAGGAACTCCTGGAAGTTCATCTGGAAAGACGTCTTGAAATTGATTAACAACAAGATTATCTTCAAGTTTAAGGCATACCTCTTCGGGATCTTGTAGTGAAGCTAAAAATCCTTCACATCACTGCCATACCATTGCTTTAACATTTACTTCTAAGATAACACGAGTTCCTTTCTCAGGTGAAACACCTTGGAACACGTATTCAGGTTTATTGACGTCACCGAAGATGATTTGTTTGGCTTTGCAGTCGATGGTCACTCGATGTTTAGACAACCAATCCATGCCAAGGATGATATCAAAGTGATCCATTTTCATCGTAGTAATGTAACTTCCCGAATTCGATCGCCAATAAATAATGGACAGTTTGGGAATTGACCAAATATACATACTGAACTACCCATAGGAGTAGTAATATGTAATGGAAATTCAGTGGATTGTTCATACGATTTAAGATTTTCTTCAAAGTTTTCAGAAACAATCGAGTGTGTAACACCTGTATCAAATAAAACATATGCATCTCTACTGTCAATAGAAAGGGTACCAGAAACCATACCCGCAGTAGATTTGTCAGCAGATAGTGTAAACACTCGACCACCAGCAGTAAATTGCTTCTCTTTATCTTTAGAATTATCTTTCGGCCCTTGTTTACAATCACGAGCTATATGACCTCGTTGACCACAATTATAACAGGTGCCGGTCATTCGAATAAATGGGCCAGGACGATGTCTAAAACCACAATCTTTGCACCGTAACAGAGAAGTTGTATTCGAAAAACCTTTACTACAATTTCCTTGAAATGCAATTGGAGGTCTATAATTGAGTTGTTTCCACAGACCTGTCCGATTGGTTCTTCGACATGTAGAATTCCCTTGAAACACACCTATGTTTCCTTTTGTACCACTATCACCTCGGTAAAGTATAGAGTCTGGGATAATCCTATCTTAGTTCTACCCATTTCTCACAGATCAAACCTAAATTGTACTACAGGATCATAACCTATAGCTCTGATACCACAACTTGTAACACCCCCGTCCCGCGTGGTCAAAGACGGGAGATGCCACAATTGGAATAAAACTAACAACGTGCTATATAAAACAGAGCGGCTAATAAAATTTACCAAAAAATAATTACATAACCACAAACGGAGATAACGTGTCTCAAAATACGGTCCCAAAATATCA
>NC_037544.1:32258535-32284410 GCF_001531365.2 Cynara cardunculus var. scolymus | reverse complement strand
ACCAAACTGCATCACGAGGACGCATTGTTCCCAAAGGATGATCAGTCCATTCAGGCACAAGTGAGGAAAGGGGTGTGAGCACAACACAGCAATCCTCTCCGTGGATTTAACCACGACCATAATTCAATATTCGATAACGGTTCCTATGATCAATCCATACGCCCTCTATTCGACCGGTACATAATCAAGTCCACTTCTAGGGACTATAAAAATAAGGACCATGATCGTTTTAGTCACCATGGAAACATCTCAACACCGGTGCTCCAGTTATTGAGTCTATAGTAAAATGTTTCACAATAAAGCAAACAAACAAGTCAAGTGATCAAAATGATCCATGTTCCGAATAAGAATATAAGTCATAGTTCAAAAGAAAACAAAGTTCAATAATATTTGATAACCATAAAGGAAATTCAGAACAAATTATTCGGAATTTATCACAGATTATCCGGATTAGGAAGCCTTATGCAAATGGCTATCCCCGTGTCAAGTGAGATATGAAATCCGTACCTTAACCAAATTTGACAATTAACGCACAATCAACGGACATTCACGATCAAGTTTGATTTATCCGCGTGCCTAACGAATGCATAAACGGTTACTATTTATAAAGCATAGAAACCATAATATAACTATTCTAATAAATTTACTTAGGTCTTAATGTACTTGATACGAATTGAAACTCAAACGTGAAAAATTAACCTTATTCTCTTTCGATCCAACCGTTTCCGACCCTCTTATTTCTAAGCATTTTTATCTTACTTAGAAACCAATCTAGATTATATTGTCTAAATGAAAGTTGTAGATTGGTATCATACGAGTCTAATGCTTTTGAAATCATCTCATTTGGATCATCCATCTATTTTATATGAATTTCACAAAACTATAAATTAATCCCGGATACAGTGTAAACAGCCTAAAAAACACACTGTTTTGAGCTACTTAGAGTCATAAGTGCAATTTTGACCCTTAATGAAAGTTGTAGTATGCAGTATGATCTTCCTGACTGCAAAATACGAGCTTAATCCGACTTACGGTTTGTGAGTTATACACTGTCAAAGTACAGGAGTTACATTGTCGGTAAAATTCGATTCCGTAATTCCCGACTAACTTTTATGATCCAACTTTCATGATTTGCTATATTTACATGCTATAAACGTACTTCAACATACTAAACAATAAAACAATTCCAATGGTCGTTAACCTAAGCCTAATCATGCATTTTTACTCATTTCGATATTTAACCGAATAATTGGTGTACGGTTAAACATTTACCCACAATCTAACCATATTGAAACTATAATATACCCTTTTTATTTCTACATCAATATAACCAGTACTAGCATCATAAACATCAAATATATCATAATTTTGACAATATCAATCCGTAAACTTAGATATAAACACAGTTTATAAACCGGTCTAAATAACCTTAACATAAACACCTTAATAAAATTGAATGAAATTTATACGTTTAAGAAGGGTTCGGAAAGTGGATTCCGAATATATAATTGTTACTTCGATTCCTTCAATAATTTGACGTAAAATTCAGAGAGAAGACGATAGATTTAAAAGAGAAATGAGACTCTATGCACACATGCATATATATATATAGGGGCCTATTCAAGGGAGAACTGAGTTGTTTGTGGTAACTGTGAGAACCAATATTAACCACAAATCAATAGATAAATTAGGAAATTTATAAATTTGGTAATTTTAAATTAAAATCTTAATGCAAGGATATTTTTGGTATTTTAAAACTCTCCTCTCTCCGGCCACCGTTCTCCGGCCACCGTCCTCCGGCCACCGTCCTCCGGTGATACCACTATGATACCACTGTGATACCTAAAAATATTGACTCTGTTAAACAAAAGATACATTGTGATACCTAATCATATATAAGATGCATAGTGATACTACTGTGTTACATCTTCGATCGATCACACAAACGACATCAATGTGATACCCAAGCATATATATGATGCATTGTGATACCATTGTAGTATCACCGGAGGACGGTGGCCGACGAACGGTGGCCAGAGAACGGTGGCCGGAGAGAGAAGAGAGGAGGGAGGAAAGTTGTAAAATACCAAAAATATCCTTGCATTAAAATTTTAATTTCAAAATTGCCAAAATTATAAATTTCCTAATTTATCTATTGATTTGTGGTTAATATTGGTTCTCACAGTTACCACAAACTAATTAGTTCTCATTTGATTAGACCCCTATATATATATATATATATATTATTTTTAATTTTATAATATATATAACCGGCTAGCATCATATATATATATTATATTTTTTTTTCTTAATATTATATATATATATATATATATATATATATATATAAAGTTTAACTATTTGGCGGTTTTAGCCCCTTAAGTCTAGATTCTTAACTTTATGTCAATATAGGTATAAACTTATTTTTGACGCAAAACTAGTTTAGGGTACAAGTTGGTTAAACACAGGGTACAAATATATTATGCATAATTTTACCAAAAATTCACTTAACCCAATTTGTACAAGTTAACGGAACACGGATATTATAAAATCTGATTAGTTGAATTGAAATCAATGGTATCATAGTTGTAGCACAATGCATCTTATATGTGTTTGGATTTCACATTGAAGTTGTTTGTGTGGTCGATCAGAGATGTAACACAGTGGTATTACAATGCAACTTATATGTGATTGAGTATCACATTGTGTTTTTTGTTTAGTAGGATCAATATTTTTAGGTACCACAGTGGTATCACCGGAGGACGATGGCTAGAGGCCTGAGGACGGGGGATGGAGAGAGAAGAGAGAAGAGATGAGAGTTTTAAAATACCTAAAACGTACTTGCATTAAAATTTTAATTCAAAATTACCAAAAATTATAAATTTCTTAATTTATATATTAATTTATGTTTGAGATTAGATCTCACGGTTACCACAAATTAGTCAGTTTTTCCTTGAATAAACCTCTATATATGTTATACTTAATAACATAAAACTTAGCAACCTATAAAAAAATACTAACATCTTTTATTTTGATTTTAAATTATTTAAAATATTATTATTAACTAGCATTTATATATTTTTTATTTTTTTAGTAACAGTTTCTTAATATCGTTAATTTTAATTTTATTTAACATTCAAACATTTATCAATATGCAAAAACAAAAAATAACGAGCAAACATTGATCATGTTTTTATACTTTGACATTGTATCTTAATAATAATAAGTGAAATAAGATTTTGAACTTCAACATATCTTAAAAACAAATATTATATAAGAATAAAATGTCAAAGAAAATACTGTTCGTATACAATTTAATTGCACAAAACCCCTTTCGAATAAAACGTTTAAATGATTCACAATAAATGATGACAATATAAAGCGTAATATTATAAAGTAACGATATTTATTTTAATTCTTATATAATAAATATTTTTCCTGTTTTTTATTATCAAAATTTATGTGGTTTATTTTTGTAGGCACACAAAAAGTGGTCGTCAAATTTGTGTACTTCGGTTAGGGTTAGAAGGAAAGCGAGGGTTAGTACTCAAAATCTTTTTCAAATTCAGGATTCATAAGTACAAATCAGTATACGATGCTTCAGTGGTACCGTACAAGTTATTTTTGCAGAAAACATCTGGATTTTGAAATTTATGCTCTGGAAAAAAGATTTACCCAAAAAGACAAACAAAATCCAAACCACCACCGCCCCAACCACCACAACCACAGCTTACGACGATCACCACCCATCCACAATCAAACCCCCAGCGATCATCACTTCTAACCACCGCCTCCACCTCTATACTCGCCGGCGAAGGTAACTGGTAAGATGTTCAGGGATGAGTCGGCATGCAACACTTACAACTATGGTGACTCCGTTTACTGGGATGCTCGATACGTTCACGAGGCCTCCGCTGGTTCATTCGATTGGTACCAGCGTTACCATGCCCTTCGCCCTTTTGTTCGAAAATATATTCCAATCTCTTCTCGCGTCCTTATGGTTGGTTGCGGCAATGCCGGTATGCTATTTCATTCTCGATAACCTCTCTCGCTTTAATTTCTATCAGATGCAGAGGAGTTATGCAGTGTTTTTTCGGGATTTTAAGGTGCTTAGTCGAAATAAGATGCTATAACTGTCTTTTACATGTCATGTAGGAGTACGATTTAAATTTATATGTTTCAAGCTATTTTGCTCTCTTAGGGCAAAAATTAAAGAGAGAAGTGTGGCCCTTTGTTGTGAGTTTAAACTTTTTTACTTTAGTCTGAATTTTGTTCCGAAGAGGAAACGAGGGTTGAGCCTATGATGTTGAATTGGCTTCTTTCCTTCCTTTTATGCAAAAGATGACAAAGAACAAGGTGTGCATGATGAAATACTTGATTATATTGAAATTCATTACAAAATAATGTAATTTTTGATGCATAATCAGGCACAAGCACATGTTCAATACTCTGCTGAATGCCATATTGATATTAATTACACTCAACTTGTTATGAAAGTAGTTAATGTTTCAACTCAAATGAATTGGTGATATGCTAGCATTTGGCATAATTGGAGATAACTACTGTTGTACTTTCTCATGAGTAAAGCTGAAGTGATAGTGCTGTCTTTTACACATCTTGCCTAATTCAAATTTAATGGGATTTTTGGTTTTAATGATTGAAAGGAAGTATTAGTACGTTCAATATTGGTTATTGACTTCTTTTCTTCAATTCTGTGCAGTTTGCTAGCCCTTTTATGTGCCTCACTCTTATTGTTTGTCAAGCATCATAAGAAAATGTAAGGCAAAGATAAAGAAATCCAGATAATCGCACTCGCACTAGTTTTGAAGTACGAAAAGTTGTGGATTTGTCTTAGTTTAGATATCATGTAGCACTTTCCTTTCTTCAATCTATCCTACTAGGGGAGGTTTATATATGAGTTTTATGGAATTTTTGTTTCTCCAGAGCTTTTTTTCCTTTTCCACTCATCACATCTCTTGAGGACGAGTAACTGATGCGTATTTGGTGGTCTGCAACTTTTTATCCATATCATTTGGTTCCACCAATAAATTTTTCATCTTCTCCTTTTTAATTCAATGTAATATGATAACCTTTTAATCTCTATTATCTCTCTCCTATTTCCTTGTCTTGATATTGGGATGAACAAGGAGAGAGACACTTTGTCTATTTCAAACGACGGAAGTTGCTAGGCTAATCTTTTACGAGTTTTGTGTTCTTGAGTGCTAGACATTATGATTTTGTGTGTTTTTCAAGTTTGGGTTTTACATCTGAAGGCTATAATGAAAATAGCACCATCACCCCTCTAATTTCTGGTAATGAATGTCGATGCAGCTTCTTTTATTATGTCGTCAGCCATGACCATCTTTTTTTTTGTTAATTGTGGGTGTCTGGGCCAGCTTGCACACACCTCAACTAATCCCATGGACCCTTGAAGATAACAACGAGGAAAATCCCTAGTGGCTTTAAGGAGACTCGAATTAGCGACCCATGATCATCTTCTTGACATTTAAATTGACAGACCACATATTTAGAGTTTGAATGTGGAACAGGATTGGTGAACATCAATTTGGTTGATTGCTACATAGGAATGCTACTTGGCTATTATTGCTATTCAGGGCATATTAGTGATTCTGAATTGTGGAGATATAGACCATGAAAGAGCATTCAGGCATGTTCAAGGTCTAGTTCTGTTTGAACTGCTAGCATGTAAAGAGAGGAGTAAAGTTTTTTTGCTACTTTTAGTACAACGAAAATTTGAGGAATCTAGAGACTGAATTTTGATAGCTCAAGGCATTTGCAAAATTCAGAAAACTGTCTTTCCCTATCGCCCCATCTCTTACAGAACTTATCCTTTTCCCTTCCAAATCTCAGTTTGAGGAGGGTCTCTATCCATTTGAGTGGCTTCCCTGTATCCTCTTGCTTTTTGTTTTATGTAATTCGACAATCTGGCTTGCCTTGCTTTATGGCAATTGCTCTTTCCCCTTTTGTCATAATCTGTTTCTATTGCGTTTTAGCTCTTTTGCTTGTTTTCCATATCTCATAAATTGGTTGGCAGCTTTTAGATTAGTGGTGAATATACCTCTCCAATGTGAATTCCTTCAGGGTTGATTTGTTGCAATGAAATAAATGTATACCCAAGGTCAATCATGTCAAATAGATTATAATAGCAAAAATAATAAAGGTGTAGCCACTTGCTTTGATGAATGTTTGATTTGGGAATTCAGAGATATATTGTGTTGATTGCATCAACTTGAGAGATTTTTCTGGGTTATGCAACAATCAAAAGTTATTGTGAGGTCACTGTAGTTCTAAATATTAGGATGCGAGTCTTCTTATAAATGGGCTAATGACTTGTGGAAAGATTAAGGGGAAAAAGAAATTTGCATATGGTGGTTATCGATATAGAAAGGGATATGATACGTTATTATGGAAGTTGATTCAGTGGGCTCTTCGGAGCAGAAAGTCCCTACAGTGCATGAGATTGTCATTGAAGATGTGTATGGTGGCTCCGTAACAAGCGTTAGGGAGAGAGCTTCTAAGGGAGATAAAATGATATACAATGATGCATGTTTTTTGCTGATCATATTCGATCGATAATGAGACTGTGCAAGGTGCTGACAAAATTCGCAGTCATGGAGTAAAACCTTAGAATAGGTTTTACATCAACTCGAGCTAAAATATAGTCCACAAAATGTAACTTTAGCTGTGGTGATAGAGAATGAAAAAGGTGACAAGCATGCCTGAACAAATTGTAGTCTGGAAGGACATATTGTGTTTTTAGTGATCAAGATTATACAATGACAGAGAGATTGATGAAGATGTTAGTTATAGAACACTCACAGGTTGGATGAAATATTGACAAGCTTTGTCTTGTGTGCCCAAAAATTCCCATCCAAGATGAAAGGTAAGGTTTATAACAAGGCATCGTGAGCTGCTATCATTTACAGGGTAGATTGTTGTGCCACCAAAAGACACCATCTAGATTAGATAAGTGTAGCATAAATGCAAATGTTTTGGCACATATGTGGGCACACATCGAGGGAAATGTGGAGTAGAACCTGTTGAGGAGAAATTGAGGCAACACTGGATAAGATGCTCTGGTGTCGTAATGTGGACTCCAACATGGACCTTCGATGCTAGGTTGGAAAGGAGTCTTGTACTAAGAGAAAATTGCTAGGAGAGGTAGTCTGTCAAGATTGGCATGCATGGAAGTAATGAAGAGAGATTGAGTGGAATATACAAAAGGAGTTAGTCTTAATAGGAGCGAGTAGAGGGTTTCTGTTCATACCGGCAAGCACTATGAAGGTTTCCTTCTTCATCAGTTCCATTGGGTTCCAATTTTAGCCTGACCCTAGATGCTTTCAGATAAAATATGGTTGATGTCCAGGTTGTCTTGAGTTATATGATACAAATCTTAGTATGTAGAAGTGGCTGCACAGTAATGTATTGGTAATTAGATATATCAAAGTGTTGCTGATTGTTAACAGTAGCTTAAAAATGTGCTCTTTTGCTTCATCATTTTTGATAAATATGATGTTTAAACTCTGGTGAAAAATGCATAAGTGAAGTAATTGCTTGTTTAACGTGTAGAGGCACTCCTTTGGTCAATATAAATAATACTATTACCCATGTTGATGAGGCCAGAGGATTCCAGACATTTGCAAAGTGTAAGAAGCAGGGAGGGAATGGCTAAGAAGATGTGTCAAGCGTTGCCAGCTGTCATAAGGGTGCTTTTTTAATTCTTTTAATGAATTAGTTGAGACAGTTGTGTTAGTTGGAGTAGGTTGGTTAAGCGTGCATAAGTAGATGGGAGGGGAAGGGTATGGAGTACGACTGAAATAACCAAAATTCACACCTTATGGTCGAGAAAAGGGAGAGGTCAGTCTTTCGAGTCTTGGAGGCTGGAGTAGAGTAGTGATTGAAAATTGTACTACATAGAATTCAATTGTGAAAATAAAAATGATCGGACCCTTCGGATACCAGCTCAAAATGGTTTATAGGCTTGATTGTCCTTTGCTTGAGCTGTATAATGCATGAGGATTTTTTAAACAAGGTCAGAGCATTTATCAGATCCCCACTCTTACAAGTTCTTTTTATTCTATTTCCTTTCAACTTGTTTCTTTCCCATATGGTTGCTAGAATTTCATGCACCGTCTTTCTTGTCCTTTTACTTCGATTGAGCCATTTGGTTTGGTTAGTCCGAGTCTGACAGTGTGTACTTGTGAGAGTTTTTGTTGTGAGTGTGCGCCTACAGATATTCTATATAGGTGTTTGCATATATATGATATGAGAAGTACATAAACCCACATACATAACTGGGGAGTTGTTGGAAGTCCTGTTGAAGAGCATATATTTCATTCCACCTGATCAGCCATGACAGCATCGTTCCCTGGGGATGAAAATCATCTATACATACAATGAATTCAGAAGCATAACCAAAACAAAAACACACTAAACACATATCTAAGCGGTCACATACCTAACAGAAAAATTCAATTCTTAAATAAGAAATTTGTGATGCAAATAAATTTTCTGTGATCCATCACCATTAAGCTTGTAGATTATCCATTCTAACTTCCAATGCATGAGGAGAGATGAGAACTCCCGTGAAGGGGGAAAGATCATGACATGAATGAGGAAGTTCAGACCATCATACAACAACTAGATAAACAAAGAGTGAAAGAATAAGGGAGGCGACTCGAATGGGGAAAAAAAAACCCTTTCAGAGACTAAGATTTGGAAGGAAAAGGGTTATCACTGCAAGGTAAGGTTAGCTATTCTAAGATTCCCATGTTCTTAAATGTTAACCATATTCAACTTGTTACAATTAGCCCCTCCTACCAATATTGAATAGATTCGTGAACACTCTGACCACGTTGTCTATGATTGCAAATTGATGTTATATCTCTTTAATGAAACATTGGAATTTTGTATGAGGTGTAAGTAAGTCAAGAGCCAACATTACCCTTGATGCTAAATGTGAAGTCTACTTTATTTACTTTGCATGTAAGATATTGAGAAGCTTTGGCACTCTCTCTTTCTACATCTCTATCTACAACTGTCTTCTTCTATATTTCTCCAGTGAGATATTACAAATCTTCTTTTACAATTTTTTATGCTGCTGACTCTTTCCTCTTTCTTTTTTTTCTCTTCCTGATATTTATAAAATTGATGTCTATAAACGACCACTTTGTGTGTGCTCAATGCATCTTTTGCAAGAGCATGTTAATGCATCTTGTTTTTACTAATGCTTGTGGTTGACTGTGAGACTGCTGAAAGATAAATGCATTTTCTTTGTAGTTATGTCAGAGGACATGGTTAAGGACGGGTATGAAAGCATCATGAATGTTGACATATCTTGTGTGGCTATTGAAATGATGCGACGGAAGTATGAGCATGTTCCTCAGTTGAAGTGTATCCTCTTTACAGACTGGCTACTTGTGTTCTGTTAGAATGTCTTGGGTGTTTGAAATTTTGTGGTAAATTACAGCTATTGAGTTTGCCTTATCATATCTAAAGACATGCAGATGGATGTTAGAGATATGGGCTTTTTTCTGGATGATTCATTTGATAGTGTAATTGATAAAGGTATAGATCTGTTTCTCTCATTCATATGGTTTAAATTTCATTCTAATTTTAAACAGGTAAGTTCCACCTACTCCATCCAAGGTTTTCATTTTCCAGATTTTACCAAGCCTTCAGATCTGTTGTAGATACTGCCGTACTTCCTATGACAAATAGTAACTGTGGTTTGTCCGATGATGTGCTTACAAAAATCAAAGTTCAGTTGTCAAGGATGAGGTGCATAGTAACCTAGAGGAGATGGATAGGTTGCAGCAAAGAATTCAACAATTTTAAAAATCAGCCATCCATAACGCTTCCTAAGCACCTTGACCACCAAAGCTAGAACCCAAATTACAATATAGGGTGGTATTATATTACAATTATTGCTTCTGTAAGCTTTGGGAATGCAAGTTGAAACCTGGAGTTTAGTCTCTTGAAGCGTTTCTGAACACAAAGGTCTAAGTAGAAAAGTGATGATAGAATTAGGACTAGATCTCTAGTTCTTTTTCAAATTGTAAGGTTTTTTAACTTTGAATTATGTTAGAGTTGAAAGGACTGGTTATCTTAAAATTCTGAAACTATGTTAATTCGGATCCAACCAGAGTCATTGGAATGTCTGGTCAAGTGCGTCTGGATGTCCAAACTCCAACGTTTTTCAGTATTGGTATTCTTTCTTTTCTAAAAGTAGATATTATACCTGCTCCTTTTCACTTCAGTAAGATCAAATTTCCAGGATTATTTAGAACCCTTTTTTAGTTTTTTTTTCTTTCAAAAAATCATTTTGTGCATGCTTTGTGAGAGAATTAACTTTAAATGATATATTCTTCAAAAGAAGTTGGTTTTGACATGAGACTTCTGGTGCTTGTTGTCTTTTCATCCTCTGAAAAAATCTATTAGTCTTAAATATCTTGACATTTGTCTTCATATTGATTGGCTTTTATCGACTTTTCCTCTAGTTCTCAATATCTGCACATAATACCTTGAACTTGGATGTTGGCATTGCAGCTTCAAAACATATTATGCATTGTACATCTACATAAGAATAATCACATATATAACAAACTGAAGTAGTACCCATTATTTTACCCGTTAAAAGTTTATCAATATACATCACAGGTTACATATTTTAATCTAAGTTTTTCATAACTGAAACATCACCAAATAGGTCTATTAGCTGGACATTTTGGAAACTCGGAACCATAGGAGAGGGGTGTCTACTATATTACGAGGTTTGGTAGTAATTGAAATCAGGGTAAACCTTGGGAAGTTTTGGTGGAATTTACTAAATTTAACCATGTATTTTCTATATTAATGGTCCTATTCTGCTCTTAACTTTTGCATGCTT
Source organism: Cynara cardunculus var. scolymus (assembly GCF_001531365.2). Lineage (NCBI taxonomy): Eukaryota > Viridiplantae > Streptophyta > Magnoliopsida > Asterales > Asteraceae > Cynara > Cynara cardunculus. The sequence continues at coordinate 32,273,501 of NC_037544.1, read as the reverse complement.
CCTGATCTGTGGGTTTTAGGAACTCTTGACTCGTTGATGGTAAGCTCTACTTTTTTTGCACAATCAGATTTTCTTTTGCAGTACTACGTATGTTCTAACTTCTTTAACTTCGATTTTGAAGTGTGGAACTGATGCTCCAATTAGTGCTTCTCAAATGCTGGGGGAAGTGAGCAGGTTGTTAGTTGAATTTAGCTTAGATAGCATAGCCATTCCTTATCACCTAATATACTGTTTTATGTAATTAAAGAACCATTAGTAATATGATCTGTCAACTATAGAACATATATCAATATTTGTAATAACGTCTCTTTTTATTTGTAGGATCCTTAAACCTGGAGGGACCTATATGTTGGTAGGACAGTGAAACATTATAATCCCTTATTCTAAAAAAGACTTATATAGTAGATATCATTGACTACTTCTTTCTACAGATTACATATGGTGATCCAACAGTGAGGATGCCTCATGTAAACCGCCCAGCTTATAATTGGACAATAGACTTGTACATCATACGTGAGTTCTTCATTTATTTATTTATTTTATGCTTTTTACTTTCTGTTTTTTCTCAAGCATATTGTAATTTAAGGTGATTTTCGATTATGGCTGTAACTATGTACAACTTTTAATAACTTCAATTTTAAGTTATAACATATTCCATGCACTTGTGGCTTGTTTTTCTCATTGGTGTACTTGATTAGGAACCCATCTAGGGTGACTAGTATGTATACATAAGTTGATAATAACATTTGGCTGAAATTTAAGTAAACGTAAGAGCTGTTTGGTAGATGTTAAATGATTAAGAGGCTCTAGTGCAAAATGAAAAATGACTGTTTAGTAAGTATTCTGTCTGAATGACAGAAAACGACACCTCATTGTAGCTTTTGGTGGTTTCTATCTCAAAGTTACCTTAATATGTTTGGATACAACACGACTTTATTGTCGAATTATGAGTTTTAATTGTACTGCAGCTCGGCCTGGATTCCAGAGGGCACCGGGTTCAACCTCATCTCCTAAATCATACCTGTCACCTATTCCTACGACGGATAAGGGGCTGCTTCCTGCTGATTTTGTTTTAGAAGATCCAGATTCTCATTTCATATACGTCTGCAGAAAAAACTCGGATCTCACCAATTCATTAACACTTGATATTTGATCCCATTAAGTAAACACAGGATGAGCAGGTGAGGTTGAAAGATGTTTGTTTGTTCATCTGGTAATAAATAAGCACACAGTTTTGTACATGATGATGATGGATGTTAATTGCATTGCATGCAGGTTGTAAAAGTGAACTAGTGGTTAGAGAATGCCAGAAGCTTTATTTCTTCTCTTTGTGCATGGCATGGCATGTCATGTCAGTTTCCTTATCCTTTATTTTTATCATCATCATTATTATTATTAATTTATTTTAATTCTATAGGAAGGAAACATGAATAAATATGAGAGTCAAATATTATGGGATTTAATTTGTTGGTGGTGATTGATTGGTAAAACTATGTTTTTAAATATTATCTGATTAAAAAACAAAATGTAAAAACACTTGACATCTGCTCACTTCAGTTCATGTACCATGGCTGGATTGGACCCCTTGATTTTTCCATCCTATCTTATGTGCCACAAAATTCTACGTTCAGTATAGGTCTTCAAAATCTGTAAGGTAGTGTTTGGACAAGACGGAACTAGACATGACAAGACAAAACTAGATAGGACAAGAGAATAGAACTTGACAGAACTTTTTTTTTTATTCATTGTATTTTTTTTTGTTTACAGTTGACGGCTTGATGCTTTGACGAGAAATCCTTTTTTTCACTTGGGTTTTTTCTTTGTTGACCTTTCGCGTGTCGGTAGATACATTTATCTTCATTCTTCGATGTATTCATCATCGTTCATGATTTGACGGTAGATCTTCTTCTTCTTCGGTTGTTGAATATTGGCTAGTTTCTCCATTCGCAGTTTCTTCCTTGACGTTTGTAAGTCCTTCCTTGAGTGATGCTTTGTCTTGTATCTTCTAATTGCAATTTCTTCCTTGACGGTAGATCCTCGGCAAACAGTCCATCTGTTTATTGTGTCTCTTCCGAGGGTAGAACGACCTACTTGTTCATATATGGTTTGAAGCGTCGTTTGACACTATGTGGTCCTGTAGCTGTCGAGTTCCTTAAATGGCAATCCTTCTTGGATCACCAACTTCGTTGGCAAGCTCCGTCTTGTAACTCCCATTTCACAGGATCGGGCCATGTTCATTTGGTTTGCATCTTAGCATGATTTTTTCCGCTGTTATCTCAACATGATTGTAAGTAGATTGTGCTTTCTTTCTCTCATCCACTAAAACGAGACAAAAATGCTTCCAAATTGGAGCTTGTTCGGGTCTGATCCAAAATAAGTTCAAAGTGGGAACCGGCATGACCGGTTTTGGATGGACCTGATGGGGTGTGAATAAGAACCAACGTTGGAACGAACGATGCCAAATTTTTGGAAGTTGGTACATGGAATTAGAAAGGCGAAACAATTATCGGGAAAAGTAAAACCATACACCATAAAGTGGAACTAAGAACCAAATTCGAAAAATATAACAAGTAATTTGTTACAATATTACCATCACAAGAAATTGAAAACACAGAAATTGCTACAATGCTATTTGCTAGATTTGGAGTTTTGTGAACAAAAAGATCATATAAACATGAGTGTCAGTTTCTAAATATCACAAACTTTTTAAAAATTCGATTATGCCTATAACTAGTTCAATCAATTATTAAGTATCCGATGAACATACTAGTATCTCTTATTCGACTTCCCCCATCAACACCATGACTGTCTTGCTCGTTTATCATCACATCCTTCCCCTTTCTTTTCTTTTGCTCAAACTCCATACTCCAACTCTTCCAATGAATTGACCCAAAAATTGTTACATCCAAGTCGTAGGCTTCAATGGAGGCATTTGTGAAGAAAGGGCTTTTATAGAGTAAGGTTTCTTTAGATGTCGGTTAACTTTGAGATGTGCCGTTTTTATAATAATTAAATTAACATTAGAGACGCTTTTTAGATATATTACAAACGATATTACTAAAATTACATTCATGATTAGTATTGATTATGTTATAATTGTTAGAAATATAGTTGCAAGGAATAAGTATATTTGCTCGTTCATAAACTTCCTTTATCCCAAATTTGTTTTTCAAGTTTGTAAAATATATTTACATTTGTCCCACCAACTAACAACCAACTTTTTTTTGTTAACTCAAATTAAATATAGGACATTTAAAATATTATATCATTAATGTTTTTTTAGTTATTTTTTGTCGAATGTTCGCCTTCTCAAAAATAACTTATCAAGAATATTTGAATGAAAAACAAAAACATAAATAACAAACTTAATAAAAAAAAATTATAATATAATACTTATATAAACTCAAAGAAGAGCGGGATTCAAAAACAAAATCAAACATAAAAAACCTTCTTCCACTCATGAAAATGTCAACCTATTTGAGACTTTAATGGAGAGAAAAATAAACAAATTTATATAGATGATGGAAATCATGGACCACCTTTTTGTTGAAATGTTTAATAATATGATCTAAAGATGCCAAAAAGAGTTGGAGGCTATTAGGAAGTCGTATCCTTTCAAGCTTTTGAAAGTAGTTTAAACTTTTTATTTTCTATTTGTATAATCAAAGATTTGAGGGAGTCTTCTTCATCACATATCTTCATGATTCAATGTTGATGTCATTAATGTGTAGTGCTTCGGAATACCATGATAACTTATATTTGAAGAAGAGATTCAAATGCTAGAGGCTTGTAAGAATATAACGCTAACACCTTAAACTAATCTAGCAAATGATGTTTACACAAAAATTATTTGCTTACCGAGTACTGAAATTATTGGTATGTATAGGAGAACTAAAATGATTCTTCTTGCATTTTTGAAACATGATCCAATAGGAAGTTGGTTTCGAATTAGATCCATTTAGTATACTTAACATACAATCAAAAAAATGATAGACCATTCAAGGAGCACGGGTTTCATCGAAGATTGTTTGTCCTCACGTAATAATAATGATGGAGACTTTAATTGTAGACTACCTACTTAACCTATATTACAAGATGTATGTAAAAAATTTACATATAAGAGAGGAGAAAGCCACAATTTAATGAAGATGAAGCTACAAAGGTTGTCGGCATATGGAAAGTTGGGGGTTATGCTAAAGTGTAAGATATATTTTAAAAGAAGAGAAATTAAAAAGTTTACAAAGAAATATGGAGGTTAGGGGGTTCAAGATGCATGTAAATTTATTAAAAAAAGCTTGTGCATAATGAAGCACACATTTATTATAGAGGGACGACATCGTCTTTTTCTTATATTAAACATATTTTAAAAATCAAAAAATTTAGAAAAAAGAGAAATAAGAATTCTAACATTAGGAGATATCGTGTAAACACTATTGAGTTTTCCTTGTATATATAGATTGATTGCACACATTTAGAAGGATCAAAACAAAAAGGAGAACTATATAAGATCAAAACAAAGAGATGTACCAAAACATAAGACAAAGGTCAATAATACACAAACTTAACAACAAAGATAATACATCAAGTTTTATTGGGCTTTAAACTAATTAAATGCCAAGAGAAGATTGAAAGAACCCTTTTGAAAAGATTCGGTTAAACCCTAAGATAGAAAACAATCATATCATATCATTTTGGGGAAAAAAGTCTAACATATTTACAATTTCTTGATATTGGAGAACTTTTGAGGCACTATATCACTAATTGTTGTGAATACTCCGATCATCAAGACTTCAATATGCAAAATCTTCAGTTAATAATCCTAACAAACAAACAAAAAAAACATCTAACTCATCACTGATTAAAAAAATAACAAATATCAATTTATGATGCAACTCAAAACACAAAATTAGTAAGAAAAACTTTTCACAGTTCATAAAATGGAACAAACTTAGTTTATGATTCACCATAAGAAAAAACTTCAATTTATAATTTATCAAACAAATAACCCAATTCTTGAAATTTGAAAAAAAAAATACAAATTCTATAATAGACAAAACATTTGTTGAAGTTGTGACATACAAGGATAAAGGTATTTCATCGCAACCTAAAATTTGTTTTCAAGTAAGAACTCAACTTGATCATAGCACTATATAACATATGTGTGTATATATAACATTACTATTCTCGGTAAAATTTCACCGTACTAATCTTCCGCTATGAAGTAGTCTTAGTTGAACTTGAGTGTGTATGAATGTTTTCAAGAACATAATTGATTATTCTTCATAGCAATAATGCCAAAACTAAATGGAGAGGAAGATATTGAGAAATAAAAGGATGAAGAGATGGAGAGATGAGGAGTTGGAGAAAGTAAATCAATTGCAACAAACAATAAAGAGAATGTCTATGAAGAAGTTGAATAGCTGGGAGGTTAAACTTAAATTGGATGCAAAATGACCAAAAAATCTCATTTATTATAAAACATACAATTTGTCTATAGGGGTATAAAAGTCTTTAACTTAATTAGTATTTTAAAAACTAAAAAAAAGCAGAAAAAAGATAGAGAAACTCCTAGCCTTTAGAAGAAGTCATGTCATACATAATGGTTTCTCATTTAATATATATATATATATATATATATTTGCAAGACACAGAACACAACAAAGAGATCAAGATCAGAGGTGTTGGTTCAAGTTTTCAACCAATTATGATTCTTTTTTTTTCTTTGATTTTCATTTCTCTCTCCTATTTTTGGGATTGACGTATAACCTAGATGAACAAGAGGCTTTTGATATCACATAAATTGATTTTTAAATGGATTAAAATGGGTTATCCATTCAATTATTAAATGAGTTAAAAATGGATTATCCAACAAACCACAGAGATGAAGAGGAGGTCGTTGTTGGGGATGGTGGGTCATGTGAGCGGAATCGAAGAGGGAGGCTTTGTGTAATTTTTTTTTTTGAATGAAGGCTTTGTGTAATTTTTTTTGAAGGAAGGCTCTGTATTGTGTTGATAAAATAATATATAGTTTAACATACTATTACTAAATGGGTGTTTGAGATTGTTTATTTGAAAGAACTTATGTTTTTCTACAAAAACACTTATCAACTTATTATAAGTCAGAAAATTTTAACTTTTTTCAAAACTCCTTATTACCGGTTTGGCACCGGTATAAGTTTTTTTTATCCAAACACTCAAAAGTGTTTATTACCGGTGCCACACCGGAATCAGTCAAAGTTTTTTTTTATAAGCAATCTCAAACACCCCTTAAATCTTTAAAATAAAATTAGAGATCACAAAGTAAAAAAACCATAATGCTCCCCTAAATTAACTGACTCAATTGACTACGGTTAGTCTTAAGGACAAAAAATGAAATAACTTGCAAACCACAATGACCATCAGTGTAATTAATGAAGACAGATATGGAAACCAAAATTTTCAACTAACCACAGGACGAAAAATGTAATTTACTCTTAATTTTGTAATTACATTTTAATTTATTCTTACAAGTTAGATTTATATTCATTTTTTAGTTTTATTAAATTTAATATTTATATCTCCAACTTATATAAATTAATATAATTTTTTTTATTTAACTAGAAGAATACTCGTGCAATGCATCGAGATACATTTCAATTTTCATTTTTCGTTTTATTCTTTGTCTCTATCGATATAATATGGTTTTATATGATTTTGATAAAACAATAATGTTTTTATTTTTGAATAAAATAAAATTTTGAAGATATCATAATTTTTTTTAAAAATATATCGATATTAATATCAAATTAACTATTTCAAAAGTTATCGTTTTTTATGTAATTACTTTAATTCAAACTTTTTTTTATAATTTTATTTATTTTTAATAACGAAGTAATTCATTTTTGCTTTAATAATATATTTTTATAAAGATAATAATTAAATATTCAGTTAGAGCTCGGTGATTATCCTAATTATATTATATATTTTTTATATTTAAAATAAGATATTTATCATGTATTTGATTATGTTTATCTGCAGTTTGTTATACGAATTCAAAAATGAAAATTTAATAAGTTATACTTATGCATAATTTGCTTGTAATTATGAATTTTAAGTATTATACATCAATAACCAATACCTTATATATAAAAAATGGTTTTTAAATTTTTTTTATCAAATGTTTTACAATATATATAACATTTGTTTTAGATGATAAGATAATTTGATTTGAACTTAATTAACAGTTTAGTTCGGTTAAAATATTATAACATCATAATTGATCAAGTTATTGTAAACATAAAAATGGGTATAGTTTGTAAAATTAATAAATATAGAAATATTACTGAAAATCTAATTAATCATAATTAATTAAAATTTTATATTGAAAATGTAACATTCCCCGTCTGTGTGGTCCAAAACGGACGGTGTCACTAACAGAACTTAATACAAAGACATAAACATTTCATAAAATAAACTCCAACATCTAAACGTGAGTTTGAAAACTCCAAAAATAGTACTCTCGATCTCAAGTCTCGCGTTATTAGTCACTTGGAACCTGCCGTGACAGAAAACAAGAACACGGCTAAACACAAGGTTTAGTGAAAATATTATAATATGAAATTCAAAATAACCATAGGTAACATTGATAATAAAGCGGAAGACGTACAATTCAATTAAGCTAAACTCATAAAAATCAAGACGGTTCATAATTCTCGCTTCAAAACATAATTTAAATAACGTCCATTAATTTCTGTAGTGTTTATGGGGTAGCCAAATGACACGAACTATCGAGCTAGCGTGCGGGCACACACCCCAAGTCCTTCATAAATTTAGTCATGGTCACATGGTGGATAATCCTAAGATCAATCCATCCGCCCTGAAGCCAATAAAATCAGCCTAGTCCACAAGGTGGTTTCACGTAAGCCAATATTGGGCATAACCCTGTGGATCGAGTTCACCTGAAAGACGCTATGGCTACAAACAAAACCGCCGTAGAAGACATCCCAACTAATTAATGTGCCCATCAATTAGGTGATGTTGAAAATTAAGAAAACTAAACATGTGCCACTACCCGGATGACTTTCATAAAACGTCAAGTTTCAATATGTACTTCATAAAATTCAAAACTACTTCAAATATGAGAATCAATAGACTAAACTCAAGTGTTAAAAATAAAGGTTTAACGATTTATACATATAAGTACGTATTTTGTTGATCACTTTTAAGTGATCAATCACCAGACGTTGAACCACCATTATGAAGGGTCAACCACAACAACTAGTTGTCCAAGAGTTAAAAGAAATGAAAATTCGTACCTTAACCGAAATTGAGAAGTAACATACGATCAACATGATTCACGATTAAGTTTGACTTGGTTGCGTGCCTAACGAATGCATAAATAGAGACGTAAAATCGTATCCGAATTCTACTAATAAGTTACTTAGGTCATACATGTTAATAACCAACTTAGACTTCAAGAGGGACAACATACGTATTGAGAAATCGACTCAACACTTAGTTTATGCAGTTTCATTCTCGGCTTTTAACAACTTATGTCCCTCATTTTCGTGAGTATTTTTACCACACTTAAAGATAAATATATAAAATACTATCTAAATGAAAGTTCTAATATGGTATCTTATGAATCTACTAGTTTTGGAATCATCTCATTTGAATCATTCATCTATTTTACACGAATTTTACAAAACTACAGTAAAATCTCATGTATAGTGTAAATAGCCCCAAAATGGCATTGTTTTGAGCCTCTTAGAGCCACAAGTGGATTTTGGCTCCTTCATGATGATTATAATATACATTAAGGTCTTTCTACCTGCAAAATATGAGTCTTTTTCGACGTACAAAAACATTATATTATTAAACATAAATTAAATTACTTCTTTACGTTAAATTAAATTATAATAAAAACTTTGAATTAAAGAAATTACAAAGAATTAGAACTTTTAAATAGTTAATTTGATAATAATATTGACATATATATATATATTAAATTTTTTATGATATTTTCAAATTTATATCTTATTAAAAAATAAAAACATTATCATTTTCTTAAAAGCACATAAAACTGTATTATATCGACATAGATAAAGAATAAAATAAAATATTGAAATCGAGATGTATCTTGATGTATTGCACAAATACCCTTCTAGTACATCAATATACATAAGAGCTTTCTTTTAAGAACCTTCTAGTTCGTAAGATCTGTTACATCTAATTCAAGTAAAAAAAAAATAGTTAAACAATAAATTCTAATATTATTTAAAGAAATTTCTCTATCTTCTCTCATCACTTTACTCTTTGTAACACACATGTGCACACATACCCACTCACACACATATAATTGAATGAATAGACAAGATGAATATATTGTGAACACAATTCTTAAAAGTATGTTTTTGCTGGGATTGACCCAGATTTGGATGCCTCCTTGCTTCTCTCACGGTACAATCCTCTTCCCTGAACCTATGACATTTATAACTTGTGAATATATTGTGAACATTAACTAAAACAACAAAACTAAATATAAACTTATCATTTATAAACATCATCCTAGTAAGAAATTTATTAAAGTTGTTTATATTGTCTTTACAATGTGTCATTTTGTATGCACATTTAATTGTGTTTATTGTGTCACAAAAATAGGAGAGAGGAGATATATATATATACAATATTATAAAACATTTGACAAAAACTCTTAAAAACCACGTTTTTATGCGTAAAGTACCGTTTATTAATGCATATTACTTAAAACTCAAGATTACAAGTAAATTGTGCGTAAGTACAACTTATTAAAGCTTCTATCTGAATTGTGTAACTAACTGCAGATAAACATAATCAAATAGAAGATAAACATCTCATTTTAAATATAAAATATAATTAGGATTATCATTGAGTTCTAAGAGAATACTTAATTAATATCTTTATAAAATGTTATATTATTAAACCAAAAAGAAATTATTTTATTATTAAACTTAAATTAAATTATAATAAAATAATAAAAATATATAAAAATGAGAACTTTTAAATAGTTGATTTGATATTAACATTGATATATATATATGTTTTTTTTCAAAATTTTATGATATTTTCAAATTTATATTTTATTCAAAAATAAAATAATTATTATTTTTTTAAAAACACATAAAATTGTATTATAACATCAACAGAGACAAAAAATAAAATAGAACATTAAAATCGAGTATTGCACGAGTATCCTTCTAGTTTAATAAATAACATTATTTATCTCATTAATTACGAAACTTAATTGTCTTAAGTTAATGTTGAGAATAGATCTAAAAAATCTCACAAATTTTTTAAATTATCAAATAATTAAAATATTCATTACAAATATATTCATATAATAGTTGCCAAAATTCTCAAAATAATCGTTATCTCATTTATGCTTTCCCTCATATACAAATATATATGCAAAAATAAGTGCCATCGTTACCCATATATTTGTAACTCATTGTTATCACCACGTTCTTTTACCTGGTTTTATTTATCTTCAAAAGTCATCTTTATTTTATAATTATCCTGACTTTTAAGTTCACAGTTTTTATAAAACTATATAATGTTTTTTTTTTTTGAAGTATATAATATTTATATACGGTAAATGCAACAAATAAACTCACACACCCTCCTCACCTATAGTAAGGTTTGAACCCCTGACCTTCTAGAAGACCAAGGGCTACGATACCGCTAAGCCAAAGACCTTTTGGTCTATATAATGTTAATTACGGATTTTTTTGAATTGGGATAGAGAGAGAGTTGAATTCAAAGGAAAACGCTGAATAAACAAAAATCAAAAAAATTACGAAAAAACGGATGATATGGTGTAATTTATTTCGCTTGATTTTTGTTGTAGTTCATTTTTTGAATAAAAATAGGGATAGTGAGGCTTTTTTAATTTAAAAAATATTGTTATAAAGTTTGCATTTAATCATATCTGTTGAATCGATTAATCTAATGGTTGATGTATATCATTTTCTTATAAACCTCATATTATATATATATATATATGTATTATATATATGAAAGAATATATAATATATATTAAAGTTAAACTTAAAGTATAATAATTAATTAATGAGTGAATTACAAATTTGATCTCTCGTGAATACTTGTTTTCTGATTTTCGTCCCTTGGAAAGATTAAGTATAATTTTGGTCCAAAAATCGTATTTTTAACCCAAACTTGCCCCTCTTACTAACAGAGTTAGAGAAGGCCCCGTTAAATCTATCATGTGCCCCTCACATGAGGGGCATTTTGGTCTTTTTATCTCTATTTTATATTTTATTTAAAATATATAATTAAATTCAATTTTTTTCTTTTCATTTAATTGAAAATTCCCTGAAAGTAATCCTAAAAGATGGCACTCATTTCACTCATCACCATCACCATCACTATCGGTTCCTCCCCATTCCGACGAACCCCGTTCTATCTCGTCCTTTGGCGTTGCAAAATAGAAGCATTCACTAGAAATCGAAGGTGTGGCATTTGAAGGTGCGGAACTCGAAGGTGCGAAAGCCAAACCTTTTGTCTGCAAGTGTAGAACTCGAAATCAAAGGTATGGAACTCGAAATTCAAAACCAGGAACTTCTCTAGAAGCGTTTCAGGGTAATATCCACCATCCATGTTTCGATTTTTGTTTTGGGTTTCAATCCACGTATTTAGGTTAAATTTGTTTAAGGTTTTCAATTTTTGTTTAAGGAATCAATTTTGTTTAGGGTTTCAATCCACATATCTAGATTAGATTGGTTTTAGGATTGAACTTTTATTTGTAATTTTAGAGATTTTATCTAGGAATTTGTATTTGGGTTGTTTCTTGTATATGAACTTGATTTTTTCATTTATGGATTTGGTTACTAATTTCATGGTTGTTCTTGATTTCACATGTATTAGGGTTTTTGTTCTTGATTTTTTTCATTTCAGGGTTTGAGAAATATGTTGTTCTTTTTTTTTTCATTTATGTTGTTCTTGATACAAAAGCCATCGTTGTACAAACGAGATTTTTTGTTTGTTGTCTTTCTTGAAACGAACTTCGTCGAAGCAGAAAAGGCATCTGATGCGTTCGATTAGATTAAGTTTCAAAGCTTGGAGAAATAGAAAGCTCGATCATTAAGTTTTGATTCATACTACCATTTTTTCAATGCACTTATAAAGTTGTTGTTGATGTTCTTAAAATATTGATTTTGTGTTATGATTTGTGACTGACATTTTCAATCACAATTTTGTGTTTGAGTGTTCAACATCTTTATCTATATGAGTTCTCATTGAATGTTGGGGTTAAGGGTTTAATTTTGATTTCTTGAGATTATGTTCTTGTTTCTTGAGATCCACACTTGGGTATGTTCAAGGAGATGGATGAGAAGTTGAAGAAGATGGGTAAAAAGACCAAAATGCCCCTCACATGACATGCCTAACGACAACAATTTTCACGGTGTCTGTGGGAGGGGCAAGTTTGGGCTAAGAAACACGATTTTTGGACCAAAAATATTATTTATGTTTCAGAAGGGCGAAAATCAAAAAGCATATATATTCTCAAGGGACGTGCACATTATAACTCACTATTAATTAATATATAAGTAAGTTACATTTTTGGTCCCTATGGTTTTATGAAAGTAACACTTTTTGTCCCTGAAGTTTGAAATTACAATTTGGCCATCGTGGTTTGCAAAAATGACTGGATCCAGTCCCTCCCTCTAATAGATGTTAAAAGAATCCGTTAAACCAGAGATATTTTAGTCTTTTTATACTTTTATCTCATTTTTCTTAAATAAATAAATACATATAAGTTGTACGGACCAAAAATGTAACTTACTCAAATATATATACTAAAAATGTAAGTTACTCTTAAGATACACACAAAAGTAATATATATTGAAGAGTAAACTCAGGGCCAGGTTTTCGTCGGCATACATCTTATCGCCAACAGCCTTCCGCCGGCTAACCCTACATCATCTCCAGCGAACCTCACCCTACCCCACCCCTCTCCATCAACAACCCCAAACTGTCACTACCATTCCTCCACCCAAAGCCAACTTCTAGAGATTCTTTATCGACGTCTCTCTCCTTCTAGTTACAACAAAACCCAAATTGTCGGCCAAAGCAAACCGTCTGGTACAAACCTCCTCGTTAGTGTCCCTCTCACTCTGGTCATTGCAAGACCTAAATAGTCAGCCAAAGCAAACCTCCTTGTCGTGTCTCCCTCCCTCGATCTTATCCTGCACCATTGAAGCAAATCTATTGGTTTATAATTTGCACCATCGAAGCACCTCCTCATTGCCCCTTTCCTTCTTTTAGGTCTACCAAACCATCATCTATAGATTTTGAAGCAATCTCGTTGGGATGCAAAAAGGCATAAATCTTCTTTCTCTATTTTTTTCATCTACCCCACACACGCACACGTGCGCGCACACACACACACACATATATATATATTGTATATATATATTGTATATATATATATATTGTATATATATATATATTGTATATATATATATATATATATCAATTAGGGCTTAATTTAATTTTGAGATATATATCTATGCATATATCTTCCCCCTATGATTTACTCTTTGAAGATACATATACGAGTTTGATTTTAGTTTTGAGATCTTAATTTAGATTTATTGTGCAATGTTTATATATATATATATATATATATATATATATATATATATATTAGTTAGGGTTATTCTCCATTATTTTGAGAATTCGATTTGGATTTGAAATTGATTTTAATTTTGAGATTTTAATTTGGTTTTATTTTTATGTGTTTTGGCCCAAGAACAAAATGTTTGTCGGAGAAGAAGACGTGGAGAAGATGATGTGAACTACAACTTTGGTCCTTGAGGTTTTTGATTGGGAAAAAAATAGTAAAAAGACAAAAATGCCCCTGACTTAACGGGTTATTTTAACGTCCGTTAAAAGGAGGGACCAAATCCAGTTATTGTTGCAAACTCCAATGGCCAAACTATAATTTTGAAATTGCAAGGATGAAAAGTGTTACTTTCAAGAAACCATAGGGACCAATTTGTAATTTACTCTTTATTTAACAAACTTAAAATATAAAAAGATTAATAATTTTTATTTTGCAGATTTAATTATGGATTTGGTCCCTGTGGTTTGTGTGGTTTTCACGAAATTGACCCCTTGAATAAAGACAAACAACGAAAAAGGTCAAAATTACCCTCAAAGTTAATGAGAAATTGGATGGCCGTTAGAATGAGGGATCAATGCGTTACAAAACAACACATCACAAGTCCTAATCTATAATAAACGAAGTTAAAAGCCTATTTTCATACAACCCACCAAACTATAGGGACTAAATCCGTAATTAACTCAACTATCTATACTATCTGTTGGTCCCGTAAGGGTCCACAAGAATAGAAACAGTTTGTAGAAGGGGGGGGGGGAGATGAATACAAACATAGTATTTTCAAATTTAAAATATATATTGATAGAGAAGATCAATACAGATTTTACAAGACTATTTGCGGAAAGATAAGGTAAAGAAAACCTATCTAAACAATCTTTGGATACACACAGATCTTTAGCAATTACAAGAAAAGAGATTGCTAAAAGGAAGATCTTTTACTTAAGCTAGAAGATGCTTGAAGTAAGAATATGATAGCAGAGAGATGCGTGCACTCTGCATGGAGAAGAAACACTTCTATTTATACCCAGTGCATTAAATGAACATTTAATGCAATATGGTAGGTTTAGAGTGCGTGTCAAGCCTTAAGAGGAAGGCTTGTTCTTTGCTACAGTGAATAGTACAAAAACACTATTTTTAAGCAGACATCCTTGCCTAAAGTTGGTGGACAAAGAGTCGACTAATCGGCTCCATACCGTACTAACTTTTGCAAGGGTATGGGTTTGTCCTTTGTGTGCATAAGGACAAGACAACAACAATCGTGCTAAGCAAGCTTCCTTTGATCGCTGAATGCTGGAATGACCTGGAG
>NC_037544.1:32254192-32255815 GCF_001531365.2 Cynara cardunculus var. scolymus | reverse complement strand
ATAGTCATCATCGACATCCTCATCTCCTCCATCATCTTTCTCTGTTTCTCCCTCTTCCACTTCTTGAGCATCAGGCTAATGCATCAAAGAAGGACCTACAAAAGAAGAAATGTGAGCTAAAGGCTCAAGGTTAGAAGAAATGAAGGGGTAGGAAGATGGAATACCTAAGGGGCCTTCAGTGACATCAAAAGGAGTGTCACTGATGTGAGCAAATATGTCCTCGAGAGGATGGACAACCGTATGCTGAGGAGCATCGAGAAGAGCAACCTTAGGTCATGTGGTGCGTGTCTCAGTATCAGGAAGGACAGTCACTGATACATCATCGACATGTGTAAAGACCAAGGAGGGAGGATAAGAGAAAATGGTTGAGAAAAGACGTGGTTGTTCAGCGGTGGCGGCGCTGATATCTACACTTTCAGTGATTTGGGTCACTGAAGTGATTGGTAAAGGTGCCACTGATACGACAGTGATGGAAGAAATCACTGAAGAGTTAGGAGGGTTAGCAGAAAACGCCTCGGGGGTAAGGCTTGTTTCAGTAACTGAAGCCTTTTGAGAGGCCCCAGCTAGTGACGTAGCTGTCCCCTTTTTGGCTTTCTTAGCCCTCTGAAGAGAACCAAGAGGTGGTTGAGAGGGTCGTTTAGAAGAGGTAGTGGTGACTGGGCTAGACTCGGGGGGGTTTGCCCTTGTCCTTGTCACCTGAGAGGAAGAGGTAGTGATGGCAATAGAAGAGAGAGACACATCACTGTCCCTCAGCTTGTGTTCCAGAATCCTGGACCCAAGCCTAAACGCTGGAAGGTTTCCTTCTTTGGGGTAAAGATTTTTGAAAATCTTAGTCATTACTATTGAAAGAAACTTGGTGTAAGGCACCACCTTTTCTCGCTGGCGCTTGTTCAGCTTTAGCACCAGGTCATCAAAAATGACCGCAACATAATTTATATTGCGACACTGAATCGCAGAGATGCCTATGATCAAGGCAATCCTGGAGGCCTGGTCCTGACCACCAGTCTTTCCMCCCATGCACTGGATGAAGTGAGAGAATAGGTATTGTCAGACAGCTGACATCCTATTCTTCTCAATCTTTGTCAGTGACTTGAGAGGAGCGTCGGAGTCCTTCTTCATTGGCCACTGGTAGCCAATGGCATCGAGGAAGGAGATGATCTCGGCAGTGGAGGGTTCGCTGTCGAAGGGATCCCTTGGAAGACGGAGAGCTGAGTTGAGTGTAGAAACCCCAAAGTTCACTTCCATACGGTTGAAAGTGAAATGGATTTGCTCCATTTTTCGTCCGGCTTCGTCTTGGACCTCAACGATCTCAGAAGTGTACCAGAACTGCTGGAGTATTTCCTTAACCATGAGAGGCTCATGGTTGAGAGCGTAGCCGAGCGACGACTGTTTGAGAAAGTCAGCCGCCGATTGGTAGAAGGCTCGTGTAGAAGGTATCTCTAGCAAGGCAAGATGATTGTTGGCCTTGATTGAGATCTCATCAATAGCGAAGTTGACGTTCTTGGCAGCCATCTGTATCTTGTTAAATAATCAACATAAATAGGAAATGAAAGGGTTAGACAATGTACCAAGAATATATGGTTAAAAGAGTATAGAAAAAGTTTTTAAATAAGGAAAAACTTC
>NC_037544.1:32242646-32249440 GCF_001531365.2 Cynara cardunculus var. scolymus | reverse complement strand
AATGCAAGTTCTTCAGCGATCAGTGAACATACTCAGTGATGATCGCTGGAACTGAAAATACAGAAACACAAATACAACGTGGAAGGAAAAAGGGATTATCATCAAATTACTGAGAGAGAGGATCAACACTATCTTATAAAGCAAATTTAACAAAAGTCTTAAAAACAACATATAATGCATAAGGTACTACACATATATGCACAAAATCTTAAAGTCTTAAAAAAAACAAGTCATAATGCACTCAGTACTCCTCTTCTATGCATTTAGTCTTAAACACCTTTTGGATAACCAGATCTCTTAATCTTTGTACAACTCACTAATGATTTTTCCTCTTGAACCTACTATTCCCGAAGCGTCCATTCAGATCATGCTCTCATCGGATACAAAAATGACGATTATATTACCAACACTCTCATCGATTCCTACCTCATCTATTCGTGGTATATATGCATATGGATATGATATCTCTACCGATTCTCATTGATTCACTCTCGACCCAGGTAATTTAATTTTGCTAATCATCGAATCACATTTGCTTTCCATCAATTTCTGTTTGATTTCTTTTGGATTATGTTTTTCTAGCTTTTTTCAATCTGTGGGGAATGTGCAACTAAAGTGTTTGAGGAAATGCCTCAAAGGGATTTAGTATGTAATCCATCAATTTCATATCTTGCTATGTGAATAGTTGGGCTTAACTTAGAAACATGTTTTCTTTCTGATGCTTCGGTTGCAATCGATTAGCAGGTTTGTTTCAAATTAATAGGTTTGCTTAAGTTAACAAGTTTGTTTTGCAATCGGTTTTTTGTTTGCCTCTATCTCACTTGTCTGTTTATTTTTTGTTTTGGTCATAGCCCCATTTTGCAGGATCAAATTTCTATATTTCTTGTAAGGTTTTATTGATTTTTTGCATTTTTCAGTTCTCATGATTTAAGATGGAAAGACTCAAATCTCAGGTCTGTTATTTTTTGAGTTTAAGATGTAGAAGATGAAGAGTAGCAACAATAGTTAAAAAATATACCCCTTTCCTCCATCTTTGGTAGATATTTAGTCTGAGAAACAAACATCCATCAATATTATACCATTTATAACTATGATGAATCAAGATTTCAATTTTCTATAATGAATCAAGAAATGCAACGCTATAAATATGTATTTTTTCACCTGATATTCTCCTTGAGGAATATGTATTTTGCTATGATTTTCATCAGCTGGAATTTTGATAGCTCAACCAGGAAGTAAGATTCATATGCTTTTCTGTTCGTTAATCTGTAATGATTAAGTCTACAGCTGTTAACCATGAGGTAAGATCCAAGTTTTTTAATGCGATTTTAGTGTTAATCAAGGACAAAGACTGTATAATGTTACCCTGAAGAGTTATAATTTTGTCTCAAGAAGCTATTGCAGGTGCATTACATTTACCCATCTTATATTAGATTGGCCATGGGACATGAGTGGAAGCATATTTTGTTCTTATTTTATTGGGATGGTCTAGATGAAACTCAAAATTACTGATGTGCGAAAACTAAAGCTTGATGTTTTGACTCATGCTATGTACACCTTAGTGGAACCTAAGTTATCCATGCTAACCTGATTGTTAAAATCTAATAAAATGTGTTTGTTGAAATGATGATGTTTTAATCTATACTACCTTATTAAGTAAATTTGAGAAAAGTCTTAAAAACAACCTCATATGCATAACGTACTACCTTTTGATGCACAAAGTCTTAAAGTCTTAATTACAATTTCACAAACACATTGTACAACTTCTTAATGCTTTTACAACCATCATGTTATTCCTACTCCCAAAATTTGTCCTTTGGGCTCCCAAGATTCTCTTCCTGACTCCTGTTCTTAATGCACAAAGTCTTAAAGTCTTAATTACAATTTCACAAACACATTGTACAACTTCTTAATGCTTTTACAACCATCATGTTATTCCTACTCCCAAAATTTGTCCTTTGGGCTCCTGTTCTGTTTCTGTTTAGTTTATCCAAACAAATGCCTAAATCTGTTTTTGTTTCTTTTTCATCATCATCATCATCTTCTTCTTCTTCTTCTTTGCTTTGATGAACAGATACAACAAGGTTCTTCAACTTTGAATCTTTAGATGCCATTGCGTGAATGGGTTTTGATTCAGGATTATAATAAAAGTTTTGATGTGATATGGTTTATATAAATGAGTTTTTTTTGGAATTTGGAGGAAGAATGAAGACTGTTGGTTTCATTCTTTAGTTGCCCAATCTCTTGAGCTTCCTTTTTTTTCATATAACTAAATTTGATAATTGATTGCATAAACTGAATGATGTAAAGATTGTTAACTAATTGATGTGATATTTCCTGCTCTATTGGTCTTATTGATCACAATTTCACAATTCTTTTTTCTGTATGTTGTTGGGGAATGACGATTTGTGTTTGCTAGAAGAAGATATCAAGATAGCGTTTTGTGAATTCCCCTAATTTTGGAGTATACTCTTGTTAGTACTTAGGGGCCGTTTACCCAAATACTTACCTAGTAAGGTCTTACCAATAGGAGTCAACACTATAATTGATTTTGATGCGTAAGATTTTAGTATATCAAAACAAATCGAATACAACAATTTATTAGGTAAACGCTTACCTGGGTAAGAGTTGTCATCCTCACTTACCGGGTAAGACTACATCTTTCTCATCACTCTTACCCGGTAAGATTCTTGTTCCTTTTCATGTTCATCCAATGAGAAAATTTATGCGATAAACACTTACCAAGTAAGTGTTTAGTAAATGGCCCTTTAGTATTGCCTTTGCCCAAAATTTCTTGTTGGTTAATGTTATATTATTATATAGCTTGTAGATGATTTTGCATCTTCTAATTGGCTTCTAGGGTTTGCATTAAGCAAGGTAATTTGATTAAAGATAAAAGATGTTGTGATTTTCATTGCCAAAAAGCAGAGTTGAGTCCGTGAGGCTTTTGTGCTACCTGGGTGTTTGAGCATTCAATCATAGGTGAAGAGTTAAAAATGGATGCCTAGGTCACAAGGAAGTTACTTAAATGTACTTGCTTTAATGTTTGTATCATACATGTTAACCATTTTCATTGGATTTCTATTTATGTTCCAACTCTACAAAATGGGTATTTGTTATTTCATTTTTTGATCTGATTTTTTAGAACATGAGCAACGGAGGCTGAGGATACAAACGTAGACTCTTCGTTGTTATATTTGGTGATTTTCATGTAAAACGAGATACCTAATAGAAATATTATGTTTTCTTTTTAGTTTAATTACTTTCACTGATTTTTTGGTTTATATAACAAGTGGAGTTTGCTAGACTTATGCAATTTTGATCACGCTTAAGATAAGTCACGCCGTGCTTTCTTTCGAGAGCGATTGATAGTTTCATAATACGACATCTCATGCATGACCAAATTAGAATATGTCAGTTGTCAAAATTCAACATCAAATAGATTATTGAATTGTTTCAATTCATCTCAAATCCATTGAATATGAAAAATCAATAAAATGTAGGGTCTGTCAATTTCAAATACAAATGTTTATCTGTAATCAATATGCTCGTTTACATCTTTTCAAAATTTAAGATCCCGCAGCATTGTGCGGGTACACAACTAGTATATTATGATCAAACCCTATAATATGAATTGTTCCAAAATATTAGAAAGAGTGAATTATATTGGTGGTTCCTTTGGTTTTTTTTTCAAATTTGGGATTGCTTCTTAAAACAAATTATATGCATTGATGGTTCTTAACTTTTCAATTTTATAAAACTTACGGTCGCTTGATTTAAAACAGTCAATTAACAATTGTTAGAAATTATAAATCAGTTTTTGGACAAATTACAAGAACTAAAAGTATAATTCACTCTAAATTTAATCACGATTCACATATTTAGAAGAACTCTTTGTCAAAAATATTAAAAAGTAGGGTTAATAAATTTAATTGTTGTAGTTCTTTCACAATTATTTGATAATTTAATTTAATAATATCTCATAATATTTTAACTTTTAAAACATAATTTTATTTTTATGAAAAAATTATTTATTCTAACGAACAAATTTTAGTATATAAATTTCCCACGTTAACCATATTTAAAATGTTTTTAATAAAGAATTAGTTTTAAAAAAAATATGTGAATCACAATTAATGTTAGAGTGATTTACACTTTTGGTCTTTGTAGTTAGCCGAAGACTGATTTACCCCTCCTAACAATTAATAAGTGACGGTGTTAACTCTAAGAACCTTGAGTTTGAGTGTCATAAATTTAAAAAGTTAGAAACCATGAGTATAAATAGTTTATTTTAGAGAATAAATCCAAATTTTAAGTATACCGTAAGGACCACTAGTATAATTCAATCAATTATTTCGAATATAAATAACTATTAAATGTTATTTTATTTTATCATACATTCTACTACTACTACTAATAATAATAATAACTATAAAATATAACGTTATAAATTTTTATTTTCAAAGGTACAATTTATAAAATAGAGTAAATTACATATTTGGATTCTATGGTTATATCAAAAGTTTAGATTGAATCCCCACATAAATTAATTACAAGTAACATTATTGTAGTTTCAATTTTGTTACGGACGGAGTCCCTCAACAAAAATTTGTTAAGTTAAATCAGGGGCATTTTTTTCTTTTCACTTTTATTATATTTTTTCTTTTCTATTTAAATATTTTAATCAATATAGTTTATATTTTATTAGTACTATATGTTTATAGCTACAATATATGATATATAATAATCCCCACCCCTCTTTAATCCCTCATTCCTATGATTATCACATGATTATAACAACAAATACAATTACACTTTATTTGGTTTGATTAGGTTCATGTATCACACGATTTCCCAATCAATACTGATTATCACATGATTATCAGCAAATATAGATACACATTGTTTAGTTCGATTAGATTCCACGTATCACACAATTATCACAGCCCAATCAATATCAACTAGATACACAGTTGACACAAAAAAGTATCGACATATCCGATTTAAGCTGTAATCACAGGGGGATTTCTGATTGTTTGAATTCAATCATCTGAAGCATAGTGTTGCTAGAAAACAATGGATACAAAATGACTGTAATAGTACATTTGGTATTGTATGTCCCTTTCAATCTACATATCACATGTGGTTACTTACAAAAGTGAGAATAAAACTTTTGAAGTTATTATCAATAAAATTGGTATGAAAAATGCATAGTTACCTTATCCTCAATATTCATATATATTGATTTCCTTCACGTTTTAGTGTAAATTTAGATGTTATAATGTTTGAATTTGTTGGTTTCTACTGAGTAAGTTGACTTCATCTATCTTGACTTCTGTTTTTTGGTTATCAACTGTCAATTTCACACGATTATCACATCACAATCCATATTCGAATGGAGTATCGAACAATTGTAGATATCACAGTCGACGACAATACTAACATGTAACATCCCAGATCATATTTGTATATAAACATATATTTCCATATATCAAGAAATATAATTTACACATTTGCTCCCAATATATACAAAAGATACATTACAAAGTAGCTACCAAATTTTTCCTAATAATCACTATAAACAAACTTGTATACATAACAAGTATTCAAATACAAATGATAACATGTTACCTTAACATCCCATGCAAGCATATATATATATATATATATATATATATATATATATATATATATATATGTTGGTTATTATACAATTTTTTACATTTGTACAACCAATACAAACCAATCTCAACCGTCCATTTAATTTGATAAATATGTGATTTCATAGAAGTTTTGATTGTTTTCTAATATAAAGTATTAATCATAATTAATGAACCGTATTCATCTTCCATAAATATTTAAATCATAATAAATGAACTCTCATCATTTTCATAAATATCTTAATTAATTAGGTTGTATTGGTTGTACAAATGGATATGGTTGTATTTGAAATATACCCTATATATATATATATATATATATATATATATATATCTTCACAATTTCCCCTTCCCCTTATCATCTGGTTGTGCCCGACCTGTAATGCATATTTTCATAACACCAAAATAAGGGTTAGACCGTGAGATCTAGTAAAAAATCCTTTGTTTGTTATTACAGGGTGAATAATCATCAAAACACTTTTATAAACCCATATTTATATAAATAACAAATATACATTATTTTAATAAAACAAACCTCTTTTGTCGCATCTAAATGATATGACATTCACTACAAAAATGCTGGGTATCAGCGAGAGAAATTTCCCTCGCTGATCCGTCGCTGAAAGGGTAATCCGTCGTTGATCCGTCGCTGATACTCCGTCGGTCAAACAGTCATAGGTAATGCTATCAGCGACGGATCAGCGACGGAAATCAGCGACGGATTTGCGACGGACACTTTCAGCGACGGATCAGCGACGGATTTGCGAGGGAAATCAGCGACGGATTTGCGACGGACACTTTCAGCGACAGATCAGCGAGGGATGTACTTAGCGACGGATCAGCGACGGATTTGCGAGGGAATTATCAGCGACGGATTTGCGAGGGAAATATCAGCGACGGATTTGCGAGGGAACTTTCAGCGATGGATTTGCGAGGGAAATTCAAACACTTTCAGCGACGGATTTTCCCTCGCTAATCCGTCACTAATGTTTAAAAAATAAAAAAATAAATTTTTAAAAAATACATAAATCCTGTATTTATTTTTTAAAAACCTGAAAATAATAATATATAACAAACCAAATCTGTGAACAAAAGTAACCAATTCATACGATTTAAAATATGGATTCATACAAT
>NC_037544.1:32236733-32242546 GCF_001531365.2 Cynara cardunculus var. scolymus | reverse complement strand
GGAGGGAAGCGGATGGGGGCCGGCGATGCGTCCCGGTCGGATGTGGAACGGCGAGAGCCGGTCCACCGATCGACTCGGGGCGTGGACCGGTGCGGATTGGTGCGGCGGCCAAAGCCCGGGCTGTTGATATGCCCGTGGAGATGCCGTCGCGTCGATCGTGGTTGGCAGCGCGCGCCGTCACGGCGTGCCTCGGCACCTGGGCGCTCCCGGCACCGGCCTGCGGGCACCCCATTCGGCCSGTCTTGAAACACGGACCAAGGAGTCTGACATGTGTGCGAGTCAACGGGTGAGTAAACCCGCAAGGCGCAAGGAAGTTGATTGGCGGGATCCCCCTAGCGGGGDGCACCGCCGACCGACCTTGATCTTCTGAGAAGGGTTCGAGTGTGAGCATGCCTGTCGGGACCCGAAAGATGGTGAACTATGCCTGAGTGGGGCAAAGCCAGAGGAAACTCTGGTGGAGGCCCGCAGCGATACTGACGTGCAAATCGTTCGTCTGACTTGGGTATAGGGGCGAAAGACTAATCGAACCGTCTAGTAGCTGGTTCCCTCCGAAGTTTCCCTCAGGATAGCTGGAGCCCGGGTGCGAGTTCTATCGGGTAAAGCGAATGATTAGAGGCAGCGGGGGCGCAACGCCCTCGACCTATTCTCAAACTTTAAATAGGTAGGACGGAGCGGCTGCTTCGTTGAGCCGTGCTACGGAATCGAGAGCTCCAAGTGGGCCATTTTTGGTAAGCAAAACTGGCGATGCGGGAAAGCAACAATGATACAATTAAACAATTAGAAGGGGAAACTTACATTACCCGATCCTATTATTACCCATTCCTCACAGATCAAGCTTAGTCTTACTACAGAATCTTAACCTATAGCTTTGATACCATAACTTGTAACACCCTTGTCCCGCGTGGCCGGAGGATGGTGTGTTACGGAGGAAAACATAACAATATAAATAGCTAATATAAATACAGGATAACCAGAGCTGCTATGAATATCCATCAAAAGAAGGTGGTAGACTAAAAGTTAAGACAACATGGATACAATTACAATATATACATAACCAAAAACTACTATACTATCCAAGGTCGTCTTCAAAATAGTCATATTTCATTGCTTTCAGTCCCGTGATAATCCCACCTACGATCATGTACCTGCCGAGGACAAAACAAACCTCGTCTGAGCCAAATGCTCAGTGAACGGATAATTAAAATAACAAAATTGCAAGTATAAATCGAGGTAATAAAAGATAATAATTATAAGGAATCCGAAACACAAAACATGAAGAAATTAATTAATAATTTACATGAAATGTCCATACTAAAATAATTTAAAATAATATCATCAAGTCAAGAATTGAGAAATAAATAAGAAAATCAATTGGGTTCGAGGGTTGTACGGACCACTCGAACAATGGAAAATGAGTGTAGGGCAATACACTCAATTTCCTTCCGATAATCGGCTCCCGAAAATGGTTCCCGAATACGGCTCCCGATAACGGTTCTTAGGATCAATCCATTCGCCCTCAAATTAGCCGGTACCATGCCAGACCCACTTATTGACATTGGGGTATAATAGCAAGGACGCCATGACAATTTATAGCCACCATGGAGGCGTCACGACATCATTGCCCTCGATGTCGTGCCTTAAAGCACAAAGTGCTCAAATCACCAAAAACATATCAATTCAATGTGAAAAGGGTAATCTCACAAAATATGAAACTATAATTATATACAAGTGATAGATGCCGAGATGGTAATGAGATACAATATTGCCTCTATAATGAATTAGTGGTTTAAGAAAGTCACAAGAATCAGGTATCTGTACCTTAGACGACAATCAAAGAAGTAAACATGTAGCTTCTATCCCCTTGTTAATGCCCCTTTCTTATTCTACGATTGGTCCTGAATAAGTTACACATGATTGTGACTGATTGAAACAAGATCTACGGATATTACAATCCTCAAAGCACAAAGTACAAGCAAAAGTAAAGCTATTAAATCCCCTGCACCAGACAACTTTGAACCAACTTGACTTTGATCATTTTTATCATACATAGAAATGCATTCAGGTGTTAATGTCTAAACAAAAGTTGTAGGCTGATTACTTAGGGTTCTAGTCGATTTGGATTCATTCCTTTTGGAGAAAAAACTTATTTTATATGAATTTTCTAAAAACAGTATGCAAATCCCGTTTTTGCACAGGACCAGCTACATAAACTCACTATTTTGAGCATTATGGAAGTAAAATCAAGTTTGAACATAAACTACAAAGTTGTAGTAGACACCGATACCTTTCCAACAATATATGGCACACCTCAATTGGATCAATAAGTGATTTTATATGAAGTTTTAAACAACCAGCAGCACTAAGATTCTAATGCACAACTCAAAACAGCACTTTTTTATAAGTTTGACACTAAAACCATAAAGAATCAACTATCTAGCTTTACCATATTGCAAATAAATAATTGAAACTTAATTTATAACTTCTTTAACCAACAATGACATAAAAATAACACCATTTAACAAAGGTTTAGCTTAATAATCAAAACCTTATAAACCCTAACATGAACCTTTCCAATCTTTATCACAAATCAACAAATTAGACCACAAATCTTGAAATTTATAGATTCATACCTTGCTTCTTTACATTATCTTCAATCCATTAGCTCTAAATCTTCAAAATATCACCAAATTGGAAGATGCATGAGAAGGTTCAACCAAAATCTAGGGTTTATGTGAAGAGAGGGCTTAGGTCTAGAGAGAGAAGTGAAAGGTGAAAAAATGAGAGTTAATTTTCTGAAATTAAGGGTTTAAATAGTTAGTAAAAGAATTCTCACTTAGCAAAAGTTACCCCTCATCAATTGCCTAATTCAATATTAGTCTTTACATGTATTTTTCTTAACATTTCTAGTCCTAAGATCAATTTATTTTCTACATAATTGACCAATTACATAAAACTTGGACTTACATTATTAGTTCAAAATACAACTACTTTAAGCAAGGTACAAGTTGATAAAGCATCCAATTGTCATGTAATTGAATATACCAAGATTAATCAATAAAAAAATCTAGGTTGTTATATGGGTCAAGAGCATCATGTTCTTATATATACATACATAGAGGAAGGATCATACGAGAAGTTGAACATTTTGCGCGAAAGCGAGAAGTGTGATATCATATATGAATACATGACCTTTGGGTATGTTAATCATATATGATTAAACGTCTATGTATTGTCAATGTAACATGTGTTTAATCAATATGATTAAGCTTGTGTATCATATATGATATCACAGTTCTCGCATTCTCGTAAAATGTTTAGCTTTTCGTTTGAACTTGGCCCTACATACATATCTATTGTAAACCTACCTTTTTAACTATTCTATAATTGTTGTCTTATTTTTCTTTTTCTAAGAGAGCTATATGAGTTGTGTCTTTTTATGGAAAAATATTATATATATGACTTGATTCCCAGTTTATAAAAAAAAGTATTGGCATGTTTAAAATCAAAAGCATGCATTTAAGTATTTACCATAAATACTATTATGCTTTAGTGAGAAACATTTTTTAACATATTTTCATCCTTTGATGTAATGGTAGAATCTGAGAAAACCATTGAAAATAAGCCCTCTAGTAATGAACCACAAGCTTCAACTTCAAAATCATAGTAGCAACCAAGAATAAATTCTCAAATTGTATTATATTTGTCAATTAAAAAACATTAAAATTAGCCACAGTCATTTTAACCATGGTGTCTAGGCCAACATGCTTGCCCCTGGATTAGTCTCAAGAGTTTAGGAAAAATTAGAACTGATGACTATGAGAAAGATTCTCTTTAACACCATCTACTAATCATTTTCACACAAGAAAACATGTTTTTCACAACCTTAACATTAATTTGTTTTTCATTCTATTTCACATTCACCATAAAAATGTAAAATTGTAACACCCCATACCACACATTGCATGTAACATATACTTTATATACAAGAAATACATGTTTAAACAGCACATAGGTCCCTTAGTACAAGAATCTACCATTACAGAATACATGGTTCAAAAATTCAAAATAAAATTCTTGTATTAATCAATATTCATCTACCAAAACTATACATATCATCAGCTATTCTTCATGCAGATAAACACATAGGGAATTTATCACATTTTCCCTTTTCCCTTACCGTCTGCACTTCCTGCAATACATTTTAAAAAAATCATAAAACGAGGGTTAGACCGAAAGGTCTAGTGAGTTACCCTATTTATGTTATTGCAGGTTGATAATCACCAAGACTTTTATGTGAAATAATTATTCATATATATAACAAATATATGAGCAAGTAAGAACATAATACCGATACCTTTCACTTCTCAAGCCAAATTCTTTGTTTACAAACAACACATCAAACCCAAATAGGTTTGCACTACCARATTATCATAATGCCACTTTTAACCCTTTTTAAATCAAATAAGGTTTACTCAAAGTTTCAGGCCAAACCTGTTATCTCTTTCTCAACAACATCTAGACTATGATTTCCAATAAGAACCATAATCCTAAACCTTTAAATCACAAAGAAATAAAGATTCTAGACCACGGTAATCTTTAAGGATATAATAGTAAGAGTTATATTACATAACACACATACAAATACCACCCTTATATCCCAATATACACCTCTCCTTGATATGCCACCCTTATCCCATGGTACACCTCTCCTTGATATGCCACCCTTATCCCATGGTACACCTCTCCTTGATATGTCACCCTTATTTCCTCATCAAAACATTTTACAAAAACAATTCCAAGTAGACCGCAGTCAATGGAATTATTATCAGTTCAAAAGTATCATAATTCCCATTTAATGTTAAAAATAACAATTTATCAACCATGCACAAGGCATAAATACAAATCCGGTCAACATAAACTTGGCCGGACTTCATTTCCGGTCAAGTCTTGGCCGGTTTACCAAATCCGAACAACATATCACCCAAGACTTGTCCGATTTAACATGTGGTCATAAATCACAAAACCTTGTCCGGATAACAAATCCGGACAACACTTTTCACCAGTCATCCGATTTAACTAAACTAGTTACCATTTAGTCATATTCCTACTTCTCCGAGTTAAACACTTAGACATAATTCAAAGTTATAAATCGTTTAACACTTGACCGGTTTAAGGGTAATCCGCTTATGCCTTGAACGGTTTAGGGTTTAAGTCACCTAACCCTTGTCCGGTTTATGGCTAAACCGCCTAATACTTGTCCGATTTAAGTGTAATCTGGACAATACTCCAGTGGATAACTTTTAATTCAAAAGTAAAGCTTTATACTCAATTAAACAATTATGAAGAGTTTAAAAGTAGTAAAAATTATCATTTTGAAAGCCTTTTGAAAATCAATCTCTTGAAAACTTAATTTGAAATTCGGTCAAACCTCTTACTCTTTAAATCGATCAACCAGGCTCTCAAAAGTAAGAAAACCGTTAAAAATGGGGGCTACCCCTCCTTTTATACCTCTTTCTAATAAAAGAAAGGCGGTTAAACCCCATCATACACACATTCATGACTATGTATAACTCCCTTATGCATGCATTTCATATACATATTCATGCGTAAGTATAGCCACCCATGTAACTTGTATGCATGATATATCTTTCATGCATACAATCATATGCATACCTTCATATACGTTCATTTGTGCATATAATTTCACATACTAGCATGATCAAATATAACAATTTATCATGCCGTCACGTAACATTTAATAAATAGTAATCACGTATTGATTACCTCAGGTGACAACCAAGATCTGGTTATCA
>NC_037544.1:32209186-32235453 GCF_001531365.2 Cynara cardunculus var. scolymus | reverse complement strand
TTCGTCATTTTGTTCCAAGGTTGAAATTATCCTACCCAACCTTTCTGCTTTAACAAATTCTTCTTTCATAGCTTCTTGTTGGCATCTCTGAATTTTCTTACGAATGTCAGGGACCAAATTCATACTCATTGCCATAGCTTTAATAGTTCCACTTCTTTCTTTTCTGCTCAAGGCGTCAGCTACCACGTTTGCTTTTCCCGGGTGGTAGAGGATTTCACAATCATAATCATCTACAAGCTCAATCCACCAACGTTGTCGCATATTTAATTCTTTCTGGCTGAACAAATGTTGCAAACTCTTATGATCAGTATAAATCTGACACTTTGTTCCCAGAAGATAATGTCTCCAAATTTTCAAAGCAAACACCACTGCAGCTAATTCCATATCATGGGTTGGATACTGCTTCTCATGATCTTTCAATTGTCTTGATGCATAAGAAATCACTTTTCCTCTCTGCATCAGAACACATCCTAACCCTAATTTTGAAGCATCGCTGTAAACCACAAAGTCTTCAGATCCATCTGGTAGAGTTAATACCGGTGCGCTGCAAAGATGGTCTTTTAATAATTGAAAAGCCTTTTGCTGCTCTTCTTCCCATTGAAATTTAATGTTCTTCCGAGTCAATTTGGTCAATGGCACAACTATCTTAGAAAAGTCATGAATGAACGTACGGTAATAGACGGCCAATCCCAAAAAGCTTCGGACTTCAGAAGGATTTTTTGGAGCTTCTCATCTTGCTACTGCTTCTATCTTAGCTGGATCCACCTTCACTCCATCTTTGGATATGACATGGCCCAAGAATTGTACTTCCCTTAACTAGAACTCACACTTAGATAACTTTGTGTACAGCTTTTCTTTCTTTAATAATTTTAATATCAGACGAAGATGTTCTGCATGCTCTTCTTCAGTCTTAGAGTATATAAGAATATCATCGATAAATACAATAACAAATTTATTGAGATATTCCTTACATACCCTATTAATCAAATCCATAAAGGTTGCGGGTGCATTAGTTAAGCCGAATGGCATAACTAAGAATTCATAATGCCCATACCTAGTTCTGAATGTTGTTGTGGCAACATCTTTTTCCCTAACTTTGAGTTGATGTAACCCTAACCTTAAATCAATCTTGGAGAAATAACTTACTCCCACCAATTGATCGAACAAGTCATCAATCCTTGGTAAAGGGTATTTGTTTTTGATTGTCAACTTATTTAGTTCACGATAGTCTATACACATTCGCATAGATCCATCTTTCTTCTTGACAAATAAGATCGGAGCACCCCAAGGTGAAGTGTTGGGTCTAATAAATCTCTTGTCAGTTAAATCTTTCAACTGTGCAACCAATTCCTTTAAATCAGATGGAGCTAACAGGTATGGTGCCTTTGCTACGGGTGCAGCTCCTGGTACAAGATCAATTCGGAATTCGATGACTCTATCTGGTGGTAATCCAGATAAGTCTTCTAGAAAGACTTCTGGATATTCACTAACAATCGAAATCGATTCATCTTTTCCTTTCCCTTTCTTAGTATCAATTACGTATGCCAAACATCCCTGGCACCTTTTTCGAATGCTTTTTTGAGCTTTCATCATGGTCAAAATACTGGTATGGTGATTCTGGCGATCACCATAAATAACAACGGTTCATTGGTATGGCAGAGTAATTCTGATCATTTTCTGATTACAAGCGATACTAGCCTGATACTTTGCCAACCAGTCTATACCCACCACCACATCAAACTTTTTCATTGGCATAGAAAATAACCGAATCGGGAGTTCATAACCCTCAATAACAATAATACAATTATTGCACATACTAGTAACAGTTTCTTGACTATTAGCAGTATCAACTACAATTATTGAACATACTAGTAACAGTTTCTTCATGCAGATAAACACATAGGGAATTTATCACATTTTCCCTTTTCTCTTACCGTCTGCACTTCCTGCAATACATTTTAAAAAAATCACAAAACGAGGGTTAGACCGAAAGGTCTAGTGAGTTACCCTATTTATGTTATTGCAGGATAATAATCACCAAGACTTTTATGTGAAATAATTCTTCATATATATAACAAATATATGAGCAAGTAAGAACATAATACCGATACCTTTCACTTCTCAAGCCAAATTCTTTGTTTACAAAAAACACATCAAACCCAAATAGGTTTGCACTACCAGATTATCATAATGCCACTTTTAACCCTTTTTAAATCAAATAAGGTTTACTCAAAGTTCCAGACCAAACATGTTATCTCTTTCTCAATAACATCTAGACTATGATTTCCAATGAGAACACTGATCCTAAACCTTTAAATCACAAAGAAATAAAGATTCCACACCATGGTAATCTTTAAGGATATAATAGTAAGAGTTATATTACATAACACACATATAAATGTCACCCTTATATCTMAAKGTACACCTCTCCTTGATATGCCACCCTTATCCCATGGTACACCTCTCCTTGATATGCCACCCTTATCCCATGGTACACCTCTCCTTGATATGTCACCCTTATTTCCTCATCAAAACATTTTACAAAAACAATTCCAAGTAGACCGCAGTCAATGGAATTATTATCAGTTCAAAAGTATCATAATTCCCATTTAATGTTAAAAATAACAATTTATCAACCATGCACAAGGCATAAATACAAATCCGGTCAACATAAACTTGGCCGGACTTCATTTCCGGTCAAGTCTTGGCCGGTTTACCAAATCCGAACAACATATCACCCAAGACTTGTCCGATTTAACATGTGGTCATAAATCACAAAACCTTGTCCGGATAACAAATCCGGACAACACTTTTCACCAGTCATCCGATTTAACTAAACTAGTTACCATTTAGTCATATTCCTACTTCTCCGAGTTAAACACTTAGACATAATTCAAAGTTATAAATCGTTTAACACTTGACCGGTTTAAGGGTAATCCGCTTATGCCTTGAACGGTTTAGGGTTTAAGTCACCTAACCCTTGTCCGGTTTATGGCTAAACCGCCTAATACTTGTCCGATTTAAAACTAATCCGGACAATACTCCAGCGGATAACTTTTAATTCAAAAGTAAAGTTCTATACTCAATTAAACAATTATGAAGAGTTTAAAAGTAGTAAAAATTAA
Organism: Cynara cardunculus var. scolymus; assembly: GCF_001531365.2. Taxonomy (NCBI): domain Eukaryota; kingdom Viridiplantae; phylum Streptophyta; class Magnoliopsida; order Asterales; family Asteraceae; genus Cynara; species Cynara cardunculus. The sequence continues at coordinate 32,232,328 of NC_037544.1, read as the reverse complement.
TCACCTTGAAAGCCTTTTGAAAATTAGTCTCTTGAAAACTTAATTTGAAATCTGGTCAAACCTCTTACTCTTTAAATCGATCAACCAGGCTCTCAAAAGTAAGAAAACTGTAAAAATGGGGGCTACCCCTCCTTTAATACCACTTTCTAATAAAAGAAAGGCGGTTAAACCCCATCATACACACATTCATGACTATGTATAACTCCCTTATGCATGCATTTCATATACATATTCATGCGTAAGTATAGCCACCCATGTAACTTGTATGCATGATATATCTTTCATGCATACAATCATATGCATACCTTCATATACGTTCATTTGTGCATATAATTTCACATACTAGCATGATCAAATATAACAATTTATCATGCCGTCACGTAACATTTAATAAATAGTAATCACGTATTGATTACCTCAGGTGACAACCAAGATCTGGTTATCACAAAAATGGATCAACATATATATTTTATTTGGTAAAAATCTATTTGTACTAGGTATCTATTCAAAATTTACACTCAACTACATTGTATGGTATACAACTAGCATCGGGATGGACAAAAAAGAGAAAATAAATGAAAGATGATTGACATTTTATGTTCTCGACTTTAGATGGAGATGCACACCGCAACATCATACCAATACTTTACTAGTGTGTGTGTGTGTGTGTGTATATATATATATATGTGTATGTGTGTGTAGATAGATAGATTGATAGATAGATAAATCTTGTGTGTAGAGTAAGTTAACTTAATGATAATAAATAATATAATTTAAAATTAAAAAAAATGGTTAATTGACCCTTTTGTCCTTGGAATTAATGTAGATCTCTAATAGAAGTTAGTTATACTTGTTAGATTGCTTTAGTTGTACTTTATGTACCTTTTTATTGACTTTTGGTAGCTTTGGGACTAAGTTTGTTGAAATTTACATTTTGTCCCCCCTCTAGCTTTGTATATATAGAGGTGGTGGGTTCATCAATTTTGACAAGACCCAGTCAGCTCTATGATGATTGTTAAATATATGTTCTTAGTTTATTTTCTTGATTCCATATAATTCTCGTAATTTCTTTAAATTTTGTCTTTATTTTCTTTATATTGTCCTTTCTATATATTCCACTCTTTAAATTATGTCATAAATAAGCATTGTAATGGGGCGGGGACCTCCATACCCATCCCCGTCCCTGATCCCTCATCTTCTTCCCCGTCCCCGATCCCTCATCCTCGTCCCCGTCCCTGTTCCCATCCCCACCGGGGAATATTATCACCCCCATCCCCACCCCCAACGGGGAATAGGGATCCTCAACGAAGAAACGGGGATTTTTTTCCCTTGTATATATGCTATTTTGAAGCAAATATGTGAGACACTACACATGTTTAAATTTCACAAATTTTCAATAAATCTAAAATCAAAAGAAAATTGATTTAATAAAAAAATCACAACATTATATGATAATTAATAAGCTAAAACCAAAGGAAATTCAATTTAATAAAAAAAAAAAGATTAAGGTCACATGTACCAAAACATATCGAGTAATATCCAAAATCATATCGAGTAGTATTCAAAACCATATCGAGCAATATCTAAAAAATATCGAGTAATTTTATTTTGACTTGACATCCTAACATAAAAATAACAACTTTAGATTCTAAACCTAGTTATGAAATAAGAAATTATGAATTACCGATTTAGTTGAAATAAATAATATTTATTTATTTATTAATATATATATATATAACGGGTATGGGACGGAGCGGGGAGTACAATACTCGTCACCATCCCCATCCCCGGTTTGAGACAAATGGGGATCCCCATCCCGGGTTTAGCGTGGAATCACCATTCCCAACCTTCGATTTTTGGCAAGTCTCATGATCATCCAAGAAGAAGGGTTTCAATTTTTGGCGGGTGGACCAGGTTCCTCAACAGGTCGAGGATCATTCCCATATCTAGTCATTTACTTTCAGTCATTTAAACTCATTTCTTTATTTTCTGTTATTTACTTTTTTTACAATTTATTTTACGTAATGAGTAGCTAATTCCATTAGCTTGGGTGTGAGATAAACGGTGAGATTTTAAATCGAAAGAAAGTGGACGTTGTTTTCCAATAACAACATTCCAATATTTCGTTCAAGTTTTGTAAAGCAAAAACACTTTTTGACGAGTTAATCACTTTAAAAGTGTTAAAGCGTCGTGGACTCAGGAATGAACCATTAAATGCACGTGAGTTCGAATGATATGGGAAGTAGACTTGGAAAAGTTACTGATAAAGGAATTTGTCATCTAGGTTTTTCAAATTATTTATTCTCGACAGGTTGGTCGCTTATCAAAGTGTTAAAGTGTAGTGAACAAGGAGTGAGCTACTAAGAATGCACCAACTTGAATGATATGGGAATCTGCTCGAAAAAGTGATTTTTAGACAAAGGAATTTGTTAATCCATATATTTTGATAACACCATTCGACACTATCACTAGTTCTGATACCACATAGGAATATGGGTTGAAAGCTATAACATAGTGCAATGGTTGAAGTCTGGAAGGAACATCCTTAAAATAAATGGTGGAATTAGTTATGGCTGACTGCTTGCTTTAGTATTCCTACAACATTTTCTACTGGAATTTCTGTTTATGTCTCATCACAAGTCTTACACCCCTGTTACATTTCTTTATTCTATTGTTTCAGTATTGTTAACTTAAAACCAAATAAAAGTCTTCAAATTCGTCAACTGAAGTTAGTCTTTCAACTTGAGATCATGTAACTTAATATACTTGTCACTGTGGAATACGATACTTGGTTCTTACCATTTTATTACTTGAAGGTGATAACATTAACATATATACTTTAATGTGTTACCACTTGGTGTGGTAGAAATATAACATCTAGCCCCCATCAAGTTTTTGGTGCTTCTATCAGGGATAGGCATAAATATGTAGTTGTTTAGAGATTAAGTCTTGTTAAACTAATTTTTCTATAATTTTGGTTGCTTGTTGATGTGGCGGAATCGTAAGTGTTCACACAGTGGGCACAAAGTCCCCACAGTGGCGGTGCAAGTGCACGCCGACACTATGATCGCTTCAAGTAATAGAGTGGTATAGTACCAAGATCGTTTCCACAGGAAAAAGTTGAGTTTTGTTTGAGCAAAGCTTTAAAATATGAAATAAACCTTTGAAATTAAAAGATGGGTATGGGTGTAAGTTTCCCTTAAGAAAATTGCAGGAACAGTTTGGTCAGACACTCATGAGACTTCTATAAAAACTATGATCTCTCGAAAGTGAATTCTTATATACTGTGCCCACAGAGAGCCCCTAAAGCGTCCAGTTTTATCAATCTTAGACTTGCCGAATTACTTTTTATCTGGTTCCACTAGCCTGAAAATTTATACTCAAATCTCTTTGTAGCATAACTTGACTAATATTTGAACATTAGCTAAAAACATGCAGAATCTGTATCTCTACGAGATTATCAAAGACACTCTCAAATTTGTGTGCATCATTTGTGTTGAGCTTAGGTCCCGACTTAAATGACCAAGCTTAAGAATTAATAAAATTGGCAACACCCAAATGTGCCTTCAAATTCTTAAGTTTGACTCACACCCACACCCAAAGGGGTGATTAGCTCATAATAAAATTATAAAACATAGAGGAAATAGAAGAAGAAAAATGCATAAAAAATATTTGAAATGAAATTTCACTTAAACTGTTGCCCACAGGGGGCATACAAGGCACAGTAGCGAGAATTAAATACTAAATACGAAAATAAAATTAAATGCAGAAATTAAACTTACTCTACTGCCCTAGAGCTTTAGTTGAGAGAGAATGCTCCAAGGTTGCTTGGCTGATTGTTGATGTCCTCCAAATGAGAGAAAAGCTTCAATATATAGTGAAAAAGTGAGAATCAGACAAACTCTTTGCCCAAAGGAAGAAAGTCTTCTTGACTAGAGGGTAAAGACCCCCCATCACTTCTTGTCTACTTTCCTGGCCTTGTCACCTTTTTTAAAAGGTTGAAAAAGGTAAAGTTACCTAACCCTTAAATTAAGGAAAAGGTAAGGAAGGCATTTTCATTAAAATAATGGTAGGGTTACTTTAAGACATTTTTTTAATTAAACCAGGCCCATTCCTCTCAATAATTCAAGATTTTCGTATCTGACTTCAGAATTAAATCCCTTTAATACCCAGGAGAGCCAGTATTTAAATTTTGTCCAAATCCGTCTTGAGGAAAATATGTCGTAGGAAGAATGTGAGCAAAAAGTGGCATTTTACCAACAGCAATGGTTTTCAGAAAATAATCAAATTCTTGACCTTTCATCACCTCTTAAAATATTTTGAACAAAAATACAGGATAGGAGCAAAATGGGTACAAAAGGCACAATAAAATGGAAGTATTGAATAACAAATAACTCTTACAAATCGATAGTTATCACTTGTCATATGTCTCCATGTGTGTACAAGTAACAAGTTTTTGAGTTTATCTTTCTATGAACATGGATTCAATGGGGCAATCATTTGGGCCGTATGGATCTATTTTTTGTGACTTTTGTGACAAAAATCATTTCTCGTACAGTTGTCCTTCGAACCCCGAGTCTCGTTATTTCATGGGAGATAGTAATTGGGATACCTCATACTTTAATGTTTACACTCAATCTTGGGAGGAGCCTCCTAATTTGTTTTTAAAACAGTAAAAATCACGACATTTCACATCACCAATACCTTACTACCAAGATTAGAGTAACAATTATTCAAATACTTTTAACCACTCTTGGAAAGAACAAGTTGATTTTTTTGGGAGTTTTCAAGGGGATGATTTTAACAACTCATTTTTACTCCCTACACAATAAATCAAGACCTTCAAATCTCTTAAAACTATGATGAATGATCACTTTCAGAGTACACAAACTATGATGAATATTCACTATGAAAGTTTTCAAACTATGATGATCAATCACTCACAAAGTCTAATAACTTCTATTGATAACATCACAATTTATGTTCAAGAGATCATTAGTGAGCAAAGACAAATTCCTATACCATGTGAAATTGAAAAATCTAAATGTGTTAGTATAGATGAGAGAGAGTTCAATACTTTGCTAAGAAGTCAAGAGATAGAGAATTCCGAGAAAACACTTGAGCATTTGAGCAACCCCTCTTCACTTCAAAATAGTGAAGATGTGTAACAAAATGCCAAGATCATCATTATCCCATGCTTTGACTTTATGCAGGCAGAACATTTGTTGTAGATACTGTAGCATTCCTACAGCACAGTTGTATAGAAAATCTTCAAGTTGTTTTTAAAAAGGGACGTGACGATCAATCCAAGGACTCGGGAGGCTTCATAAAATCAGGTTTTACTGTTGGTGAGATGATATGGATAATTTTTTGCGAGATGAAATATTCCTCCATTTGTGCCACTAGAATCGTGTGTCGCGATCAAGGAGCGAAACGAGTGATAAGAAAAGTATATATAAGCATATGTGGAAAGAAAAGCATCAAAATGAGTTGGTGCGGACGATCTGGCTTGATGAGCATACTAATGTGCTCCAGTAAATTCCACCATTATTCAAGATGTTGTCATCAAAAGATCCAGCTATTGAAAATGGAGAAACACCATGATAAAAGAAAGAAATGCAGTATCTGATGCCGCAACATTCATTTCAACAGCAACAACAACAACACCACAACCTACTCCATTGGAGTTAGGCATGTTTAATCATGACCCTTTAGCTCCAAACTTTGTTCTTTATTTTCATTTATTGGATTATGGGGAAAGTCTTTTATTTTCGACTTCTTTGCAAGCCAAGTAAGTTGTTAATATTATCTTAAATGTGTTCATAGCCCCAATAAATTACTAGTTTTTTTAACCATCCTTAAACCTACTTTTTTTTTTGCTAGAACTAGCCACTCTATTTTTTCAGACAAATTTGGTCTAAACTTGCTCTAAACTCTAGGAAGAGATGTAAGCCATTTGTTCTTTTCATCATAACCCTTTGACACCCTTCTTCTAAATAGTCAAAAATATCTACACAAAAAACAAGATGTTGTTTCGAATGAGTTTGGGGGAGGGATATCCAAAAAGGCCAAAAGATCAACATAAAAATAGCAAAGCTCTAAAGAGATGTCTTGTTTTGGATTTAATGTCCAACAAGGACAAAGTGCAAGATGTCAACAAATGAGCAAAAATGCCAAAAAAAATGAAAGATTCCAATATTGAAGCAAAAATGAGAGAAAATGCTTGGTGAGGAAAAAATGCGCCAAATAAGAGCCAATGTTGCAAAAGTCCTACTGATCCTTAAATGGACAACTTTTGACCTAACAAAACGAAATGTGGGTCTAGAATATGGTTTATACAAGTGGTTAACATAGGTATGTATTCACTTAAGTTTTATGAAAGGCTATGGATGGCATGAAAGATAGAATAACTTTACTTAGATATGCACTTATTGTTATGACTTGGATTTTCCTCACATTGAGTCATTTTTAGTTGTCTTTTGGTTGCTTAGAGACAAGCAACATTTTAAGTTTGGTTGTGTGTTATACATTGATTATTTAATGAATAAAGCACCATTTCCTATTTTTAGTTAGGTTATTTTTTTATTATTCTAATGTTAAGTCATTTTTATTATATTATTTCTATTTATTGTTTCATGGAGCTAAGTGTGTGATTTACTTGTTTTTACACCATTGGATAACTAATTTGAACTTGTGGACAGGCTGTTTTATGCTACAACATTCTTGCAGCACTGAGCTGGGACAAGACATGATAGGCTGTTTTATGCTACAACATTCTTACACCACGACTTGATGATTTTTCTAGAAGATTTTAGACTTCTACTTTTTGTGTACTTGCTAGATTACTTTAGTTGTACTTTGTGTCCCTTTTTGTTGATTTTTGGTAGCTTAGGTTGCGTTTGGTACATGGGACAAGACATGATAGGACGGGAAAAAACTCAGTGTCCCATGTTTGGCGCTATATGGGACGGGACAAGAACTCACTATCCCACGTTTGGTGCGACATGGAACAGGGACAACGTGGGAAAAAGGCTTTTTCTTATTCCACCAAAATAGGTGGAACAAAATGGGACAAGAATGAGATAAAAACTAAAATATTACTAACCCACCCTCGTTTGATATATAACCTTAACATGGTATTTGTTTTAGTGGTCAATACCACTAGTTGCGGCTGTCGCCACCATTGGCGACCTCCCTCTCCTCCACCACCTTCACAACCACCATCGACCACTGACTACTACCGTCTATCACCACCTCCACAGCCACATCAGCCACCTAACACCATCGTCCATCACCACTACCACCATTGGACACCTCCACCTTCTCTTCTACTACAACAACCTCCACAACCATAGTTGTCTACTGACCCCCACCGTCTATTGCCACCACCACTACCATCGTTGGCCACTTCCACCTTCTCTTCTTGTGAGTCCACAATATGATCAATCTTCTGTAATCTTCAAACAATCAATGGCAGATCTGTATGAACATTCAAGAACACATTGAGAAGAAATGAGAGGAAAAGTCAACAAGTCAACACTTCTATTACTCTCACAAATGTATATGTTTAAGATGAAAGCTCTCCTAACAATTACACTAAAGACAAAACTATATATAGGGTCAAACTATTAACCTTCTAGTCAAAGTCAAACTGACTTATAAAGTCAAACACGATATCTATACAATTATAGACAATTATTAACTTTCAAGACGAATACAATTTAACATTGAAATTCAGTCCCAATATTCTCCCCCTTGTATTCAGGCTTGAAAGAATTTGCGCATTTTGAATCTCGTTTGAACTTTGTCACTTTAATCACTTTATGACTTCTTGAAAAACTTCAAAACAATCTTCACTTTGAGATCTTCAGACGATGTTTTGTTGAAAAAATCTTCTAACATTCTCCCCCTCGAATGTAGAACAAAAACGATCTTCTCTTTTGACAATGAAAAACAATATCAGCAACAATCTTCAGAAACAATCTTCAAGATATGATCTTCAAGGAATCTTCAGACAAACAAATTACTAACATTCTTCTCAAAAATGAATTTCTTCCATTAAAATTTCACAAACATTCTCCCCCAAAATTAAACATTCTCTTCGATGAAAAATCTCTATCAGTAAACTTTAGTAAAGATGAAATCTTCATATTAAAAAACTCTCAGACATTGTAGCACAAGAATAATCTTCAGTCACACTCCTTTGAGTCTTTTGTCGACCTTTGATGTTATTCCCCCTTGATTTTATAACATACTCCCCTTATATCATCCAGAATTGATCATTTCATTCATTATAACATACTCCCCCTTATGATGAAATGAGAATCATTAGCATCATAAACCAGAATGAATGAAATCTTCAGCGAGAGCCATCAATTCATAAAATTGTAAGCAGACCTTTTCAAATCCACTTGTATAATCTTTACAGATTAAGGGAATGGGAAAATAACAACGAATTTTAACTTATGAAATTGTTTTCAATCTTATAAAAAGATTGACCTGTGAATATAACAGATATATTCAGTATAACTGATGTACTTCATATATGAGACTTTTTGAGGTTCATCTCACCAAATCTGTGTAGTGTAGAAAGATAAAACAACTGATGTTTCTGTTTTGGCTCAAAAAGATAAACCGTGTGGACTACACAAATTTATCTGACTCAATTAGTGATCAAAAAGACTTGAAGGGGGGACATATATCCTTCTAATTTCAATATCAACTTTCTCCGAATGAGAAACTGATAGATTGTGAGCYGCATGCCCCAAGTGTTATTGAAACACTTATCTATTAAGAAATAAATGAGTAGATGGTGGGGTTGTGACAAGAATTGGTATGGGCTTTGCCTTTTTCATTATTAGTCTCGATAGAATTGAGAACTAACAGATTACGTGGTCTGCCCGGTATTTTGAAGTTTAGAACATGATTCTGTTTATTCTTTTGATCCTGACACAACTCTCATCAATTCTTTTGTCTCACAACAACTACCGCTCTCTTTTTCATTTTAAGCTCAGCGTACAAACCCTTTTTGAGTTTAAGCTCACTCAGATATGGTTGTCCTCTTGGGTAGGTTTGTCGGTTCTGACATTTCATAGAGGTATTTCTATGAAGTACTCAGTCCCTCCTAAAATTAGCAGTATGCTCAGTTGATCACAAATCATTGAACAAAAATAGTATTACTATAAAGCACAATGATCAGATAAAAATTGATCAAGATATTTGGCTTTTAAGTACAATCAATCAAGGAGTGATGTACGAAATCAGATTATTCAGTAAGTGAGAGAAATGAATGAATAATTGTAAGAACAAGTTTACAGATTCTGATATTCAAAGAATCATAAACTGTATATCAATCAAGGTAAAAAATATCAGAAAAACAACCTTTGATTAAAAAAATGTGTATTATCACCAAAAATGATTTCATATAAGAGACGTGATAATAACAGTTTCAGGAATAGCTGAAACAGGTATTAAAATTATGTTCGATGAGAAATTACGCAAGTAAAATCTTAGGAAATACCTGCTCAAAGAATGTACTCGTTTCAAAAAACAGTTCACTTTCCAAAAACATTTATTAAAAACAATTCTAGAGACTCCCCCTAGAAAATAGATTTGAGTAATATTTCATTTTAGCTCAAAATAAACAAAAAATGAAACCATTTTGGCACGGGTTCTGAACTATGTATTCAGAAACCATATAATTAGTTAGGCACGGGTCCTAAACAGATGTATTCAGAAATCTCAGTTAGACAGTATACAAACTCCCCCTGAATTTGTGCATCATAAGTATGATTCTCTGATCAGCGTAGTAATGACACACCTACAAAATCATATTAAACGGATTTTGGTACCCGGACGAAGTTGGGTCTTTCTTTGTTAGTAGCAGGTTGTGGGATGTTGTAACTTCCAAACCATCTATTCTTGTTAGATGTTTTCTTTTTCGCACTTTTAACAGGATGATCATATACACAATAGGATCCATACCAGTTATTATTATCATACCTGTTATTATTCTTCCAGCTCTTCTGATATCTGTTGTCTCTAGTCCACCTGTTGTACCGTTTCTTGTTTACAAAATCAATTGTCTTGCATGTGGAGCACATGATCCTTCTCTTGCTAAGATTTATCATATCATTAGTAGATCTCACAACACAAGGAAGAACATTGTTAGTAACAACAGAGTTACGAGACGAAACAAATTCAGCTTTATTAACCCAAACATTTCTAACTTTAGAAGAATAATTGGGTGATCCGATGACATACCCTTGATAGTATTAATTAGAAGAACGAGAATAGTTCCTAGAAACAGTTGATTTAGGGCTGCTTGAATAACTGTTAGATTTAGAACAATCATAAAAGCTTGTTTTACACTGTGAAGGAGAACCAGTTGTGCTTTACGCACAAGAAAAGTCTTTAACTTTCTTTAAAAGGTGGTCTCGTTCATCAGCAACTAAATCATATTTCTCTTTGAGTTCAGTTCTCATTTTCAGTTCAGTTTCAAGTTCTGTCTTCAAATCAGACAATTTCTTAGAAGTATCCAGTAGGGGTGTTCGCGGTCCGGTTTGGGCGGTTTAACCCCTCAAACCACAAACCAAACCGTAATGGCGGTTTATAAAATTTTCAAACCGAACGATTTGACATCAAATGCCCAGACCGGTCAAACCAGACCAAATAAAAGTGGTCTGGTCTGACCAGTTTAGGCGGTTTGGGCCTTTAATGGACTTTATATTAAACTTAAAATATATATATATATATATATATATATATAATTTAGAATTTTAGATTAAGTATCCACTTTAACAAAAAAATATCTAATCAAATAAATGTAATAATTAAGCAGCTCTTGAATACAAAGTCGAGGCAATCCAAAGTACAAACATATAAAGATATAACATATTAGAAAACAAATAAATTAACAAAGTTACAACTCTACTGTGAGTATTGAGTAACAAAATTCACGACTTCACAACCTTCAATGGTTCAATTCTTAAGTCTTGACCAAACAAAATAGAAGCCAAATCTAAGTTGGTTGAATCACTTGGTTGATGTCTTGATAATGTGCGCCGAAATCAAACCATAGATTAGAAAGATCAATAGATTAATAGAGTTTTTGAGGGATTTCAAAATTTGAAGACCGTCAATATCAAATGTGTCGATATGTTCAATGGTTTAATGGTTTTAGTCGTTGATTTTGATTATGTTAATTTGGGTAATAGTCAATAAGTTAAAAAGTTGGGCTTGCTAATATTAAAATAGATAAATAAATAAATATTTATATATATATATATATATGTATTTGACGGTCGGTTTGGTCCAAACCGCCCAAAAAAGTTTCCAAACCGCAGACCGGACCGGACCGCCCGGTTTTGCTATTTTCCAAACCAGACCGAACCGCCAGACCGCTCAAACCGCCAAAAAGGTCCGGTTTGACTTGGTTCGTCCGGTTTGAGCGGTCCAACGGTTTTTTTGAACACCCCTAGTATCCAGGAGTTTACCTTCTAACTCCTTCTTCAGTTTCTCAAGCATCTTTTCATTATCAAACTCTCGTCTCCCTTCATCTGAGCTGCTTTTTTCATTCTCAGAATCAATATCGAGCCATTTTTTCTTTTATGCAAGTTGTTTGGCCATTGTTGCATATTTCTTAGCAGTATTTCGCTTTTCAAGAACAAACATCTTCTTCTCTTCATCCAAAGCCTTCTGCTTTTTGAGCAATGCAGGCAGATAGTTCTTGATTCTTGCTCAGACATTCTTCTCTAGTTTCTTTCTTTTCTTTGTCAATCTTGGCTCGTTCCAAGATGATTAGAAGCTCAAAATCAGATATCTGATTCAATAGCATTTTAGCATTTAGCTCTAGAGAGTTAATCTTATTTTCAAAAGATATGCGTTCAGTACCAAACCGTTTTTCCACTTCAATTATCATTTTCTTTTTTTTTCTCTATTTCTTTTCTTTCAACATTCAAACTATGTTCAACTTCCACAACCTTTCTCTGTTCTATTTCCAGTAACTTTCTTAACTCAATCAAATCACTCTCAGACTTATGAAATTTATCTGTGGAATCATCAGTCTCTGTATGTTTTCTTCCAGAAGAGTTTCTCTCAGCATTTACTTCACTATGAACTTCTTGGAGTTTGTTAAACAGATCTTTATTTGATTTACTCCATGTTTTTAACTCTTCATTTGTTTCTTTCCTGACAAAATCCACAGTTTTCTCCAACTTTTCAATCATATTCATGAAATCTTTTTCAACTTGTTCCATAGATTCTTTATGTTCCTTTCGTAAATTGGTAACAAGTTCCTCATTAGCATGATTTTCATAAAACATATTTATATATTTATCTTTGTAGTCCGTTGTGCTCTTTTCCAACTCTGATATCTTAACTCTCAGTTCTCTATTCTTTATCTCAAGATAAACTGTCATTTCAAAATTTCAGATTGATCAAAGAATCTTATGCAATAAACGAAATCAGTCAAAGAAATCAAAATCCACAAAAACTTTCAGATAAAATCCGTAAGCTAAAAAATTTACAGAAAAGTTCAAAACTGTTCAAAAATAAGAAAAACAGCGAAAACAGTTAAAAATCAGTAAAAACAGTCAAAACTGTTGAAAACAATTAAGAAGTGTTAAAAACAGTAAAAAAAATGGTTAAAACTGATCAAAAACAGTTTACGTAACACAAATCAGATTAAAAATCTCAAAAACAATTAAACACAATTCAAAACAGATCAAAATCAAATACAATCCTCAAAAATCAATGAATCTTATGCAGTTCAAGAAATTTATCAAAGAAATACAATCTAAAAATATCACACAATCACACTCAAGATTTTCTTTTGCAACCAAAAACTCACAAAAACAAACTTATTAGGACAGCAAACAATGTCAAATCCGGACAAAATTAACACCAATTTACAACAATATCAAACAAGGAATCAAACACACGGTCACTTTGAAACACTTCAAAATCCGAAAAAGATGGCAGCCGAATTATGATAAATTCGGTCAAGAGAATGAAATCACCAAAGAGATGAATAATGAGGTGGCCGGATAAAAGATGAACTCCGATCGAGGCAATGACCAAGCAAGACTTAGCCACAAACACAGATTATAAATCGGTTAAAGAAGCAGCCGTATTATGTGAAATCTAGACAAGGAGTCAAGCAGAAATTAAAAAAAACGATCAAGGTTAGCTCCGGATTAGAACCACTCACCCAAATAACAAATCAGACAAGGTAAAATCGGATCAAGGTGGCTATTTATGTGAAATCCGGACGAAAGGATGATCGAGCAAGACCAAGTTTGTGAAACCCGGGCAAGGAGACAGCCGATTTAGGTGAAACCCGGGTAAGGCAGCTTCCGATTTACACTAAGTTTGCTTAAGGTGGTGATCGGATAAAGGTTTGAACAATTTTAATCAAATACGGATGAAGGCTTGAACGAGGCTGTCCGAGGAAGGTTCAAATTTGGACAAAGGGTCAAGCTATTTAGGCCAAATACGGTTAGGCATGTAAGCGATTTATGCGAAAAACAAACAAGGTGGTCTGAAATTTAGGTGTAATTGAAAAAGACAACCTGCGATTAAAGTGAAATCGAACAGAGGGATCTGCGATTTAGGGTAAAATTGAACAGAGGGATCTGCGATTTAGGGTAAATTGAACTGTTGGGCAATTAAGATGAACACAATGGTATGCGTTTAAGATAAAATCGATTAGAGTGCTGTGTGATTTTGATGATATCGGACAATGAAAGTCTGCTATTTAGAGAAAATCAAACAAGGTCTGTGACAGAGAGTTGTGCGAGGTTGGCTAAGTTCGGGTAACACAGCCTGCTAGTCATGTGATTAATGCCAAATCTGGTTAGGATGATGTCTGAGCTTGATGAACCTCGGATGAAGAAGTCACCGAGATAGCTTGGTCTTGAGTGATGAAGCAATGAACTCGAGTAGGCTGTTAGCCGGATTTCAAGATGAACAAAAAAAATGACCAAGTCTTGAACAATGTAAACACAAACTTGATTGAATCTTTGTTGACCGATTTGGACTTGAATTTTGGCAACAAAAAACAATGTGCGATTTAGAGATGAATTCAAACAAAAAACATGCAAAAACACAAAAAATCTCAATTTTTCACGCAAAAACGGATCAAACACTAACTTTTTCAAGATTTTACCAAGAACACAAAATTTTAATATTTCACAAATTTGATCAAAACTCGAAAAATTAATTATCAAAACACAAATCTTTGTGAATAACAAAGATTCATGAAATGATTACGCACATTTTGATCCTGTTTTTAACACAAAAACACAAGAAATTAAAAGAATAGTGGATCAAAGTGTTTAAAAATTGAAGAACACAAGATGAACAATTTGAAATTCCAGAAAATTTTTCTTCAAACAGATCTTCAAATCAGTTATTTCTTCTCGTGATTTCTTGCATAACCTGCTTTGATACCAAATGTGAGTCCACAATATGATCAATCTTTTGTAATCTTCAAACAATCAATGGCAGATTTGTATGAACATTCAAGAACACATTGAGAGGAGATGAGAGAAAAAGTCAACAAGTCAACACTTCTATTACTCTCACAAATGTACGTATTTTTACAATGAAAGCTCTCCTAACAATTACACTAAAGACAAAACTATATACAGGGTCAAACTATTAACCCTTCTAGTCAAAGTCAAACTGACTTACAAAATCAAACACGATATCTATACAATTATAGACAATTATTAACTTTCAAAACGAATACAATTTAACAGTGAAATTCAGTCCCAACACTTCTACTACAACCTGCACCACCACCTCCACAACTATCGTCAGCCATAGACCAACACCGTTTATCGCCACCGTGGATCACCTAACCTCCACCATCGGCTACCACAACCATTGCCCACCACCACCACCGGCTACCAGTATCACCATTGTCCACTACCACTATCTACCATATTATAAGTCCCTAAATGATCAATCTTCAATAAAGCTTCAATAATCCATGGTAGAAATAATGAACATTAAGAACAATTATTGGAAGGAGATTAGAGAAAAAGTCAATCAGTAAAATATCTATTATCGCTCAAATGTATATGTAATGTTTACAATGAATCTCCTTCTTACAAATCACTAAGACTAAGCTTTGGGGTCAAACTTGAACCCTTCTAAGTCAAAGTCAAACTACCAGGAAAGTCAAACTACCAGGAAATTCAAACACGATGACTTTAAAACAATTATAGACAAATTTATCTTTTCAAGACGAATACAATTAATACTGAAATTCAGTCCTAACACATATTCATGTCCTCCACAACCACAACCATCCATCTCCACCATCACCTCCACCATAACCACCACCATTGCCTACCATCACACCTACCTCCACCACATAGGCCACAACTACTTCCTCCACCATTGTCGACCACCACCACCACCACCACCACTATCCACCATCTTCACGTCCTCCATAAACACTGTCGTCCACCAATTACCAATGCTTCTACCTCCACAACCATTTTTGTTGCACCAATCTTTACTGTGCCTTCACTGGTTGATAAGGATCTTCTAAACCGAATAAAATATAATTTCTCCTTTGTATGGATCAGGTTTATCAAAATACCACCAATTATATAAAAAAGTTCATTTAAATTTGGTACTATTTTATATTTATGTATATGAAAATTACGTAAAAATGTTTATAAATTAAATTATTTACTTTATTTTTTTTAATTATAACTATTATATGATATAAAATCATAAAAATAACTTTTAGGGGCAACTTATCTAGTTATATCATGTCCAATCCTAGTCATAGCAAACGCTAGAGAGACACTTGTTATGTCCAGTCCTACCTTCTTGTCCTATCCAGTCATGTCCAATTTTGTCCAATCTTATCCAATTTTGTCCAATCTTGTCCAATCATGTATGCATATCAAACGTCACCTTAAGAACTAAGTTTGCTAAAATTTGCACTTTGCCCCTCTCTAGCTTTGTATAAATAGAGATGGTGGGTTCATCGTTTTTGACAAGATCCAATCAGCTTTCAGCTGATTGTTAAATATATGTTTTTAGTTTATTTTTTTGCTTTAATATAATTCTCGTAATTTCTTTAAATCTCGTCTTTACTTTGTTTACGCTTTATGTTCTTTACATTCCACTCTTTAATTTCCGTCATTTACTTTCAGTCATTTAAATTTATGTCTATATTTAATGTAAGTTACTTTTCTTACAATTTATTTTACTTAATGAGTAGCTAATTTCATTAGCTTGGGTGTGAAACAAACGGTGAGATTTTAAAAACCAAAGGAAAGTGAACATTGTTTCCCAATAACCACGTTCCACTACTTCATTCAGGTTTTATGAAGCCAAAAACACTTGTTGATGCGTTGATCACTTTGAAAGTGTTAAAGTGTCGTGGACTCAGGAATAAACACATGGATGCACGTCAATTCGAATGATATGGGAAGTAGACTTGGAAAAGTTACTAAATGAAGGAATTTGTCATCTATGTTTTTCAAATTGATTATTCTCGATGGGTTAGCCGTTTATCAAAGTGTTAAGGTGTAGTGGACTCAGGAATGAGCTATTAAGAACACACCAACTTGAATGATATGGGAATCTGCTCGGAAGATTGATTTTTAGATAAAAGAATTTTCTAATCCATATATTTTGAGGACACTATTTGACACTATCGCTGGTCCTGAATAGTGCAATGGTTGAAGTGCAAAAGAAATATCATCAAAATAAATGATGGA
Organism: Cynara cardunculus var. scolymus; assembly: GCF_001531365.2. Taxonomy (NCBI): domain Eukaryota; kingdom Viridiplantae; phylum Streptophyta; class Magnoliopsida; order Asterales; family Asteraceae; genus Cynara; species Cynara cardunculus. The sequence goes on along the minus strand of NC_037544.1, from coordinate 32,215,580 downwards.
AATAGTTATGGCTGATCGCTTGTTGTAGCATTTCGACAACATTGTTCGCTGGAACTTGTGTTTATGTCTTACCACAAGTCTTACATCTTTTCTCTATTCTGTTGTTTTAATTAGTGTTAACTCAAAACCAAATCAAAGTCTTCAAATTTGCCATTTGAAGTTAGTCTTTCAACTTAAGATCCTGCAATTTAAGATACATGTCCTTGTGGGATACGGTACTTGGTTCTTATCATTTATTATTTGAGGGCGATAGTGTTGACATGTATATACTTAAATGTGTTACCACTTAATGTTGTAGAAATACAATATCTAGCCCCCATCAACATCTCTGAGTAGATTTCTCTCATCCTTGCATATTGTAGTTCATGATGAACTGGTCATATGACTTGGATAAAGAGTTGAGAATTAGCATGATTGTCATATCTAAGCCCACATGAGAATCAAGCCTATCCAGCTGATCAATGTAGCTCTTCATTTTCAAGACATGAGAGCCTACCAATTGACCTTCCTCCAGTTTACATGCATGGAATTATTTGACGGTCTGAAAAAGCTCTAGTTTGGCTTGGTGTTGAAACATTTTCTTCAGCTCCTCAAGCATTTGATATGATTCGAGATTTTCCATGTTCTTCTGGAGGTTAGGGGTCATACTTGCAAGCATAAGGCATGCCACCTCACTCTGCTCATCATATTTCTTAAGCTAAGCATTACAAATTTTCGTATCGGTAAAGTTATACGTGAAAATTTAAAAAAAACTTTGGCTGGCGGATTTTTAGGCTGATAAATATTTGACCAAAAAGTCAAAGGAAAGTTTTCCGATGGAAAAAATTACGCCGGAAAAAGTCTTTGGTCGTTGGGGAAAGGATTTTATACGATTACTTGAGGGACGTTTTTGTACACAACTTTAGCTTTTATTGATGACTATCTTCCGTCAGCAAAGGTATCTCACTGGTGGCCCTATTGTTAGCCGGCAAAAATCCTTTTAGAGACTAACTTTTCAAGGAAACTTTTGCCGACGGAAAAATCCGACGGCAAAAGGGTTTGAGCTTTTGTCGGCGACTTTCAAGACTTTTGCCAGTGACATTTTCCTCCGACAGAAGTAATTACTTTTGTAGTGAGTGGCCGTATCGAGAGGTGTTTCAGGTAAGGAAGCATCAAGAACGTGCGATTTCTTTACATGCTTGAGGACGATCCTCAAGTTACAATACCAATCAAGAAAATTTGCACAGTTCAGTTTCTCCTTCTCCAACAGAGAACATAGTTATAGGTTGTTTGCGGGTGTGGTTGACATCCACAAAACAATAAATTTTCATTTTCAATATTTTCAAAATTAATCCTTTATAAATTAATTACCCTAGTTTTATTCCAAAACATTAATTTGTAAACACTAAGATCTACATTAAAGTTTGTTATCATATGCAGTTGATCATACATACAATAATAAGTTCAATTGGTAGGTAACAGTACCAACTGCATTACAAGTGCAGCTCTTAGGTCTTTATGAGACTCAAGACAACTAGTGTCTAATTGGCATGTCCAGTCTCATCCTTGCCCCGAGCTTATGTCTTACCAGGATGTCGGTTAAGTCGTCCAATTTAGAATTGTGACAATTTGTCTTAAGATCTTACCAGGGTACAAATGTATATTACCTTGGAACTGTAATATGACTGCTCTTAGCACTACCCAGAAATTACAGTACCAAGTCTCCTAACAATTGGATGTTGTGACATTAATTTTAAAAATGGTTTAATTTTGTATAAGCGCTATTTTACAAAAATTATATACGAAAATTTGTGTGCATCCAAAAATTCGTCATGTTAAAACCAATTTTAACTTATCTCTAATCAATTAATGACTTCCGTTAATATTTCATATTGGTAAAAACCCAATCTTGTGTTTTATTTTAGCTTTCAACAAAATCAATTTTATAAGCCAATATAAAATCGATGGTCAAACTAAGGACACAATAAATTTTTCCTTTTTGTTTGTCTTTGTGTTTGTGTTGGTTGATGTCTTCGATCTCCCCAAGCCTCCAATCTTCCCCTTCTCGATTTTACGATAAGTTGAAAAATACAAAGATACTATCTATTTGAAAAATACATTACAACAAAATTGAAGGCTAACTATGAATTTATATCACAAATTCCACCTAATTATCAATAAAATAACTACGAATTTAAATTACAAATGGCACCAAAATTGCCAATAAAAATCGAAAACCAACCAACACAACCATAGCTCAAAAAGGGTTATGGTGTTTGTATGAATTTTTATCCATTAAGTTCTAAATTTATTAGATGGTCTTTATACATTAATCTGTCTGGGTAAATTAAGATATATTGTCATTTGATTTTTGTTCCAAATAAATAATCTAAACAATAAAAATTACCATTTTAACCTTATGTCTATCTAAATGTGGAATGAAAATTAAGTGTTTGATAAAATTTGATAAAATAAATATTTAAACTCTCTTAGTTTAAATAATAATAAAATGTATTTAGTTAATTAATTACATGGATCTAATTAATTATCACACTTTATTTCTTAGACATTATTTAGACTCACTTAGCCAAATAATATAGAAATAAACTTTTACTCGTTTTAATTGAATAATATATATATGATATATACACTCACACACACACACACATATATATATATATATATATAGAGAGAGAGAGAGAGAGAGAAATGATGTTTACTTTGCAAATCACGTTATTTGTACAAACCGTGCAAAACTTATTCAACCAATCATAATTTTTCATTTTGTTCATTTTTTTGTAATTATGAAAGGTTGATTAACCATTTTTATTGTGGAGGGTGTTAATCATGGATATTATCATTTTCATTATTTTAATTTTAGAGAAATACATGAAACAGTTTCATTAAAATTTCAATAAGTATTATATGAAACAATTTCATAACCATATATAAAACAACTTCATCAAAAAAAAGTATTATATGAAACAATTTCACAATATTAAACAATTTTATGAAAAAATTTCATAAGATTAAACAATGAAATCGACGGATGGGGTGGTTTGCACAGTTTGTACAAATTTGGTGGTTTGCATTTGATCGCTCTTCTCTCTCTCTCTCTCTCTCTAGAGCGCCTGGTTCATTATATATTATTTTATACAATATGAACAAGGGGTGAACACGATATGCACAAGGGGTGAACACGATATGAACAAGAGGTTATGTGTTCATATATTTTATACGATATGAACAAGGGGTGAACAATATATGAACAAGGGTTGAACAACCACGTAAGACCAGAAACATATATGAACAAGGGGTGGACCTTAAACGGTGTGGATGCAATGCATGTATAAAACTCCAATTGACAAAGGATCGCTCCTGAATGCGTTTATAATTAATGAACTATTGTTTAAAAGTTGTTCATATTATGTTCATACCTGTTTTTTTATTTATTCTTTCGTATAGCAATTATTTTTATTATGTTCATATTGTGTTCATAAATGCTATGCAGTCCAAGTTCATATATTTGTCAAAAAAAATTCGTATTTGATACAATGGTTCATATATATATATATATATATATATATATATATATATAGTTGTGTTCATATGTCCTTACGTTAACAAAAATAAATTAACAAAAATCATAAATTTTTTTGATTTTGTAACTCCCAATTAATGATATGGGAGTTACATAATTTTTTTTACCTAAATACCCTTTTCACGGATAATTAATCACAACCGTTTATTGAAAAATTGAATGGCCAAGATCGATTAACAAAGTTAACACAAAGACTTTGGTTAACATTTGATCTTGACCCTATATATATATATATATATATATATATATATATTATTTGATATTTTTATTGTAACACCCCCAAACACCACATTTGCATAGAACACATATTTCATTACATAGAAACATGGATTACATCAAAAGGTCCCGCTAGTACAAGGATTACTATATGTACAAAATTTACATATAAAATTTCCAAAACAAATCATGTACTACTACATTTAATATAACATGTATCTTCAAAATCAGGAAACAAATTAGGAAAATAATCACATTTTCCCTTTCCCTTTAATATCCCCGAACCCCGCTATTTCTGCATAGCATAAATTAAAACAAAAAATGAGGGTTAGACCATACGGGTCTAGTGAGAAAATCCCTTCTTTGCAAATGGAGGGTGATGAACACCAAAATGTTTACAAATAATTGAAGCAGTTTACAATATTATGCAAAATAATGTAAACTCAAGAATCACAGTTCCATAAAATATTTCTAATTCAAGATTTATTGTTTCCAATATGAAACAATACTAACACTTCTTGAATTATCAAACTATCCCATTAAAATAATCAAAAAGATTTAAGGCAATACTTGCCTGATATGACAAACCATTTTCCCCTTCTCAATAACATCTAGATTATTACTTCTAAATAGGAATAATATCTTTAATTCATCAGATCACAAAGAAATGATGACTCAAAGTTATTAAATCTAATTTAGTAATAATAATAAGAGTTATAATAATAATATCCACATATGACAATGTCACCCTTATTCCAAGTACACCTCTCCTTGATATGCCACCCTTATTCCTCCATCAAAACAGAGTTACTTATCAGAACAGACATAAGTCACCACGTCTGAAAGTACTCATTCCCAGTTCCAAGCCAGAACAGACAAAAGTCACCACGTCTGGGGGAACTATTATTTAAAACAGTGTTTCATACCAAAACAGACTTACGTCACCACGCTTGRTAGAAACAATTTACAAAATYCATTTCCATACCAAAACAGACTTACGTCACCACGCTTGGTAGGAAGTTTTCCCAAAATATAGTTTCGTACCAAAACAGACTTACGTCACCACGCTTGGTAGAAACATATCTTTTTATTTGAAAAGACATAAAATAACGATTTTATGATCCATAACTAAATAAACATTAAAATTATATAAATAAATAAATAAAACTTATAAAATTTTCAAACATGAAATTATCCGGACAAGTTATCCGGATATAAAGTCCGGACAACTTATCTCTCTTGTCCGATTTATACTTAAAATAAATTCTAACATATTTGTCCGGATAACAAATCCGGTCAATACCCCGCATAAAGCTTGAACGATTAAACACTTAGACATAAAATCATCTTTGTCCGGATAACAAGTYCWGGCAACACTCCGTCCACCCTTTGTCCGATTTAAAACAATCCGGACAACACATCGTTCATACTTTGTCTAATTTAAAACAATCCGGACAATACTATCTTCCACCCTTTGTCCGATTTAAAATAAACCGAACAAACCTTGTCCGGTTTAACATCCRRATAAACTCTTAGAACAAAAAGACTGATTTCTATCCAAATTCAATAAAATTCATATAAAACCAGTAATAATCTTTAGGCAAGAGAGTTTTAAAAACTATTCATCTTATCAAGCATTTGGAACCAAAAATCTGGAAATCAACTTGAATCTTCAGGCAAGACTAATCTGGGCAAACTCTTTTTTTTTAAACCTCTCAATTCTCCAAAAGCAAGGAAAAGTAAATGAAGGGGGGGGTAACCCCCTTTTATACCCACCAAATAGGGAAGGCCTGCTAACCGCCTTCCCCTCCCCCTTTGCCACCTCCTACAACTAAACACACACATGCATACACCCACGTATACACAACTCATATGCATCCTACACACATCCCACCTCATGCACACATACATATATATATATATATATATATATATTAAACACACACATATATATATACATTAAACACACACACACACACATATATATATATATATTTTTTACATTATGCATATATCCCTATGCATAAAAATACACATATTCACATCTTAAATTTACGTAAGCACGTATCCACATAAACAATTAATTCACATAATAAATACCTTGGGTGATAACCTGGACCCAGTTATTACATTATCCACCCCTTCAGAAGAATTCCGTCCCGGAATTCCTTTAATCGAAAAACCATGGGTATTCTGATCTCATCTTTGATTCCAATTCTCATGTTGCTTCTGGTCTCTTGTGAAACTTCCACTGAACCTTTACCAGACTGATTTCTTTGTTGTTCAACACCTTGATCTTTTGATCAATTATAGCTTCCGGTGTTTCCATAAAATTCAGTTTACTGTCTAATTCAATCTCTGGCATCGGTATAGCTAGATTCGGATTAGCCAAACATTTCCGCAGATTCGACACATGAAAAGTGTTGTGAATTAGACTCAGTTCTTCTGGTAGCTCTAATTGATATGCTACTGGCCCAATTCGTTTACATATTCTGAACGGCCGTACATATCTTGGACTGAGCTTTCCTTTCCTTCCAAATCTGACAACACCCTTCCATGGCGAAACTTTTAACATTACAAAATCACCTATATCAAATT
>NC_037544.1:32208879-32209086 GCF_001531365.2 Cynara cardunculus var. scolymus | reverse complement strand
CGTGCGCAACCAATCGTGCTTCGAACAAGGATCAACAGGATGCCCTTGCCATCGTGCATGACCCGCATCACCATGTCCTCGGCATCGGTCACTGGCACGGGCCTGTGCAACCAATCATGCTTCTGTTGAGGTTGAACGAGCTGCCCGCTAGCAAAAACAGAGAATAAACCTTTCCTCAATGCATCACCCACATCACCACGTCCTAGG
>NC_037544.1:32204419-32208064 GCF_001531365.2 Cynara cardunculus var. scolymus | reverse complement strand
GATCATTCTCGTTGGGTCCGATGCATGACCCGCATCACCATGTCCTAGGCACATATGAAAGGTTACTGGCCTCAGCGTGCGCAACCAATCGTGCTTCGAACAAGGATCAATAGGCTGCCCTTGCCACCGTGCATGACCCACATCACCATGTCCTCGGCATCGGTCACTGGCACGGGCCTGTGCAACCAATCATGCTTCGGTTGAGGTTAATTCAATTCTCGCTTTCATAAATTGCAATTATGATTCCTGTTTCTTTATATCCAATGTTGATTTTAATGAAAATTAAATGGCAAATGTAGTAATTCAATATGCCACTGAGTTTGGAAGGACCAAGACGGGGACGGGGACGGCCCAGAACAAATCAAACTGGGCCAGAAAATGCATCAAATGCCCCACCAACCCAGCCAATCGATCCTAACATTACGGCAACGATCCACCAAATTATGTCTGAAATGCTACCAATTTGGTAGCACAAACTGTAGAAACACTCCGTCAATCTAACGAGGGTCAAGACCCAAACCTTGTGAACCAACCATCAGAGACTCAAGGTCAAGGAACCGACACTGGGGGTAATTCCCAAGAGATTCATCTACGGCTTGAATGATTTCACAAACAGAAACCTCGAGTTTTTATTTCGGCAGCTACTCCAGTCGATGCCGAAGATTGGATCATACATTTGGAAAAGATATTTCGAGTTTTGGGTTGCCCAGATCATATCTGTGTTGAATTGGCTATATATAAATTGGAAGGTGATGCCTACCGTTGGTGGCACGCGTGGAAACAGGCCCATACTAGGGTGGTTGATATTGGGTCTCTAACTTCAGAAGAATTCAAGGAGCTCTTTTATCAGCAGTATTTCTCCAATTTTGACAAAGATGCGTATGGTCGAGAATATGCTACTATTCGTCAGCAAGATGATGAGTCTATCTCCGACTATATGGCCAGATTTCTGTGTTTGGCTAGTTATGCGGGTATCATTGCGGGTACTGCATCACATCAAACTAAAAAAAATTCAAATGGTCACTTAATGGAAAGTACAGATCAAAGTTGATCAACCAAAATTTTACTACAGTTGCTCAGGTTCTGACGCCGCACGAAATATAGAAAGGGAACGACTCGACACCATTCAGTTCAAGGGTGATAAAGATAAAAAGCGAAAGCATGACGGGTCATCGGGAAGTTTCAACAAGTTTAAGTCAGGCAATTCAGATAAAAGGAGATTTGGTGGTAGCAAATTTTTAGGGTCATCTCAGAGTATTACAAGTTCAAATCCTTCAGTCATGACTCCTCCAACTGTTTGCAAAGAATGTAATCTACCACACCGACCGGGTCCGTGCCTTCGGATGACCAGTTCATGTTTTAATTGTGGTCAGCGAGGTCATCTGGCTAGAAATTGTAAAGTGGGTCAAGCGGCTAAAGCTTTAGGGACAAGTCAGTCGAAAGACAAGGGAAAGCAGTCCACCGTCGGAGGTCGAGTATTCGCATTATCAGCAGACAAACCCACTACTGGTATGGTCTCTGGTCATCTCCTTATTGATGATATGAGTATATATGTTTTATTCGATACAGGGGCAACTCATTCTATAGTTGCAGAGCATCTTGAAAGTAATCTTAGACAGTATGAACAGTCACTTGAGTTTCCCTTGCTTATCTCTACCCCTATGGGGAGCTCTGTCTATATTATTGCACAATACAAATACTGTCCTTTATTTATTGCAAATCGAATTCGGAAAATCACCCTCCTTCCAATGAAGATGAACCATTTTGATATAATTGTTGGTATGGATTGGTTATCCGAACATCGAGCTGTGATTGATTGCGATTCAAAGCAAGTGATATTTGGTGATAAAGTCAATCCAAAATCTGTATTCTAGGGTGTCTCGTCTAAACCTGGAACCCGAGTTATATCGGTTGTCCAAGCTAAAGCTTTGATTTGGCAAAGTTGTGAAGGCTTCTTAGCTGCACCTCAAGATCCGGGTGAGATACAACTTAAACCTGAATATATTCATATTGTTAATGAGTTCCTAGATGTTTTTCTAGATGAACTTCGCGGTGTTGCCCCGGAATGCGAAGTTCAATTTTCTATTGACTTAATTCCAGGAGCTGCCCCAATTTCAAAGGCTCCATATCGTATGGCTCCTTCAGAAATAAAAGAGCTTAAAGTGCAAATTGAAGATCTGTTGAGCAAAGGTTTTATCCGTCCCAGTGTATCTCCATGGAGTGCTCCTGTTCTCTTTGTTAAGAAGAAAGACGGTTCCATGAGACTCTGTATTGATTATAGGGAGCTGAACCGTGTTACCATTCGAAATAAATATTCCTTACCCCGTATTGACGACCTATTCGATCAGTTACAAGGTGCTTGTTATTTTTCTAAGATCGATTTAAGGTCGGGATATCATCAGTTACGAATTCGAGAACAAGATATCCCAAAGACTGCTTTTCGTACCCGTTACGGTCACTTTGAATTTGTTGTCATGCCGTTTGGATTAACAAACGCTCTTGCAGTCTTCATGGACCTAATGAATCGTATCTTCAAGGATTACCTCGATGAGTTCATTATTGTTTTTATTGATGACATCCTGGTATATTCTAAAACAAAAGAGGATCACGAAAACCATTTGCGGATAGCCTTGAGAACTGTTCGAGACAAAAGCTTGTACGCAAAATTCTCTAAATGCGAGTTTTGGCTCGACCAAGTGATTTTCTTGGGGCATGTCATCTCCGCGGAAGGTGTTCAAGTCGACCCTGCTAAAGTAAAGGCCATCACTAATTGGCCACGACCAACTAATGTTTCGGAGGTTCGTGGATTTCTAGGTCTAGCAGGATATTACAGACGATTTGTTGAAGGCTTCTCGAGAATTTCCCTTCAGTTGACTCGACTCCTTCGAAAAAGGGTTAAATTTGAATGGGGCAATGATCAATAATGCAGTTTTGAAGAACTCAAGCACAGATTGGTACCAGCTCCAATCTTAGCCTTACCATCTAAGTCAGGAGGTTTTCAAGTCTATAGTGATGCCTCTTGTAACGCCCCAACCCACACATTGCATGTAATACATATTTCATACCAAAGAAATACATATTCATATACATTCGGGTCCACTAGTACAAGAAATCTACAATGACCAAACACAAGGTCCAAAAATTCCAAATACAATCTTGTACTAATCACTAGAGCTATGCATCAAAAGCAAATGTTCACCCAAAATGCATGTAAGAAAAACACTAAATCTTTTCCTTTCCTTTACCTTCCACACCTCCTGCAATACACATTTTAAAATCACAAAACGAGGGTTAGACTATAAAGTCTAGTGAGATACCCTATTCATGTTATTACAGGGTGAAGGATCACCAAAACCTTTACAAAATCAAGAATTCATATAGATAATACCAAAATACCAAGTCATTTCTCAATTTTAAGCTATCACTTAGCTTATTCAAATCTCATATCTTTTGAACCAATCAGGTTCCATATAATGCCACTTTTTAAACCTTTTTCTCAATAACGAGGTTTAACAAAGTTTCAGGCAAAACAAATCTTTTCTCCACAATGACATCCAATCTATGATTACCAAATAAGAACCTTGATCCTAAATCCTTAAATCACAAAGAAATAAAGATTCCAGATCTAGGTAGTCTCAAAGGATA
>NC_037544.1:32160796-32204149 GCF_001531365.2 Cynara cardunculus var. scolymus | reverse complement strand
AAGCCACAAAATATCATTTCAAATTTGATCAACAAGTCCGATCAATCAAATCTGGTCAACACTCATTCGGATAACAAGTCCGGTCAACCAAATCCGGTCAACACTCATCCGGATAACAAGTCCGGTCAACAATTCAATCAAGCCTCATCCGTATTAACACTTGGAATAAAATCCATTTTGTTGTCCGAATATCTAATCCGGTTAATCATACCACACACTTGCTAATCGGTTTAACACTTAAAATAATTTCAAGTTTGTCCGGATAACAAATCCGGACACTAGTCCGTTCAACTCTCATCCAGTTTAAAGATAAATCGTTCAACACTCAACCGGTTTAACCAATTCCGGACAGCAAACCGCTCACGGCTTGTCCGGTTTATACTAATCCGGTTACTAAACCGCTTAAAGCTTAGCCGGTTTAAAAACAATCCGGACAATACCCCGTACAAGGGTTGTCCGGTTTACACCCTTATCCGGTCAAGCTTTGTCCGGATAACACTTAAAACAAAAATAAACATGCTCTCTTCAAATAAGAATAATACGAAGCATGTAATTGAAACCAGTAGGATTTTAATACAAAAAGGTTTAGAAACCACTCACCTTTTAAAGCTTTTGAACACAAATTGCTTGCAATCAATTCCTTTTGAAACTGAATTCTTGAAAATAGCTTGAAATCAACTTAAATTCTTCCTCTAATATGCAATCCGGACAACTCTTTCTAACTCCCTCTCAAATTTCTCTCAAGTGACCAGAAGAAACCAAATGGAGGGGTAACCCCCTTTTTATACTTACCAAATGGGGAAAGTCGGCCAACCACCTTCCCCCTCTTTTTGCCACCTCTTGCATGCATTTATACATGCACACATGCACACACCTTACACACTCATGCATACATACATATATACACGTAAACATGTATCATGTATGCACACACACCTACATATATATATATATATATATATATATATACATATCAATATATATATACATATATATATATATTCAAATAATACATAAATACACATATTCGCATGTAGCAAATTATCATGCTATTACGAAAAATCATTTAGTCAAATATTCACGTATAAATTACCTTAGGTAATAACCAGGATCTGGTTATCACACCTCTCGAAATGGTCTTGGATGTGTATTGATGCAGCATGGAAAGGTTATTGTGTATGCTTCTCGCCAATTGAAACCCTATGAGGCTAACTACCCAACTCACGATTTGGAGCTGGCAGCTGTTATCTTTGCTTTGAAAATATGGCACCATTATTTGTACAGAGAGACTTGTGATATTTTTACAAATCACAAGAGCTTGAAGTACATATTTATCCAAAAGGAGTTAAACATGCGACAACGACAATGGCTCGAACTCCTAAAGGATTATGATGTTCGAATTCAGTACCATCCTGGCAAAGCGAATGTTGTCGCCGATGCCTTAAGTCGCAAAAACATTGGTAATCTGTCTTGTATAATGGTGCCACCTGAAATTTTTGTAGAGATAGAAAGGTCAGGTATTGAATTCTTTCTTCACGGAGATGTTGGTTTATTATCTGCTTGTACGGTTGAACCAACTTTGATTTCTCGACTTAAAGAAGGTGAAGATGGTGAATTATGGGCAGTTGTGCAAAAGTTGAAAAATGATCCAAAATCTGAATTTCGGGTAACAATGATGGTGTTATTTGGTTTCATGATCGAATTTGTGTACCTGATGTTGCTGATCTCAAAAATGCAGTCATGAACGAGGCCCACAACTCACCTTTCTCAATTCATCCTGGCTTTACCAAAATGTATAGAGACTTGAAACAATACTTTTGGTGGAACGGAATGAAACGAGATATAGCCAATTATGTAGCAAGTTGTTTTACATGTCAAAAAGTTAAACTTGAACATCAGCGGGTCAGTGGTTTACTACAGCCTTTAGAGATCCCTGTCTGGAAGTGGGAACACATCTCCATGGATATCGTAGTCGGGCTACCAAAAACACTAAGGCAAAACAATGCGATTTGGGTTATATTGGATCGACTAACAAAATTTGCTCACTTTCTCCCGATCCAGGAAACATATTCAGTTAGTAAACTTACTGAAATTTTCCAACAAGAAATCGTGAGATTACACGGTACGCCGGTTTCTATTACTTCTGATAGGGACCCGCGATTCACTTTACGATTCTGGACCGGATTGAATAAAGCATGGGGTTCGAGATTGACTATGAGTTATGCATTTCATCCTCAAACTGACGGGCAAACTGAGCGAACAATTCAGACACTCGAAGATATGTTACGGGCGTGTGTCTTGGAGTGGTCCGGTAGTTGGGATGAATTTCTTTATCTTGTGGAATTCTCGTATAATAATAGTTGGCAATCCAGTATTGGGATGGCTCCGTACGAGGCCTTATATGGACGAAAATGTCGTGCGCCAACCTGTTGGAATGAAGTCGGAGAAAAAGTCATCGAAGGACCCGACTTGGTTCGTATTACTACCGAAAAAGTCAATATTGCCCGCCAGAAAATGAAAGAAGCTCAATCACGGCAGAAAAGTTATGCGGACAAACATCGCAAGCCTCTCGAATTTCATCCAGATGATCATGTCTTTTTGAAAGTCTCGTCGTTCAAAGGCATCCGGAGATTTGGAATCAAAGGCAAGCTTAGCCCTCGATACATCGGTCCATTAGAAGTTTTGGAGCGTATTGGAAAAGTTGCATATCGTCTAGCCCTACCACCTCAATTATCGCACATATACAATGTTTTCCATGTATCGGTGCTTCGCGGGTACAATTACCACCCTCTTCATGTCATAGATTATCCGTATGATAATATTGAAAGTGATCTCTCCTATACTGAAGAACTAGTAGCAATTATCGATCAGGAGGAAAGAGTGATGCGACGAAAAGTAATTCCGTTTGTCAAAGTATTATGGCGAAATCATTCGGAACGAGAAGCTACATGGGAAACTGAAGATTCGATACGTAAAGAATATCCTCATCTATTTCAGGTATATATAGTCTCTAGACCTTAACTCAATTTTGGGGACGGAATCTTCTTTTTAGAGGGGGGGAATATAACAACCTAGATTTTTTTTATTGATTAATCTTGGTATATTCAATTACATGACAATTGGAGGCTTTATCTACTTGTACCTTGCTTAAAGTAGTTGTATTTTGAACTAATAATATAAGTCCAAGTTTTATGTAATTGGTCAATTATGTAGAAAATAAATTGGTCTTAGGACTAGAAATGTTAAGAAAAATCCATGTAAAGACTAATATTGAATTAGGCAATTGATGAGAAGTAACTTTTGCTAAGTGAGAATTCTTTTACTAACTATTTAAACCCTTAATTTCAGAAAATTAACTCTCATTTTTTCACCTTTCACTTTTCTCTCTAGACCTAAGCCCTCTCTTCACATAAACCCTAGATTTTGGTTGAACCTTCTCATGCAACTTCCAATTTGGTGATATTTTGAAGATTTAGAGCTAATGGATTGAAGATAATGTAAAGAAGCAAGGTATGAATCTATAAATTTCAAGATTTGTTGTAACATCTCCCGTCTCCGTGGTCCGGAACGGGCGGTGTCACTAATGGGACTTAATTCTAAGACACAAATATTGCAGAACTACTAATAAACTCCAAACGTAGATTAACTTCTAAAACATATTTTACAATCCAAAATATTACATTCTATCAACTATTTATAAGTTTAGAATATTATACATCTACCAACGAGTTTACCAACTTCAAAAAGTCAAACGCTCGATCTCAAGTCCCGTCCCTTATCAGTATCACTTGGAACCTGCCGTGTCAGAAAACAAGAACACGGCTGAGCACAGGGCTCAGTGAACAAATTGTATATAAACTTGAAATAATAATACGTAACATCGATAATAAAGCGGAAGACTTAAAAATCAATTAAACTGAATTCATAGATCCATCCTCGGCAGGTACATGATCGTAGGTGGGATTATCACGGGACTGAGAGCGATGAAATATGACTATTTTGAAGATGACCTTGGATAGTATAGTAGTTTTTGGTTATGTATATTTTGTAACTGTATCCATGTTGTCTTAACTTTTAGTCTACCACCTTCTTTTGATGGATGTTCATAGCAGCTCTGGTTATCCTGTATTTATATTAGCTATTTATATTGTTATGTTTTCCTCCGTAACACACTATCCTCCGGCCACGTGGGACAAGGCTGTTACAACCCAACTGCCTCTTTAGCAAGTCGATTCCATGTTTAAGGTTTCTTCTGCTACCAATCCAACCAAGTAATCCAGGTTCTTGGCTTTCAATCAAAAGAATCAAATTTTCGAGCAAGTGAGTTTCTTCACAATAGCAACCAAAAATGCTTTGTACTAGTTGTCTTTTTCAACCAGTCAATCAAACTTCGACCTTAATCGACGAGAGACAATACCCCCAACAACGACCCCTCCGTTAGTTCGGTATTGACATTTTGTTATAGAAAACAAAAAAATAAGAAGTCGTTTAATTATTTTGCTACTCATTTAGATACTTAGATTTGTGTTTTAGATACTTAGATTTCAACAGAAAGCTGGAGAATCTCGAAATCTAAAATAGACAAGACAAGAAGTTGGAAAATAAGAAAAAATCGGGGCCCGAAACCCGACCCCGACCGGAACTGACCCGATACCTGCGACATTCGCGGGTTTCGGGATACCCCCCAGATGTCTGATCAGGTTTTCGGTTTTGGGCTCGATCTGACCCACCACGTTTCTCACCTCTAGTTTTATTTGACGATAAAAGTTAAACATCAAAACCATCCAAAATCATAATGGTATAATTTGTAACAATTTTGCTAAACACATCCTTATATTTGAAACATGAAAACTTTTTATCAATTTTGGTTTCTGGTAATGGCAGATTCTAAAGCTCCCTCATCAATGGAGTGATGAAGATAAGAAGAAGGTGGTTTTAGACACTCGTGCGAGGTCTATAATAGCCATGGCTCTTCCTAATGAGGTATATCACTCAGTGATGAAACTTAAAACATAGAAAACCAAGTGGGACACTTTATGTGTTCAATATGAAGGTACTTCTGAAGTACAAGAATCAAGGAAGATAAATCTAGCAAGACATTGAAAGCTTTCTCTGTGGAAAGACTGAAACTTTATTTGAATTACATCAACATTTTAATTGTCTTATTATTTATTTGAGGAAAGTTAGAAGAGAATATTCCAAATCATAGATGCCAAAAAAGTTCCTAGAATGTTTGCTAGAATCATGGGATCATTATACCATGTGTCTCAAGATGTCCAATGACATGTCCTCCCTCACTCTCAGTACCCTTTATGGGATATTGCTGAAGCATGAGCAATCCCATCAACTGAAGAAGAATATTCTTAAGGACTCTAGAAAAATGACAAACTCTTCGTTAGCTTTGATCTCTGATAGCCCTTCAGCTGACCCTTCTATTTCTTTTATTCCTTCTATTTCTTTTGTATCTATCATTGAGTTAGATCTTTCTAACTCTGAGGGTTTGTCAGACACTGATCTTTCAGAGTTTGATGAGTCACTGGCTCTTCTTACTAACTCCTTTAGAAGGTTCTCCAGAAAAAGTAATTAACGTAGATCTCCCTCGCTGACTCTTTCTGGAAAGCCAAAGTCAAATGTTATTGACAAGACTTCAGCGATCTGCTACAACTGCGAACGCGAAGGTCACTTTTCAAATGAATGTAGGTCCAAGAGGACTGCGACGTCATCTTCCAAGCCCCCATCCTCCTTCAGATCTAAAGATGATAAATACCTTAAGCTGAAGGATAAGTACAAGAAGATGAAGAATCTTCAACGTAAAGGCAAAGGTCATGTCATGGAAGAGCGTGACTGGATTGATTCTTCTGAATAATCATCCTCTGATGAGGAAGATATAACCTATCTTTGTTTAATGGCCAAGGATGTCAAAGATGAACCATCGTAGACATCATTCTTCAGTGATCCCTCGTCATCTACTTCTGCTCAAGAAGTCAAAGGCATTTGGTATCCTGATAGTGGATGCTCAAGACATATAACTGGAGACAAATCCCTGCTCATTAACTACAAGGATGAAAGAGGCCCTTTCATGACTTTTGGAGGAAACGGAAAAATATATACCAAGGGCTTTGATATATTAACGAATGGTGCAACCACTTTCAAACGTGTGCATATGTTGAAAGACTGAAGTACAATCTTCTTAGCATTAGTCAGCTGTGTGATAAAAGATTTCACAGTGAAATTTCTTAAGAATTCATGTTATGTTTTTGACAAAGATGACAAGCTTTCTCTCATAGATTCTCTTCTGGAGAATATGTATGTCATCAACATGGATTCTTCCTTCAATAAGAATAACTATTTTCTCTTTAAAGCCTCTTCAGAAATCAACTGGCTATGGCACAAATGACTCTCTTATTTCAACTTCAAGACGCTGAATGAGCTGTCTCGAAAGGATCTTTTCGTTGGTCTTCCTCAACACTCCTTTGGAAAGGAATCTCTTTACTCAATATTGCAAAAAGGGAAAGCATACAAAGGCTAGCTTCAATTCTAAGCAAGTCTCTTTAGTGACTTCTCCTTTTCAGCTACTACACATGGATTTATTTGGTCCACTCAACATGCAATCTATAGCTGGAAAGAAATATACACTTGTCATTGTTGATGAGTATTCCAGGTACACTCGGGTCTTCTTTCTCAGATCTGAGAGTGATGCACCTGAAGAAATCATTTCGTTCGTCAGACGCATAGAAATACTGAACTACATTTGAGGACGGTCAATAAGGAGTGATCATGGAACTAAATTTAAAAACAATACCATTGATGACTTCTTTCTGAACAAGGGAATCTCACACTACTTCACAACTATGGGGAACTCCACAACAAAACGGGTTGCTGAAAGAAGAAATCGAACAATCATTGAGGCCAAACCCATTCCTGACATTTTATAGGCCTTGGAGGATATGTAAAAAGGGGCCCTCGATAAGTATGAAAGAAAGTTCAATATGTTGTTTCATCATCAGAAATAACATTGAATTCAAAAAATACTAATAATTCATATAAAACCATTTTTCCGAGAATTCGTAGACAAAATCAGCCAATAATTACTTTAAATTAAAATTATATATCAGATCATTTTTACATAGCATCAAAAATTCATTCCACACCCAACTACAGTCTATGATATACCTTTATTGTATAGATTGACATCATTTGGGGCCACCGACCACAATGTTGACTATTCAGAATAAGACTTTATGTAAATCAATATAAATCATTTGGGTTTCCATGCCACATTCTATTAATGTTTTCATCACCAATTTAAAGTTTTAGGGTTAAAACAAACTTATTAAAAAACACCAATCTAAATATCAAAAGTTCATCTTAGTTATAATTTGAGATCTTATTCTTGTTTTAGCAATAGGATAGTACATAAAATCCATGTACCTAATATTAGGTAACAAAGAGTCAATAATGTACGAAAAAACATGGTAGTTTTGAAATCGTAAATATAGATATAAGTTGGATCGTCTCATATGGTTGATAGTTTTTTTCAAAAGATTGGAGTTTTCTTATTTAATAACAAGAAATCTACTATTTTGTAATGCAAAAATAATACTCATGTGTACGGAATAATCAAAAGTCCTTGGAGATGAATGATGGAGGATATATCAATGCTTTCTAAACAAAGTAGTTTTAGATTTTAGTAGTAGATAAAATTTATAGAAAAACAATAAATAATACTATAAAGTGAACATCCATATAATTTTTTTTACATATTTTCCTCTTCAATGTAATTAACTTACTACATGTTCGGGCCTTTATTATAATGCGAAATTCTTTTTGGATCATAGTAGATACTAAAAAAATTGTCTCTTTTATTTATTAATTTTTTTTAACTATTACTATATATTATATAGTATATACGAAAAAAATATGGGCCTCTATTTCTTGTGGGCCTTGGGCGTACGCCCGACCCGCCCTCCCCAGGAATGGTCCTTGATTGAGGCTGCTCAATTGATGCTCAGTGAATCTCGTTTCCCTACTCAATTCTAGGCTGAAGCTGTCAGCACTTCTTGTTCTACTCAGAATCGGTCGCTGATGTCAAGAGATTCAAGAAAATAGCTTATGAACTCATCTATAGTAGAAAGCCTTCTCTCATCTTTTTTCACATATTTGGTTATACTTGTTACATTCTTAACAATAGAAACCAACTTGGAAAGTTTGATCCCAAAGCTGATGAAAGAATCTTCCTTGGATATTTCTTCAGTATCCAAAGCCTTCAGAGTATTCAACAAAAGACGACAAACAATAAAAGAATCTATCCATGTGTTGGTCCCGTAAGGGTTTACAAGATGTGTATAACAGTTTGTAGAAGGGGGGTGAATACAAACACAATATTTTCAAATTTAAAATATATATTGATAAGAGAAGATCAATACATATTTACAAGACTGTTTGTGGAAAGATAAGGTAATAAAAACATATATAAACAATCTTAAGTTTACACACTAAATTTTAGCAAATAAGAAAAGATTTGCTGTTAAAGAATTAGAAGAGTAAGTGCTTTTACTTAAGCACAAGAAAGCTCAGAGTAAGGTTTAGGTTTAGAATGTAGAGTGTATCTCTGCATGGAGATAGAACACATCTATTTATACCCATTGCATTAAATGCACATTTAATGCAACATGGTAGGGATAGAATGCATGTCAAGCCTTAAGGAAAAGGCTTGTCCTTTGCTACAGTGAATAGTACAAAAACCTATTCATGAGCAGAAATCCTTTCACAAAGTTGGTGGGTAATAGAGTCAACTAGTCGGCTCCGTATCTTACTAACGTTTAGAAAGAGCATGGTTTTATCTTTTGTGTGTATAAGGACAAGACAACAACAGTTGTGCTTAGCAAGCTTCATTTTATTGCTGAATGCTGGAATAACCTAAAGGTCTCTTCAGCATTCGCTGAGGCTTAGGCAGTCCTCACACATATGTAGATAGGCTTGTAATCACTGAATACCGCTTTAGATCACGTACTCGCCAGTCTCTAATCTTCAGTTTCAGTCTTTGACATTTGTTGAAGGTTCTTTGGTGTGAGTGTTGTCTTATTGAAGTATCGTTGTCGCTGATTGGATTTACAATACAAGTTCTTCAGCGATCACTGAACAGACTCAGTATAGATTGCTGGAACTGAAAAGACAGAGACAAAAATACTTCACATAGAACAAAAAGGATTATCATCAAATCACTGAGAGAGAAGATCAACAATCTCCCCCTAATTGATGATAACAAGACAACATAAAGAAAGTTGTCTTATCAAATAATAGTAATGAAAAGTAACATATAAAGTACAAGTCCCTTTTTACTATTTTGGGATCTTTTTCAGTGAGTTAGTCTTTACTTGAAATTTTTTCTTAAGTCATATTTAAGAAAAGTTATAAGGCTAGAAACTGAAACTGAAAGCTTATTCACTGACTTATATAATGTCAGTGAATGTGAAAAGTAACACTAGAACTCATAGACTTGTGTCCCTATTACTTTTCTCAGGGATCTTTTTCAGTGATGTACACGAAAGACTTATATTATTTTCATTCGTAATATTACAAGTAGTTCAATACATGTCTAATGCTTACAGACTAGAAGATTAATCAC
Source organism: Cynara cardunculus var. scolymus (assembly GCF_001531365.2). Lineage (NCBI taxonomy): Eukaryota > Viridiplantae > Streptophyta > Magnoliopsida > Asterales > Asteraceae > Cynara > Cynara cardunculus. The sequence goes on along the minus strand of NC_037544.1, from coordinate 32,194,521 downwards.
TAAAAGTAGACATAGTAAATAGATTTACAAATAAATGTGAACAATATTACAAAGAGAAACTAATCTAGGAAACTTAGATCTATGCAGCTAGGTACATCTTCATCAAGGTTCTTTTGACGTAGGCATTCTCTTCGTATCTCCAGGTCGACGACTTTTCCTTGCATGCTGTCATCTATCCAGAGCATTAGATAAATCAGATGATCCGTTGGACATAGATGTAGCTTAGACATTCTCTGAAATCTTACTTCACTTTCATAGTCAAGGAATATAACTCCTAATTCAGGTTTGAAGTGCACAGCGTTGGGTGTATAGGGACCTTCTCTGGCAAGTCAAGATTCAACATAGAAATGTCTATACTCTCGTGTTCCTTCAGGACTTCATCTAAGGAGAACTTCGTTTCATATTCGTTCATTAGGGATTGTCCATCATTAGGACTGGAGAGTTTCTTTCTCTTCCTTCCACCTTTCTTCAGAGAGGGCCGGTCAGGGACTACGACATACCTGGACATCCTTTTGATGAGATCGTTGATGATGTCTTCGATAATCGGCTTATGTCTTGACTTGGATCGCTAAATGGCTTGCCTGATCTCCAGCCATTCGCTGTATCCATAGCGGCTAAGGTAGGAAGGGTACTCGGTGATGGCGTCGAGATTGTCCCTGGTGATGAGCATTGAGACCAAAGTTCCACCGTGTTTGGATCGTCTGCTGATGCTGACGCTCTTGATCGGATGGGGACTCATTCTCTTCTTCAGCTTTGCTTCGCTCTAGCGCTTGTCCCGCTCAGCCAGCTTTAGGTTCTTCTTGTGCTCAGCTTCTCCGAGAGAAAGAAGTTTAGCCTGGGCTTGGACATCGTTCACCTTCTTTTAGGACTTTCTCTTTGGGAAAAAATTTTCAGCTAGTGACTTGGCCAGCTTTAGGCTATCTTCAGTCTGCTTCTTCTGAAGCTATAGCTCTTCTTCAACCTTTAACGTCTCGAGTCTTTCAGCTTATGAAAGGAAGTCAAACTCACCACCACTAAAGGTACGAAGAGGAATTTTTACTCTAGTCTGGTCGAATGACTCCTTTAGCTGAGTCCTCTGCTGGTCGGAAGGAGCACTGGAGATAGGGTTTTCAGGGACCCACTCCAGTTGACCGCAGGTAGTAGATGGAATCTGAAGCTGATAAAGAGAAGTGACTACTACCTGAGAGGTAGAGTCTTCAAATAAGGGTTGAGGAATGTTAAAAAGTACCTTCAGGTTCCCTTCTTTAGCGACGCCTTTGCCTTTCGACTTAGGGTCCTGGTTCGTTGACGGAGCGGACTCTTCTTCCATTTGCTCCCCCCTGGGATGCAGAATCCCTGAGGGCAACTCCCTTGGTGGTGGTTGTTGGCTTTTGATACTAGATGGTGAAGTCATCTTCATCATCGTCGTCATCATCACCATTTAAGTCACTGCCGAGGTCTGGAAGATCAGGTTCGTCATATTCATCATCATCATCATCATCTTCTTCTTCATCATTATTATCATCACCAGCAACAGGTGCATAGGTGATGGGAAGATCATCATCCCATGGGATGGCATCAACTTCTTCAGCTATAGCAGCTTTACCGGAGGTTGGAATAGCTTGGGCAACCTCAGCTTCAGCTGCAAGGATTGTTGGAGCAGCAAATGGTCCAACAGCATTGGACCTCATCTCCTCCTCTTTGGCCAAGACTTGGGAGTATAAGCCAGAGAGTTCGTCCAAGCGCTGATGCTGGAGAACCATCAAATCCTCTAGTCGCGACAGAGCGCTGGCCAGAGTTGTCGTTACTTCACGCTTCTCATTGAGCTGAGCGCGGTCATCAGTAAAGAAGGAAGGCGGGTTCACTGGAGCTAGTTGATGGACAACATCCAGGATCTGCTGAAGAAGCTCCACCTGCTGAAGAGACTAAGCTTGAGCATCATCAGCCTTGCTGGATAAAACACCGATGGCCTCAGCTTTGGCTCGAACAGCCTCGTGTAGAGTCAAAAGCTGGCTCCTAACTTTTTGAATATCATATTTGATAGCTGAAAGGTCCACATCAAGATCGGCCTTGCGAGGTATATCACGATGAACCTCGATATTCTTGCAAAAGACGGTATCGTTGGCTAGGAGAAGAAGTTTGACGCCATGTCATAATCCTCATCTTCGTCTTCGTCAATAGCGTTATCCTCGCCATCTTCGTCCTTCTCTTCCCATCTTCTTCCTTCTCTTCTATGTCCATAGACTGGGGCACAGAAGAAGGACCTACAAGAGATGAAGAGTGAGCATGAAGAAGCTCAAGGTTAGAAGAAATGAAGGGATAGGAAGATGGAATATGTGAGGGGGCATCGGTGACATCCAAAGGATTGGCACTGGCATGAGCAAAGATGTCCTCAAGAGGATGGGTATCTGTATGCTGAGGAGCCTCGAAAGGAGCAACCTTAGGTCCAGTAGTGTATGTTTCAGCATCAGGAAGGACATTCGCTGATGTGTCATCAACACGTGTAGAAACCAAGGAAGGAGGAGAAGAGAAAACGGTTGAGAAGAGACGTGGGCGTTCAGCGGTGGCGACGCGCTGATATTCACACCTTCAGTGATTTAGGTTACTGAGGTGGTTGGGGTAGATGCCACTGATACGACATTGATTGGATAGATCACTGAAGATCTAGGAGGGTTAGCTAAAATTGCCTTGGAGTTAAGGTTGGTTTCAATAGCTGAAACTTGTCGAGAGGTTTCAGCCAGTGATGTGGCTATCCCCTTTTTGGCCTTCTTGGCTCTCTGTGGAGAACCAAGAGTTGGTTGTGAAGGTCGTTTAGATGAGAGGTTTTGGTGGATGGGCTAGACATGGGGGGGTCCCTTATCTTGGCCACCTGAGGAGAGGAGGGAGTGAAAGGCACTATGGAAGAGAGTACAACATCTTCATCCCTCAACTTGTGATCTAGAATCCTGGGTCCAAGCTTACACACCTAAAGGTTTCCTTCCTTGGAGTATTTTTCTCCAAAGATCTTAGCAAAGATCCTGGAAAGAAACCTGGTGTAAGGTACCACCTTTTCTTGCTGGCGCTTGTTCAGCTTTTGCACCAGGTCATCAAAAATGACCGCAACATAATTTATATTGCGACGCTGAATCGCAGAAATACCAATCATCAAGGCAATCCTGGAGGCTTGGTCTTGACTTCCAATCTTTCCAGCCATGGACTGGATGAAGTGAGAAAATAGGTATTGCCAGATCGCTGGCATTCTGTTTTTCTCGATCTTCGATAAGGACTTCATGGGAGCATTTGAGTCCTTCTTCATTGGCCATTAGTAACCAATGGCATCGAGACATTGGATGATCTTGGCTGTTGTGGGCTCGCTATCGAAAGGGCCTTTGGGGAGGCGAAGAGCGGTTCTCATGGTGTTCACGATAAACTTCACAGTCATGCGGTTGAAAGTGAAGTTGATTTGCTCAACTTGGTAGCAATGCTTGTCTTTAATGTTGACCACCTCAGCAGTGAACCAGAACTGCTGTAGAACCTCCTTAACCATGATAAGTTCATGGTTGAGGGTAAATGCAAGTGACAATTGTTTAAGGAAGTCAGCCGCTTCTTGGTAGAACGCCTTGTTAGAGGGGATGTCCAACAAGCCAATATGGTTGTTGCCGTTGAAAGACACTTCATCGACGGTGAATCCAACTTTTTTGGCAGCCATCTGTTTTTAAAAAGAAAAAGAAGAGATAAAGCAGTTTGTTAGATAACCAAGATATGTGTATAGATAAGTTTTTGAATCAAGAAAGACTTCTTTTGAAAAATCCTTGAAGGATTAGGGTTTTTCAAGTAGAATGCGTTTTGAAGAAATATGATTATAACCAAGTAGAAAGTTGAGTTTATAATCATTAATATTTAATGTTTTAAGAGAACAAAGTTCTTAAAGATATTAAATACATTTATTAGATGAGTGAAAGCATAAGAAAAGAAAATTTTGACCTTAAATTGAAAGAGAGAAAGGTCGTAAAAGGAATGTAAGAGAGGTTCTTGCTTGGTAAATCGGCAGAGGTTCGTCTTTGAATTTTTGAAAGCGTAAGGAGAAAAGTGAAGGAGAGATCTCATATTTATAGGTAGGAAGAGAGATAATATATGAGAGAGAAAAAGAACGACGGTTGAGGAAAGGGGCCATGATGAAAGAAATGGCACGTTCTCATCCATGTTTGTATGACATTTAATGAGGTAGCGTATGATAGTACCTTTTTGCGCGTCTCAAAGCGTTGCGCATTGTAAATAGGGAATGTCGTCATAAAGACGGTTCATTAACTATTTCTTTTAAAAACGAAAAGGTTTTTAAGAAAACGAAGAGTCATTTTGTGTTTAACTAAGCACTGGAAAGACCTTTTAAAACATTTTTATCACTAAGACAAGAAAACTTCAGTAATAGTTTTAAGATTTCAGTGTCAACGATAAAAAAATCACTGATCCTGGCATTTAAAAACATTTTAATCACTGAATGGGAAGGATTCAGTGATCATTTTGATTTTTAAGAAACAATAAGTATAAGAGATATACTTATTTATATGGTCAATGGTTAAGAAAGCACTGAAACAAACTTTTAAAACATTTTTATCACTGAAGAAGAAAAGCTTCAGTGATGGTTTTAAGTTTGTAAGAAAAGAAATAAGTAATCATACATTAGAGAGAATAGATACATTTACTCACGAGTTCGGTATCAGAGATAGAGCACTGAATCATTTCACTTACTGAACGATGTTAATAGCTGAAGATTATTCTTCAGCGTTTAGCATCCCTAGTTTGCTGATCAAGATGTTAATTCTTGTCTCATCAAGAGGCTTGGTAAAAAGGTCTGCGAACTGGTAATCAATTGGAACGAAGTGAAGTTCAATGTCACCATTCATAACATGATATCTGACAAAATGATATCAGATATCTATATGTTTGGTCTTGGAATGAAGTACAAGATTATTTGCAATTGCAATAGCACTTGTGCTATCACAATAGATAGGAACTTTTGAAAACTAAAGATCATAGTCCATCAGCTGGTTTTTCATCCAAAGGATTTGGGCACAACAATTACCAGCGGCTATATATTCAGCTTTAGCTATTGATGTGAACACGGAGTTTTGCCTCTTGCTTGTCAAGCTCACCAACTTTCCACATAGAGCTGACAGCCTACAGTGGTGCTTTTCCTATCAATTTTGCAACCTACAAAATCACTATCCGAGTAACCTATTAGGTCAAAACCTAAACCTTTAGGGTACCAAAGACCCATGTTAGGAATTCTCTTAAGATATCTGAAGATGCGTTTTACATCACTTAGATGGAATTCCTTAGGTTCAGATTGATATCTTACACATAAGCAGGTAGAGTACATGATATCTAGTCGACTAGCTGTTAGATACAATAGGGAGCCGATCATTCCTCTAAAAACAATTACGTTTATGGGCTTTTCATTTGGATCCTTGTTGAGAGAGAATGGAGGAGCCATTGGAGTCTTCATAGATGAACTGTTTAATAAATCAAACTTCTTCAGCAAGTCACGAACATACTTACTTTGACTGATAAAGATATCTTTATCTGATTGTTTGATCTGGAGACCTAAAAGAAGGTTAGTTCTCCCATTATGCTCTTCTGATATTCTTTCTTCATGCGATCAGTGAACCGAAAACACAAAGAGGGATTAGTGGAACAAAATATAATATCATCGACATAAATTTAGACTAGAATGATGTGACCCTTAACTTTCCTAAGAAATAATTTCTGGTCAACCTTTCCACGAACAAATTTCTCAGAGATGAGAAATGAGGAAATGGTACCATACCAGGCACGAGGAGCCTGTTTTAACCCATAAAGAGCCTTATCCAAACGATAGACATGGTTTGGATACTTAGGGTCAAGAAACCCTAGAGGTTGTTCAATATAAACTTCCTCTTGAAGTTTTCCATTAGGAAAGCGCTCTTCACATCCATTTGGTAGACTTTAAAGTCTCTATGGGCAACAAAGGCTAGAAAGAGTTGAATAGCTTCGAGTCTAGCCACTGGTGCGAAGGTTTCATCATAATCGATCCCTTCTTTTTGTCTATAACTCTGAGCAACGATTCGAGCCTTGTTACGGGTAACCACACCTTCTTCATCCAACTTGTTGTGATAGACCCATTTAGTGCCTATCACTGATTTGTTAGAAGGATGTGGGACAAGGTACAAGACTTTGTTCCTATCAAATTCAATGAGCTCCTCTTGCATGGCAAGGACCCAACTAGGGTCTGAGATAGCATCATTGATTTTCTTGGGTTCAACTAGAGAAAGAAAGTTGACAAAGAGACATATATTACCTAGGCCATGACGAGTCTTCATACCTGCATCTGGATCACCAAGAATTTGATAAATTGGATGGTCTTTCGTCCATTATTTAGCCGGTAGAGGAATGTCATATAAGTAGGTAATTTCAGGAACAAAAGATGAGGCTTCAGTTGAAGTGTCTTCATCAATTGGGACAATCGCTAAAGGAGCTTCAGATTCAGCGACTGAAATAGGTTCAGATACTGAAGGCATTTCATTCACTGATTGATCAGTGTTTGAAGTAGAAGAAGGAATACAACTAACGGGCACGACATTGATCTCTGAAGAAGATGCGTTAGAGTGACTAGCTGTAACTAGAATGATAAGTGGATCATCTTCAACTTCAGGGGATTCAGTGTTGAGAGGAGCACTATAAGAAGCTTCAGGTTGTCCATGGTCAGAGAACATCCAGTTTTCTGATTCATCCTCATCATTTAAGATGGGTCTTGAATTAGCTGATTGAGATTCGTCAAAAGTGACATAGATAGATTCTTCTATCGTCTGTCTTTGTTTGTTGAATACTCTGAAGGCTTTGGATACTGAAGAATATCCAAGAAAGATTCATTCATCAGCTTTGGGATCGAACTTTCCAAGTTGGTCTCGATTGTTAAGAATGTAACAAGTACAATAAAAAAAATATGTAGAAAGCTTATAAAAGGCTATCTTCCATGAAAAAGTTCATAAGTTGTCTTCTTGAACCTCTTTACGATCAGCGACTGATTTTAAGTGAAACAAGCGGTGTTAACAGCTTTAGCCCATAATTGAGTAGGGAGATGGGATTTGCTGAGCATTGATCGAGCAGCCATTATGATTGTTCGATTTCTCTTTTCAGCGACCCCATTTTGCTGAGGAGTTCTCAATGAAGAAAAGTTGTGAGAAATTCTCTTGTTCTCAAAGAAGGTATCCATAGTATTGTTTTTGAATTCAGTACCATGGTCACTTCTAATAGATCGTACCTTGATGTTGTTAAGTACTTCTATTTTCTTGATGAACGAAATGATATCTTCAGGTGTTTCATCTTTGGATCTGAGGAAGAAGACCCAAGTATACCTGGAATACTCATCAACTATAATGAGTGTAAACTTCTTTCCAGCAATGGATTGCACGTTGACTGGACCAAARAGATCCATGTGCAGTAGCTGAAGAGGCGCAGTCACTGAAGAGATTTGCTTTGACTTAAAGCTAGGTCTTGTGCATTTTCCTTTTTCAAATGCCGAGCAAAGAGATTCGTTTGCGAAGGAGTGCTGAGGAAGACCAGTGACAAGATCATTTCTTGACAGCTCACTGAGTGTCTTGAAGCTGAGATGAGAGAGCCATTTGTGCCATAGCTAGTTGATGTCTGACGAGGCTTTAGAGAAGAAACAACTATTCTCAGTGGTAGAAGAATTCATATTGATGATATATACATTCTCTAGGCAAGAACCGGTCAAAGGCAACCTTATCATCTTTGTCAAAGACACAACAAGAATTCTTTGAGAATTTTACTATGTAGTCTTTGTCATACAGTTGACTAATGCTCAGGAGGTTATGCTTCAGTCCTTCAACATATGCAACTCGCTTGAACGTGGTTGCACCATTGGTTAATATACAAAAACCTCTGGTATATCATTTTCCATTTCCACCAAAGGTCACGGAAGGTCTTATTTCTTCCTTGTAATGAATTAGCAAGGATTTTTCTCTAGTCATATGCCTTGAGCATCCACTATCGAGATACCATATTGACATCCTGCACAAGGGAACATTTTAAAAATGCTATTGGTACCCAGCTATTGGGGTCCAACACTGTTAGAGGCATCATCCACTTGTGTTGAAGAACCAGCGTCAGCAGATGGCATCACTAAACTTGAAGAGGTTTGAGTGGAGAGAGGAACAACCTCTGACAGTAGTAAGATAGAGTCAGTGGAAGTCTTCACTAAGCCTGATGAACAGGCTTCAGTGGTTGGAATTACAATGTCTAATGTTGAAGACTTAATAGCAGTTGTTGTCTTCACTGAGCTTGAGGAAGAGGCTTCAGTGGTTTGCTTCACTTTGGTTGCTTTTGCAGCCTTAGTGGAGGATTTCTCCTTGGTTGATTTCTCAGCCTTGGCTACTTTCTTGCCCTTAGTTGGTGGACCAGCCTTGGCGGCAGAAGGACACTTGCTGGCAATATGTGTATTTTCACCACAATGTTTACACTACCTAAAGTTGAAGGTAGCTTTAGGGCCAGGAAGTACCAAATCAGAAGAGGGACTAGCTCCAAGGATTCCCTTCTCATTAGTTCTTGGAGAAACCTTTGAGGCTTTGGTGTCTTTAGGTGAAACATTCACCTTGAGTTGAGACTTGAATATCTGTGAGGATTCAGATTTCCTAGTCCCTGAAAAAGAAGGTTTATAAGCTGAAGGAATAGACCTTGATCTATTGGACTTGTTACACTTCTTAAGAAGAGGTGCTGTGACAATTGATTTACCTTTGTTTTTGCAACCTGAACTCGAAGGAGTTCCATCAAGATGACTCTCAGTAAAAGAAGACGGAGAAGAAGAAGTGTCAGGAATGAAAGAGACAAAGGTACCAAACTTAAGCATGGACCTGTCAGTGACACTTTCTTCCTGATCATAGGAGAATCCTAAAACAGTCTTTATCTTGGCCGGGATCTGAGTGTTGATGATCTCAGAGGCTTTGATAGAGGCTTTGCACCATCCTTCAATGGTAGTCTTCTCAGGCTTGAGTTCAGCGATTGCTCGCTCACGCTCAGCAATAGCCTTTTCGCATTCAACAGTGATGGCTTGGTTTACAATGACCTGATCCTTTAGGTTTTCTTCAACCTTGGTCATCTCCTTGATCTTAGACTGACAAATCTTCAACTGTTCTTGAAGATCAAGATTAAGCATTTCTTCTTTTGATTTGCCATTGAGGGCATTGTAAAGATCTACCGTCAACGTGTCTAGTACGGATAGGGTAGAAGAAGAGGACGAAGGTTCATTCAGGATACATACCTGAGTAGTAGAAGAGGTTGATGGTTTAGTTGAAGTAGATGTCTCTGAAGCTTCTTCTTTGACATCCTTAGTTATCAAGCAAAGATAGGCTGTATCTTACTCATTAGATGATGATTCATCAGATGAATCAGCCCAATCATGCTCTTCAATGATAAGGCCTTTTGCCTTTCGCTGGTGATTCTTCATCTTCTTATACTTCTCCTTTAGTTTCAGGTATTTGTCATCCCTGGACCTGAAGGAGGATGGGGTTTTGGAAGATGGCATCGCAGTCTTCTTTGATCTACATTCACCTGCAAAATGTCGAGTACGGTGATAATTGTAGCAGATTGTTCAAGCCTTGTCTATCTTGTCAGACTTTGGCTTTTCCTTAATGGTCAGCAAATGAGATCTATAGTAGTTGCTCTTGCTGGCGAATCTTCTAAAAGATTTAGTCAAAAGCGCCAGGGATTCAACAAAATCTGCAGGATCTGATTCTGGTATATCCTCAGAGTTAGTAGAGTCTAACTCTGTAATTACAGCAGGAGGAAGAGATGAAGAAAAAGAATAAGAAGAAGGAGTTTCAGCTGAAGCATCTTCAGAGATCAAAGCTAATGAAGAGCTTTTCATTTCTCTGGAATCTTTGACAAGATTCCTTTTCAGCTGACGAGATTGCTCATGATTAAGCAGAATCCCATAGAGAGTAGAGTGATAAAGAGAGGACATGTCACTAGACATCTTAAGACACATTGAAAAGGTGTCCCAAGATTCAGGAAGACATTCCAGAAACTTGTTGAAGTTTCAGAGTTGGAATATTCCCTGCCTACAGTCCTAAGATCAATAAGAAGACAATTAAAGCGTTGATGTACTTCAGACAGTGTCTCAATCTTTCCACAAATAAAGATTTCATACTGCCTTACTAAATTAATCTTCCTTGATTCTTCAACCTGAGAGGTTCCTTCATATTGAACACAAAGAGTGTCTCACATGGATTTAGAAGTCCTGAGTTTCATCACTGAGTGATAAATCTTGTCAGGAAGGGACATAGCTATTATAGACCTATTCTGAGTGTCTATAGCTATATTCTTCTTGTCTTCATCACTCCATTGATGAGGGAGCTTTGGAATCTGCCATTCGAGAATCGCAGCAGTCATAGCTGTTGCAGGAACAGCCGGTGAAATAGCAAATGGTACATATGGTCCATTTTCTATATAGTGTGGAATTTCAGGATCCACACCTTYCAGAAAGAGGGACATCCGATTCTTCCATAGACTAAAGTTGTCTCGAATGAATCGGGGAAGTTTGGCAAGAGAGCCATTGTCTTGAACGTGTGTGTTTATGCTTTGCAAAGCCATTTGAAAGCAGTAATATTATCTAGAGAAGAAGATAAATTAATGCAGAAAAACAACCAAACAACTAGAGAAGATAGAACAATGCACTGATACCACTTGTTGGTCCCGTAAGGGTCTACAAGATATGTATAACAGTTTGTAGAAGAGGGGAGGGGGATGAATACAAACACAATATTTTTCAAATTTAAAATATATATTGATAAGAGAAGATCAATACAGATTTTACAAGACTGTTTACGGAAAGATAAGGTAATAAAAACCTATCTAAACAATCTTAAGTTTACACACTAAATCTTAGCAAATAAGAAAAGATTTGTTGTTAAAGAATTAGAAGAGTAAGTTCTTTTACTTAAGCACAAGAAAGCTCAGAGTAAGGTTTAGGTTTAGAGTGTAGAGTGTATCTCTGCATGGAGATAGAACACATCTATTTATACCCATCGCATTAAATGCACATTTAATGCAACATGGAAGGGATAGAACGCGTGTCAAGCCTTAAAGAAAAGGCTTGTCCTTTGCTATAGTGAATAGTACAAAAGCCTATTCATGAGCAGACATCCTTTCACAAAGTTGGTGGGTAATAGAGTCAACTAGTCGGCTCCGTACCGTACTATCGTTTAGAAAGGGCAAGGTTTTGTCCTTTGTGTATATATGGACAAGACAACAACAGTCGTGCTTAGCAAGATTTCATTTGATCGCTGAATGCTGGAATAACCTGAAGGTCTCTTCAGCATTCGCTAAGGCTTGGGCAGTCGTCACACATATGTAGATAGGCTTGAAATCACTGAATATCGCTTCAGATCACGTACTCGCCAGTCTCTGATCTTCATTTTCAGTCTTTGACATTTGCTGAAGGTTCTTTGGTGTGAGTGTTGTCTTCTTGAAGTATCGCTGTCGCTGATTGGATGTACAATACAAGTTCTTCAGCGATCACTGAACAGACTTAATGTAGATCACTAGAACTGAAAAGATAGAGACAAAAATACTTACATAGAACAAAAAGAATTTTTCATCAAATCATTGAGAGAGAGGATCAACACCATGTCACCTTTGATGAATCTCAATCAGCTAACTCTAAACCCATCTTTGAAGATGACGAAGAGTTAGATAACTGGATGATATCTCACTATGGACAACCTGAAGCTTCCTTCAATAATCAACCAAGCGCTGACTCTCCAGAAGCTGATGATGATTCATTTATCGTTCCAGATGTGACCAGTAACAAAGTTGAATCCTCTTCAAGGACTGTTGTTGTTCCCATTGGTCACTTACCCTTTTTACTTCAAACATTGACCCTTCAGTCTCTAAAACTCCTTTTGTTTCTGAACCTCTATCAGTTGTTGAATCGTTCTCTAAGGCTCCTTTAGCAATCCAACCTATTGCTGAAGAATCTGTTGTTGATGCCTCATCTTTCTATGCCTGATTTGCAGGTTGCAAAATTGATGGCAAAAGCACCACTGGAGGCTGTGAGCTTCTAAGTCTAAAGTTGGTGAGCTGCACAAGTAAGAAGCAAAACTCAGTGTCCACATCAACTGTTGAGGCTGAATATGTTGCCGATTGTAGTTGTTGTGCTCTAATCATATGTATGAAAAACCAGCTCAATGACTATGATCTTCATCTCTCAAAGATCCCTATCTATTGTGATATCACCAATGCTATTGCAATTGCAAACAACCTTGTTCTTCACTCCAAGACCAAACATATTGAGATCATATATCATTTCATCATAGATCATATTATGAATGGTAATATTGAACTTCACTTCATGCCCACTGAGTACCAACTAGCTAATCTTTTTACAAAGTCTCTTGATGAGACAAGATTTAACATCTTGATTAGCGAACTTGGTGCTGAACGCTGCGGATTAATTCCTTCATCTCTGAGAAATACTCAGTGATACATAAGTGAAATGATTCGGTGTTCTTACCTTATCACTTAACTCATAAGAATGAATCTCTCTCTCTAAGATATGTATACTTATCTTCTTTTCTAAAACTTAAAAATATCACTGAATCTTTCCATATTCAATGATCAAAACGTTTTAAAAGAATTGTTTCAGTGTTTCTTTCTATCATGGAACCTTTTAAGTAAGTATATCTCTAAGGTATATCTATTTGCCTTTTCTTAAAACAAAACCATCACTGACTCTTTTCTTACTCAGCGATCAAAATGTTTTAAAGGTGAAATCCCTCGGTGATTATCTCTCTATAATTGTACCTTTCAAACTTATATCTTATTTTTAAAGATATATTATTTTCTTAGAACAATCACTAAATCTTTTTTATTCAGTGATCCCTTGTTTTAAAAGACTTAAAATTTTTCACCTGCATTCTTTTCTTATCCATTGATTTTTAAAAAGAAAATTATAATGAATGGTCATATTCTTTATGGCGTCATTAATCATTTTATTTAAATGGATGTTGGTAAGCGTGCGTCCCTCAGACACATGTGACCCATTTGTATTCCATCCAATAAGGACGAGGACGTGCAATGCCTTTCATCATTTGCACATCTTTTTAAGAGTCGTTTTTCCTCTCTCCTCTTTTTCTCTCATCCTACCTGTAATTACATGAGATACCCTCTCATATTTTTCTTTACGCTTACAAAAACTCTCAAGCCTTTTGTTCTTAAGAATTTCTGCAAGCAAGAACTTCAAGAACTTCCATAACCTTCAACCTTTTCTTCCCTCTCTCCAAACAAAAGGTTGATAACTCCTTAATATTTTAACTATTCTTCTTCCTCTTCGAAACTTTGTTTGAACATTTAAGAACTTTAGCTCTTAAATATGAAAAAACAGACTAAAGAATCATTCTAATACTTGATCTTAATCTAAGTTTCAAAACACTAAACCTACTTGAAAAACTCTAATATTATTCTAGACTTTTCAAAAGAATTTTTTCTTTCAAAACATAAACATAGAGTGCCTTTTTAACAAACTCTTATTATATTCTTTTGTTTTATCTTTGTTGTAATAGAAATGGAATCCATCAACGTTAACTTTGCTATTGACGAAGTTTCTTTCAAACCCAATAACCATGTTGGACTATTGGAAATCCCTGCTAACAAACCACATTTCTTGGATGTGGCCAACTTTTTGAAGAACTCTGTTATTGGCCATGCTCTCACCTTTGAACCATTCATGGTCAAATAATTTCTTTCAACAATTCTGGTTCACTGCTGAAGTGAAGCAAGAGTATGACAACTCTGGCAATCTGGTGGAGAAGATGTCCTTAATTTCAACAGGATGACCATTAGCTTTTGCATCCCCACTCTCAGGACTGCTCTCCACCTCCCCAAGACTACTCCCTACACCAGTGAAACATCCACTGAAGACATCATCAAGACTCTTGATGATATTGGCTACAATTGGCCATCGAAGAAGGGCTCCAGAGAGCCCCTGAAGTCGCTTCCCAAGATTGAGAAGAACCGCATGTCTACGTTGTGGAAATACTTGTTCTCCCATTTCATTCAATGCATGGAAGGCAAGACAAGTGGCTAGGACCAGGCTTCTAGAGTTGCTCTCAACCTTGGCGTTTCTGTCATATGCTAGCTGAAGGTCAACTACGTAGAGTTGATCTTTGAAGACCTGGCACTCAAGCTGAACAAGCGCCAATGCAAGAAGGTGGTGCCCTACACCAGGTTCTTATGCATGATGTTCACCAAGATCTTTGGCAACAAGTACTCAACCAAAGGTAATATGCCCATTTGTAGGCTTGGGTCTCGCATCTTGGACCACAAATCTAAACCTACAGATGTTGGCCTCTTTGTGCCAATGCGGACTATTGCCAATAGCTTTTCCTCCCTACCTTCTGTTTTTACTACTTCTCTCTCACAGGTGGTCATGATTGAGACAAACTCCCCTCAGTCTATCCCAACCACCACCTCCATATCCTCTAAGAGGACATCCACTCAAGCCCATCTTCGTTCTTCATTGAATGCCAAGAAAGCCAAAAAGGGGCCAGCCAAGTCATTGACTGTTACCTCTCAACAGGTTTCAGTCATTGAAACAAGCCTTATCCCCGAGGCGTTTTCTCTGCTACCCCCTCCTAGCTCTTTAGTGATCTCCTCATACACTGTCATACATGTGGAAAGTCACTCAACCATCTTAGTGACCCAAATCATTGAAGGTGCGAATATTAGCATCACCACTTCTGAACACTCACGTCCTTTCTCAGCCATTCCCTCTTCTCCTTCTCCCTTGGTCTCTACACGTGCTAGTGACTCACAAGTGGTTGTCCCTGCTAATGATGAAGCACCCACCACAAAACCTGAGGTGGCTCCTCTCCAGGTGCCTCAGACACAAGACGCCTATCCTCTTGAAGACGATTTTGAGACCACCAATGTCAATCTTGTGGATGGCGCTGAGTAGGAATGGCAACGGGATGGGGATGGGGATGGGCAGGGTTTTGTAATAATCGACCCCGACCCTGGTTTGTAGTAACATTCCACATCCCCGACCCCGGTCCCCGAAGAGTACGGGGAATATCATCTCATCCCCAGACAAATCTCTAGCAATCACCGGTCAAAACCCGATCAAACCCCATAAGTAGTATCCTTTAGTTTGATTCTACCGGGGATCCCTGGCCTTGGGACCCATTTTAGCAGGGAATCCCTGTCCCCGTTTGGGTCGGGTGAACCGGGTTCCCCACCGGGTCGAGGCAAATCACCATCCCTAATGCTAACGACCCTTCAGGTACTCCATCTTCTCCCTACCATTTAATTTCTTCTAACTTAGAGCCTCTTAATGCTTAAGTTTTCCCTTCCTTTTTAGGTCCTTTTGCTACGGAGTCCACAACCATGGAGACGGATGTCTATGACATGGCTGAGGATGTGAAACTCCTTCCTGTCGTGGCGAAAGTCTTGGACAAAATGGACCAAGTCCACCAACACATGCCCATCAAGGAAGACCTCACCCACGGCTTCTCTGCAGTCAAAGCTAAGGTCTGTGAGGTGAAGGAACTGTTGAAGATGGTGCAAGTTGAAGTGCGCACCAACACTAAGCCCACCAATAATTTAAACAACAAGGCCAATGTGTAAGTCTAGCTCGCCAGGCATGGTGAGCTCCTCTAGCAGATTCTGACGCTTGTCCAGCATTTGGCCCTGGAACCTTTGTTTACTGAGGCTGACCGCCAATCCTTGGATTGGGTGGCTGAGTTTAATTTGTATCAAGTTGAGGCCCTTACAAACCTCGAGCTTCGCACAAAGGATCTCTTGCAACATATTTCTGATCTCACCTCTTTTATTGCTGATAACAAAGGGGGAAGAAACACCTGCCTGAAGATACTACTGAGGAAGTTGAAGCTGAAGCTATTGTTGCTGCTGAGGCTGAAGCTGAGCCTCAAGCTGTGATCCCTCAATCTGAGAATGCCATCACATTCAATGGAGCTGAAGCTGATGCTGACGCTGAGGATGATGATGATGCCATTATAGCTCCAGCTATTAACGAAGACCTTCCCATCACCTGTGCATTAAATGCTAGTGATGAGGAAAGTGACGAAGAAGACGAGGATGATGAAGATCTTCTTCTCCTTGATGCTAGACAAGACCTTGGTGATGATGATGATGAAGACGAAGACGATGACGACGACTTCATGATTCAGTTCACTCAAGACCGACAGTAGGTCAGAAGGTTGTCTCCCTAAGAGAATCTACATCCCAGTAGGAGAAATCTAAAGGGAACCAGCACACCACCAAAAAAAAAGGTGTGACTGAAGAGGGCAATCTATCATCTTCAAGAAGATAGATCCTACCAAGATCGTCTAGAGCTCCAGGTTCGTCTCTTTCTCATCCGAATCTGAAGCCTCCCTTCTCCTAAATTCTTCTTTGATCCCTCTTGGTCCTCTAGATGAAAGGATTTACTCTATTATAACATCTGGAGCTCTTTCTGATCAAAGGATGACTCATCTGTGGAGTCAACTTGACCAAACCAGAGTAAAAATCCCTCTTCGTACCTCTGGTTGTGGTGAGTTTGACTTCCTCACAAATACTGAACGTGAGGAAGCCTTCAAGGCCGAAGAAGGGCTTCGCGTACAACGACAACAGATGGATGATAGTTTAAAGCTAGCGAAGTCTCTAGTCGTCAAAGCTCTGGCCAAAGAGAAGTTGAAGAAGAAAGACCCGATCAAGGCATAGGCTCAACTGCTCTCCCAAGCTGAACGTGAAAATCAAAGTGCAGTGACGCTGAAAGACCGCAACCAAAGATGGGGTGAAGAAAGATTGAAGAAAAGAATAAGTCCCCACCTGATTTCAACCATCACTATCAATGGACGGATGAGGATGGTGGAATTATCATCTCCATAGTCATCTTTAGAGACAACTTTGAGGCTGTCACCAAGTATCCTTCATATCTCAGGCAGTACGGTTACGAAGAATGTCTGGAGAGTCGACAAGCCATTCTGCGTTCAAAGCCCAAGCACCATTCAATGATCGAAGACATCCTGAATGAAGTCTCCAAGAAGGTGTCAAAGTTTGTTGTTGTCCCTCCAGTGCCTGAGAAGCTGCCCACAAGAAGAAGACACCTTTCAGACCCTAATGATGAACCTTTTCATAGGAATGAATATGAAACAAAGTTCTCTTTAGAGGAAATACTAAAGGATTGAAAGAATCCAGATACCTCAAAGCTGAACCTGACACTGTCAACGAAGGGTCCTTACATACCCAACACTGTGCATGTGAAGCTTGAGTATGGATTAATTTTCATCGACAATGACGGTGAAAACAGCTTCCAGCGTGTATCTGAGTTCCACCTCTGTCCAATAGACCACTTTGAGTATCTCAGATCTTGGATGGAAAATGACCTACCGGGTAAGGTGATGAACCGCAGGATCATAAAGGAGCTACTATGAAGAAAGAAGCTTGGATAAGACGTACCAAGGTATATCGACTTCAGAGACTTAGAATAGTTAACTTTTTATCTTGTAATCTTGTTTTCCTTTCTTTTCTTTCAGTGTATAATCTATATGTAATTCCCTAGCAATAACTGATGTAACACTTGTAGTTTTTCCAACGAATAATAAAAAGTATTCTTCAATGTCACTAAAAAATATCCCTGAAAAGAGTAATAGGGACAAGTATTCCAGTTCTCTTTCATTCACTAACAACTTTCAGTCAGTGAATACGCTCTCAGTTTCAATTATCATATTTGTGTTTGTTTCTCTTAAACTTGTAATCCTTTACAAACGTAAGTAAACTTACATAAGTAAACTGTATCATTGAAAAAGATCCCAAAATAATTAAAAGGGACATGTATTTTACTTGTACCTTTTCTTTACTATTATAAATTAGAAATTTTTGTTTATGTTTCTTTGTCATCATCAAATAGGGGGAGATTGTTGATTCTCTCTCTCATTGATTTGATGATGATCCCTTTTATCTATCGAAGTATAATATTTATGTTATTCAGTTTCAATGATCATCACCGAGTCTGTTTAGTGATTGTTGAAACATGTCTTGTAATTCTTTTAGGGACTAGTATACTTCAAGAAGACAAAACCCACACCACAAACATTCAGCAATGTCGAAGACGGAAGTTGGAGATTAGAGACCAGCAAGTTCGTGATCTAAAGGGGCATTCAGTGATTAAAAGCTCGTCTACATATGTGTAAAGTATGCGTAAGCTTTAGCGTACACTGAAGAGACCTTTCAGCGTCATTCCAATATTCACCAATCAAATGAAACTTACCAAGCACGATTGTTTTATCTTTTCCTCCCTTACACAAAGGACAAACCCATACATTTTCTAGAGTATAGTGCAGTACGAAGCCACTCCGTTGAATCTATAGTGCTTACCTACTTTATGAAAAGAGGATTGCTCATATACAACCAAAAGGACTATTTACTATAGCAAATGACAAACTTTCCTCCAAAATCTTAACATGTGCTTTGTACCTTCTGAATTGCATTTAATGCAATGGGTATAAATAGCTGAGTGCTTTCCTCTCAGTCAATTTCCTTACCACTAACTTACCCAAGTAGTTACTTCTCTCTACTCTCTATCTAAGAGAAAGAACCACTTTGAACAAGTGAAGAGCATTTTGATTCTTATCTTTATTTCTTGTAGCAAATCTTTTCTCTTTGCTATTTGTAATTGTGTGTATCTTAGATTGTTTAGATAGATTCTTTATCTTATATCTTCTGCAAACGATGTGAATTTTTTTTATTGATCTTCTTTATCAATATATATTTTTTTAAAGTGAAAGTTTCTATGTTTGTATTCACCCCCTTCTACAAACCTAATTACCAATAACTCTTGTAGATCTGCCTGGGACCAACAATCCGTCTTTCTTCTTTCAAACAATATCGGTGCACCCAAAGGAGATGTACTCGGTTGGATAAATCCTTTATCTAGCAGTTCTTTCAATGTAATATTAACTCCTTCATTTCAGAAGGAGCTAATCTATATGGTGAACGAGCAACTGGCGCGGCTCCAGGTATCAATTCGATCTGAAACTCTATCGATCGATTAGGAGGTAAACTTGTCAAGTCTTTCGGGAATACATCTAGAAATTCACTTACAATTGGAATATTATCCATTTTGTTCTTTTCTTTCTTCATATCAATCACGTAAGAAAGAAAGCTTACACATCCTTTATGCATATATCTTTGTGCCTTTAAGACAAAAAATAAGGTTGGAACAACGATCTCGTTTATCACCATAAATTATAACCGGTCCCTTCCCCGGTAAATCTATATGAATCATTTTCTTACTGCAGATTATGTTGGATTGATTTTTAGCCAACCAATCCATACCCACTATTACATCAAATTCTCGTAACGGCATAGGGAATAATTGAATAGGTACATCACACCCCTCTACTGCAATAACACAAACATCAAAAACTTCCTTAAGCAAGACTTCACTATCGTTTGCGGTTTCTACCATCAAAGCATTATCTAACACCTTAGACTTTAAACACGCACATCCAATAAATGAAGGTGACACAAATGAACGATTTGCATCAGAATCAAATAAGACTTTTGGCACATACTGAATTAACAAAGAATGTACTTGTCACCACTTCCGGCCTTTTTCTTCAGCTTCACCTCTTGTCATCTGAAAGGCTTGTTTTCTCGTCACCGTTTCTCCACGCCTTATTTCTCCATGGCCACTAGGAACATTTCGGTTACTCATTGATCCCCTGTTGGGTGGGTTGCCCATAATAACCAGATCCCCGTCCCTTTGCTTGTGGATAATTAAAATGAATATGATGGGGAGAATTACACGTAAAACATCGTCATATTGCTCTAGAATCTTTGGCCACATGACTTGATTCCTAACATTTGTAACACCTTCGTGGATAAGTGTTACATTCCTCTTGATGTACTCTATGACATCGGGCACACGTTTTATCGATAAACCTTTGTGTTGGACGATTTTGGATTCCAACAAACTTAGGTCTGCGAAAATCAGTCAGTATCATATCCCCTTTCCTCTTATCCCTAATTCTCTCTTGTGATTGTCGGTTGTTATCTTGTTCCAGAATCTCCGCAACATCAACCGCTGCTTGAATTGTAACCGGATTTCGGGAAATCACATACTTTCTGAGGTTAGGCTCCAAACCCCAAATATACTTTCTCACTTTGCTGCCTTCAGTAGCAACATATGCCTCGACGAATCGAGACTGTTCCATAAATATTTCAGTATACTAACGAACCATCATACTGCCCTGCTCCAGTCGAAGAAAATCGTCCGCTAGCTTTCGTATCCCAGCTTTAGGAAAATATCGTACTTTAAACTTTGCAACAAAATCCTCCCAAGACATTGTATCCAAAATATTCGGATCTGAACTCATCATGATTTCCTACCAGTACAATGCACTCGACCGCAATCTCGATACCACAAACATCACTTTATCTTCTTTCACGTTTTTACTGGTCTTCAGACTTAATTTTGTTTCTTTAGGAAAACACATGGCCTTAATAGGATCATGCTCACTCGAAAAATTAGGAGGCTTGCATGCAAGAAACATCTTAAAATCACCCCCTTTGGTACTGATGATGAGGTAGGTGGTACAGATGTGGTTGCCACTGGTGTACTTGCCCCAACTTTTTCATGAAGATTCGGATTCACCATCCCTTCTGTATTATGCTTAGTAGAATGTCCCAGCAAAAATACCAGATTATTCTGAAATTTCCTCAATTCGGCCGCTAACATTTCCTGAATAATAAACCCAGGGTTGTGATCATGACCTCTGCCCCTTGTTATGTCCGTCCAGGACCTGACGTTGAGCTCTCTTGTACTGATATTTCCTGTTCGATATGAATTTCCTATTGTATACCTCTCCCTCTTCCTCTCCCCGAACTCGGCTCATTGTTTCCACTATTGCAGCATTTTCTGGATTTATTCCTGTATTCAAGATTCCTCTTCCCTGGCCTCTTCCATGGCCTGCAAATGTTCCCTTAGGATTATTCACTAACACATGATTCTCTTCCTCGGGATTCACAAACACATTTCTAACTGAACGTATAGGATTATCATCCATTTTAAAAGATAACTTTTAACTGCAAAAATAAACATTTATACAATTAATCTCATATCTAAATACAATAAGATGTTCAAGTTCAAACAAGCACCTGCAAACTCATGATTACATTGGTCATATGTAATCTAAATCTATTGTACTTGCCTTCACTTTAGACCCAATTATATTTAACACATTATCATGCTCGAAATCCCAGTGGAACCTATTATCATACGATTAATGCATCTAGTTTAAGTCTAAGTACTAGGGAAATACCTAGATCTCTTAAACCGAGGCTATGATACCAACTGTAACAACCTAACAAATAACAAATCCCCAAATCCATGCTATAACATTTCGCATGTTCCAATATGTACAAACACATTAGTTATATTCATACATTTGCAAAAGTCTGATATAAAAAATTCTCTAACAAAAACTATTCAACATCCATTCACATTTTTCCTTTACCTTTATTCTCCAACCAGAGTTGACTTGCAAAAATACATTTTACAACAACTAAGGGTTAGACCGAAAAGTCTAGTGACTGATTTCACTCATAAGAACTTGCCATAAAATAATAATAAATTCAGTTCAGATTTCAACTGTTAAAACTGTTACGGCTACCCCGCCATCTATTGCGCTCATCAACTATCGCGGTTGTCCCTCAATCTATCATCATCTATTGGCCAACTATCGATTTAAACGATGAACAAACTCATAGGTTAAATCTTGGATGATGAGCGCTCCCTTATCTCCCAAGGCATGGGAGATAAGCACTTCCACATCTCCCAAGGCAGCCTCCCTCATGTCCCAATGCATGGGTTTGCACCTTTATCTCATAGATGAATGCCCCACCAAACATAATTTTCAAATCCAACCACGTCATATAATTTCATGTATCAAAGTAAACCATATGAAACGTAATAACACATAATTTACCAAAGCTTTATAAAAACTCACCTCGTCCGCTATTAACCGAAACCGAACCTTTATCTAGATCTATGCGACACTTCTCAAACTTAATCTTAAGAAAACTTCCCACCAAATCAACCGTTTTCAAGTTTTCCAAACCATATATACCTATAAAAGTAAGGAAAAGAAGTGAGGCGGTGCATGGATTTGCATCAGCATCCTCCCCCCATGTGACATCCCCCAAAACTTCACAATACTACTGGACCAAAATCATAATACCACAAGGAAGTGACTAACATTTCACCATTGGTCCCTCATATTACAACAAATGCCAGATTTTATCCCTAAACTTTCCATTGCTATTTATTTCGAAACTCGATCAACTAAAACTTAAAATCGAACATTTTTAGATAGAACGTTTTTTGGTTGGGTTCTATAACTTAAGTCCTATAAACTATTTTATCATGAAGACTTGACATTTTAGACGTAGTATAAAGCCAATTTTGTCGTAGTGAATGAACTTATTTTGAAGGTATTGACGAGATGATCATAATTGTATAACTTATAGCAAAAGGTGGAGGTTCAAACGAGATACTCCTGTTTTACGATAATGCGAGAACATTTATGGCCCTCAAAATTATTCAACCATAATTTAAATTAAAAGAAAATAAACTATTTAATTAAAGATAATCATGTGATTTCGTATTTATCTATAACTTTAGTGACATCCTTATCTCTAAGATCACATACAATTAATATGTTAACCGCCAACCAGTATCAAATAATTATCACATTAATAATAGCAAAATCACATCATGAACAGGCAGAGCGATGGATATAGATATGATTGTTGCTGGTTTTCGATTATCACAACATTATCACATCACTATGACAGATCACGTGATTATTAGATGATTACCACAGCAAAATCACATCGTAAAAAGTCTTCAACTTTTAAAATCGTTATCATATTATTATCATGGAAAAATCGGATAATTATCATAGTATTATCCCATCATTATCCACAATAGACATTGACATAAAAAGTATTTGAATTTAAGAAATAAAGATAAATGTAGGATTATAGAAAATTAGGGAAAAATACCTATTAATTTTCATATATTCTAACTTTTATTATATGTTAATTAACTTGAAGGCCCAAAAGTATTATTGCATTTTCGTAAAACAAGGATATTCTCGTTTGTACCATTTCCTATAACAAAAAACACATTTTTTAATATATTCTAGTAATCTATGATTTTGTATTTTAATATTATAAAGGTATAAAATGAAAAATGAAAAACTGTATGGAATATAAAGAGTAAACTATGATTTTTGTCGCTGTATTTTGAGAAAGATTGCGATGTTTGTCCGTATGGTTTTGAAATTGCAATTTTCATCCCTTAACTTTGTAATTTATTGTTGTTTTCGTCGACCCCGAGACTAAATATGTCAAAAATCATCTTTTACCGTAGGGGTATTTTTAGTCTTTCTAAATTATTTTTCTTTTATGTTTTACTAATTATATTTTTGTCTTCATTTTTGATATCTTAGCCATTTTGATTTAATAAAACTATATATCTTTTGATAAAAAATATAATACATAAAAATATATTATTTTGTTATTGTTTACGTAAAACAATTAAATATTTTTCACACAAGTAGTTTTTTAAATTTGGTCATTGTAGTTTTATTTTTTATGAGTTTGATTTCTATTACTAACATCGTTTAAAAGTATTTTAATTTTTTTTTCATTAGAGACCGAAGGGGTTATATTTTTATAGGACCAAACAGTTAACTATTTTTATACTATTTTTTATCAAGCACATGTATATAAATTTACTAATAAGACGTATAACTTTTTGGTCTCATAAGTCATTCAATTATATATATTCCGAACAAATGTATGTCTTATATAAATGTGTTAATAAGTTTATAAAATGTTTTCAGAGTCTAAACATCCTTAAAATAAAGTGTATAATTAATTTTCTTATGACGTTATTCTAAATACAAATTCTAAAAGACGTAATATAAAAAATGTAATTTTTCAGAAGTCGAATTAATAAGAAAGTAAAAGTATAATGACCAAAAATATGAAAAAAAAATTGCATGAAAAATGTTTATTATTTTATCATAAATAGTAACAAAATATATAAAAACGGTTTTTAAGAGTTTTTGTAAAATGCTTTATAATATAGTATAGATAGTACAGATATGTAAACGTGAAATCATAGTCGGCACACCCGCTGGCCTCCTCCATCGTCGGCATACCCGTTGGCCTCCTCCATCTCCCTTCCCCCCATCTCTAAGAGTGAAATCGAACCTTTCACCGAATCCCTACACATCCCTCATCTTCGATTTGTTCTCCTCGATTTGGTTCTTCTCGATCTCGTTCTTCTTATCTGTTTTGTCGGTCTAGTTCTACTCGATCTATTGCTACCTGACAAAATCCATCGTAGAGATCCCTCTATTACAACATCGATTTGTAGGTTTTCATACGGGAATGAGAGAGAGAGAGAGAGAGAGAGGAAGAACGACGAAGCATGATTCAAGTTATGGAAGAACGACGATACATCATCAATTTTTCGGTTTCGATCTCAATTGGTTTCGATTTCAAGAAGAACGATAGTACAACATCGATGATCCCCCCTTCCCCTACTGCTTGTCATCATCATGATTCGATTTAGGGATTTTGGGTTTTCTTTAGGGTTAGAGTTTCATTGGGGTTGTTTTATTTATTCATTTTGATTTAGAGTTAGATTTATGTTAGTTTCTTTTATTAAATTTGTATAAATTTGTTGTCAAATGTTCTTGGGTGTTCACGATGTTCTTGATGGTATAGTTGGGGAAGATGAATATTCAAGAAAAAGGAAATACATAATTGATTTAAGGAGGTGTAAAATAGAAGAAAAAGGTATAAGGACAGATTTACTCTCGTACTTAACGCCAAAAATAGACAGTCATTTACCTCAGGGAGAAATCCTAAAAAAAAACCTCATACGTGAAAGGTTCTATTGTAATAAATGAAGATAAAGAACCAAATCCGTAAAAAATGACATACCTTAGGGACTGAATTCATAATTTACTCTTATATTGTAACGCCCCACGTCCCAAGTTTGCATACAATCATGTAATCATTTATGCATTGTAACGCCTCAGGTTCCACATTTGCATACAATCATGTATTTCATATAACAAGAAATACAACTTTTCCATCCGGTCCCAAATATAATAAAAGGTACATTATAAAAGTGGCTACCAACTTTATTTCCTTCTCAAAGTCTCTTTATTAAAAACTTGCATTCATAAGCAGCATGCAGGTACAAGTTACAACACATTATCTAAAGTGTCCACATGTAGGCAATCATATAATCTATTCATAAATTCCCTTTCCCTTAACATCTGGTTACCCGACCTATAATGCACCATTTAAAACACCAAAAACGAGAGTTAGACCGAAAGGTCTAGTGAGTGAATTTCCTTCTTGCCTGCTATTATAGGTTGAATAATCACCAAACACATTTATAAACTCATATTTGTAATAATAACAAATATACAACCTTTTGATATAACAAACCTCTTTTGTCGCACCTAAAAGCTGAGACATTACCAATTTACCGCATCAAGTAACTCATTAACACATTCTGATATAACTCATCGCATCAAATAGATCAAAATGTTAATGAATTTAATTATGATCTCAACAGTTAAAACTGTTACGGTTGCCCCGCCAACTATCGCGGTTAAACCCGCCAACTATCACGACTGCCCCGCCGTCTATCATAGTAAAACCCGCCAACTAACGCGGCTGTCCCGCCATCTATCGCGGTTAAACCAGCCAACTAACATGGGTGCTCCGTATTCTATCATGGTTAAACTCGCCAACTATCGTGGCTGACCCACCATTTATCGCGGTTAACCCGCCAACTATCGCGGATGCCCCGCCATCTGTCGCCCTTTATCGACCAAATATCGGTTTAAACGATGAATAAACTCATAGGTCAAGGCTTGGCCGATGAACTTCCTTATCTCCCAAGGCATGGGAGATGAGCACCCCTCATCTCCTAACACTTGGGAGAGAAGAACACCCTCATCTCCCAAAGCTTGGGAGATAAATACACCCTCATCTCCCAAAGCTTAGGAGATGAACACACCCTACCAGACAAAATTTTTTGAATCCAAACACGTCACATAATTACATGTATCAAAGTAAATCACATGTAATGTAATAACACATATTTTACAAAAGCTTTATAAAAACTCACGTCGTCCGATATTAACCGATATCTCACCGAACCTTTTACCTGGATCTTTTTTCTTCCTTGAGTGAAAACCACCAGAATTTCTCCCCCACCCTTTTTCTTTTCCTCTCAAGCTACATATATGCATAAAAGGGGTGTGAGGCGGTGCATGGGCATGCACCTTCCCCCCATATGAAAACCAAAGTCCAAGATACACATATTGGACCAAAAATTTCAAAAAACAAGGAGGTTACCGTAATTTCACCTTTGGTCCCTCATCTTCCATCAACTATAATATTTTACCCCTGAACTTTTCATTGTTATTTATTTCGAAACCTGATCAATAATTTTAAAACCGAACATTACAATACCCTCACTTTAGAAGAATTCCGTCCTGGAATTCCACTAAGTAAACAAATGAGGATACTTCATTCTCATCTCAGATTCCAGTTCTCGTGTAGCCTCTACCCTTTTGGTGTTCTTTGGTAGCTTCATTATATAATCCATCACAATATAATCTCATTTACATTATCTTGTTTTAAGGTTCCATTCTTATATCTCAATATTCACCAAGATTATGATGGACTTGATTAACTCGCAATACAACAACTTTGATTATTCCAATATTTTCTTCTCGACTTAGTGTGTTAGCCACCACATATGCCTTAATAGGATAATACAAAATTTCGCAGTCATAATTATTTATTAGTTCAATCCATCGTTGTTATCTCATGTTTAACTCCATTTGATTTCTCAATTAAAGATAATCTATGGAAATATGCCTCGACTTTTCACATCTGCAACATATTCTTAGCTCCGTAAAATAGTCACCCCGATAAACACGATATCTCGAACAAGATTTCTCATTTATCTTTGGATCGACCAAGTGTCAATTCTCATAAACTCTAATTCACAAAATTCAGTTGTTTCAGTCATATCAACCGAAAACAAAATGGTGATAAAATCCATCGCAATCACAAACTCTCAAACGGATGGTTTTAATCCCCGAATATATCATTTTAACTTTATGGATCTCCATAGAAATGTAATATTTTGTAAATCAAGAAGGTTCCAGAAATTTCTCAAGATACTCCAGGACATGATAATCATATCCCCTGTTCCAATTTCGGAAACTCCCCTCTAATTGTTTGACTACAACTTTAAGACAAAGTTGTTCTTCAAACAGTCAGTAAACACTATTCACGATATCATTCGCAAAAATGAGAGTTATACCGAAACGTCTAGTGAGTGAATTCCCTTCTTGCCTGCTATTATAGGGTGAATAATCACCAAACACATTTATAAACTCAAATTTGTAATAATAAAAATATACAACCTTTTGACATAACAAACCTATTTTGTCGCATCTAAAAGATGAGACATTACCAATTTATTGCATCAAGTAACCCAGTAACTCATATAACACATTTTGATGTAACTCGTCATATCAAATATATCAAAATATTAATGAATTCAGTTTTGATCTCAATTAAAACTGTTCTGGCTGGCCCGTCATCTATCGCGGTTAAACCTGCCATCTATCGCGGTTAAAACCGCCATCTATCGTGGTTGCTCCGCCATCTATCGCAGTTAAACCCGCCATCTATCGCAGTTAAACCCGTCAACTATTGCGGTTAACCCGCCAACAATCACGAATGCCCCGCCATGTATCGCCCTCTATCAGCCAACTATATGCTTTAACGATGAACAAACTTATAGGTCAAAGATTGGCCGATGAACTCCTCATCTCCCAAGGCATGGGAGATGAGCGCTCCCTGATCTCCCAAGGCTTGGGAGATGAACACACCCCACCGGACATAATTTTTCAAATCCAAACACGTCACATAATTTCATGTATCAAAGTAAATCACGTGTAACGTAATAACACATATTTTACAAAAGGTTTGTAAAAACTCACCTTGTACGATATTAACCGATATCTCACCGAACCTTTTAACCAGATCTTTCTTTCTTCCTTGAGTGAAAACCACCATAATTTATCCACACCCTTTTTCTTTTCCTCTCAAGCTACATATATGCATAAAGGGGGTGTAAGGCGATGCATGGGCATGCACTTCTCCCCCCCCCCCCCGGTTGAAAACCAAAGTCCAAGATACATATATTGGACCAAAAATTTCAAAAAACAAGAAGGTGACCACAATTTTACCTTTGGTCCCTCATCTTCCATCAACTATAGTATTTTTACCCATGAACTTTTCATCGTTTTTATTTTGAAACCCGATCAATAAATTTAAAATCGAACATTACATATATATTAGTCTATATTAGTAAGATATCTATGGGATGTTGCGGTGTGCATCTTGATTTAAATCGAGAACTTAAAATGTCAATCATGTTTTATTTTTGTCTCTTTTATGTCCATCTGATACTAGTTGTATGCCCATACCATGTAACTAAGTGTAAATTTTGAATTAAATGTAAGCGAGAATACCTAATGCAAATAGGTTCTTACCAAATAAATATATGTGTGGATCCATTTTACATTTTTACCTATAGAGACATATTTTGTACATTATATAACCTATCTCATAGAATAAAGTCAAAGATTCATAGAATTTGTCAAGTTATGTGTAACACCCTATACCACACATTGCATACAACACATACTTCATACATAAGAAATACATGTTTGTACACCACATTAGTCCCTTAATACAAGAATCTACAAGTATAAAATACATGGTCCAAAAATTCAAAATACAATTCTTGTAGTAGACAATGATCATTAATCAAAACTATACATATCATCATCCAATCCTCATGCAGGTAAACATATAGGGGAATTATCACATTTTCCCTTCCCCTTACCTTCAGCACTTCCTGCAATACATATTTAAAATCACAAAACGAGGGTTAGACCGAAAGGTCTAGTGAGTTACCCTATTTATGTTATTCAGGCCAAACCTGTTATTTTCTCCTCATTAACATCCAGACTATAACTTCCAATAACAACCCTGATCCTAAATCTTTAAATCATAAAGAAATAAAGATTCCAAATCACAGTAATCTTAAGGGATATAATAATAAGAGTTATATCATATAACATACATACAAATGCCACCCTTATATCCAAGTGTACACATCTCCTTGATATACCACCCTTATCCCATGGTACAACTCTCCTTGATATGCCGCCCTTATCCCATGGTACACCTCTCCTTGATATGCCACCCTTATTTTCTCATCAAATATTTCATAAAACAATTCCATATAGAATAGACCGCAGTCAATAGAATTATTATCTGTTCCAAAATCATTTCTTTTCAAAATTCTCCATTTATATAAAAAATATACATATATAAACCAAGCACAAGTTGATATGCAAATCCGATCAACATAGACTTGACCGGACTTCATCTCCGGTCAAGTCTTGGCCGATTTACCGAATCCGGACAACAAATCGCCCAAGGCTTGTCCGATTTAGCACTTAGAATTRTATCCAACACTTTTATCCGGTTAACAAATCTGGACAACACTGTATCCTTCTTTGACCGATTTAAAATAATCCGGTCACCACATGATCGTATTCATACTTCTCCGTTTGAAATACTTGATCATAAAAAATCAAAGTTCATAAATCGTTCAACCTTAAAACCGGTTAAAACATGTCCGGTTTAAAACTAAATCTCTCAACCCTCTTTGTCCGGTTTAATCTAAATCGTCTAAACCTTGTCCGATTTATAGTATAAGTCTCCCAACCTTTGTCCGGTTTAAGACTAAACCGCTCATCACTTGTCCGGCTTAGTTTAATCCAGTCAACACTTATCAAAATGAAAAGTTGTACAATCAATTATGCAATTGTAAAAGTTTCAAAGCAATTATACCACTCACCTTGAAAGCCTTTTGCAAATCAGTCACTTGAAAATCAGCTTTTGAAAACTTGCCAAGAAACAATCCGGTTAACACTTCTCTTCTAAATCGCACAACTTTTTCAATTGGACAGAAAAATGTAAAGGAGGAGTTAAGTCTCCTTTTATACTTTCCTTTTCAGGAAAGTCGACAGCCTTTCTCTCCATCCCCATATGCATGCACAGACACACAACCATGCACACATATATATACAACTCTTGTATATACACACATACATAAATATACCTATACATGTATCTCATTATGCATGTAGTTATATCCACATATTTAATGCATACTTATTTATGCATAGAATTTCGCATACTAGCATACTCAAATATAACAATTTATCATGCTGTCACGTAGTCACATATAACAAATATTCATATATTTATTACCTCAGGTGACAACCAATATCTAGTTATCGTATTATGTCTGAAGAAAGGTCTTTATAATATATAACTATTTAAGGCCTTTTTTTTAACATAGTATAGATTAGAACGTATTTATAATATTTTATAATATCATTAAATAAAAAACATTCAATAATCACTATAAGAAATAGTGTCGTATAAAATAGCTAATACGACACTTTATTTTAATAGCATCCTAAAAGACTTGTTAAAATACCTAAAAACGTCCTAAAAACCTATTGTAATACTTTTAGATAGAAAGTTTTTTGGTTGTGTCCTATAACTTAAATCCTATAAAATATTTTATTATGACGACTAGACATTCTAAACGTAGTATAAAGCCAATTTTGTCATAGTGAATGAACTTATTTTGAAGGTATTAACGAGATGATCATAATTGTATAACTTATAACAAAAGGTGGAGGTTCAAACGTAAACACTCTTGTTTTACGATAATGTGAGAACATTTATAGCCCTCAAAATTATTTAACCCATAATTTAAATTAAAAGAAAATAAACTATTTAATTAAGGATAATCATGTGATTTCATATTTAACATTTATGGCCCTCAAAATTATTTAACTGATAATTTAAATTAAAAGAAAATAAACTATTTAATTAAAGATAATCATGTAATTTCGTATTTATCTGTAATTTTAGTGACATCCTTATCTCTAAGATCACATACAATTAATATGTTAACCTGTATCAAATAATTATCACATTATTAATAGCAAAATCACATCATGAACAGGCAGAGCGATGAATATAGGTATGATTGTCGTTGGTTTTCGATTATCGTAGACACCCCCCCCCCCCGCGTTGTTGTTCCCGGACTATCTATACCTTCCTTCTCCTTCGCCATTGAAGGTATGAGGGAAAAGAAGTACGTTAGTCAAATAGAGGGCTCTCTCACGGGGGCGTAGTCCACGACTTTACCGTTAAGCTTGGGCTGTA
The DNA here is from genome assembly GCF_001531365.2 of Cynara cardunculus var. scolymus. Taxonomy (NCBI): domain Eukaryota; kingdom Viridiplantae; phylum Streptophyta; class Magnoliopsida; order Asterales; family Asteraceae; genus Cynara; species Cynara cardunculus. The sequence goes on along the minus strand of NC_037544.1, from coordinate 32,163,066 downwards.
GTTCTTGTATTGGGCGAACCAAAGCATTCCCTAGCAATTGGAGGATTCTATTGATCCTCATGGTGGCGAGTCTGCTGTCTCCACGGCTTTCCCTTTTTCGGGCTGCTCCTCAAGCTTGCGATTCCTTGATTTTATTTTATTGGCTACTTGTCTAGATAATGATTTCCTGACAAACATAACAATTATCCCCTAATGGGGTCCCCACATGGCTATTCCACATCAATTGACAGAGAATAGCTAATAGAAAAAAAAGACAGTATAAAAGAGTGAAATGTATGATACTTTATTGAACTATTTAATGGTCCCCTCTACTCTTTTAATATTAGCCAGCTGGCTAGTTGCCCGGCTACACAATTTGACAGTCCACAACTATCTAGATAAGTGAATGAATCAGTTTCAAATACCGTAAAGGAAGAATTAAGTGAACGGGTCATAACGTCGCTGCTCACTTACAACATTATCTCATCGCTATCACAACAAAAATCACATAATTATTAGATGATTATCACATCAAAATCACATCATTAAAGTCTTCAACTTTTAAAATCATTATCATATTATTATCATGAAAAAATCGGATAATTATCACATCATTATCCACAATGGATATCGACATAAAAAGTCTCTGTGGATAATAACAAAATTTAATAAATAAAGATAAATGTAGGATGATAGAAAATTAGGGAAAAATACTAATTAATTTTCATTTAATCTAACTTTTATTATACGTTAATTAATTTGGAGACCCAAAAGTGTTATCGCATTTTTGTAAAATAAGGGTTTTCTCGTTTGAACCATTCCTTATAACAAAAAGCACATTTTTAATGTATTCTAGTTAATCCATGATTTTATATTTTAATATTATAAAGGTGTAAAATGAAAAATGAAAAAACCGTAAGAGTAATAAAGAGTAAACTATGATTTTTGTCCCTGTATTTTGAGAAAGATTGCAATTTTTATCTGTGTGGTTTTAAAATTGCAATTTTCATCCCTTAACTTTGCAACTTATTGCTGTTTTCGTCGACCCTGAGATTAAATATGTCAAAACTCATATGTTACCTTAGAGTTATTTGTCTTTCTGGATTATTTTTCTTTTATGGTTTACTAAATATATTTTTGGCTTCATTTTTGATATTTTAGCCATTTTGATTTAATAAAATTATATATATTTTGATAAAAAAAAAATTAATACATAAAAAGTATATTGTTTTATAAATTTGTTCATTGCAGTTTTATTTTTTTTATGAGTTTGATTTCTAATACTAACATCATTTAAGAGTATTTTAATTTTTTTTTTTCATTTGAGACCAAATGGTTTATATTTTCTATAGGACCAAACAGTTAACTATTTCTATACAAATTTTTTTAATCAAATACATGTATATCATTTTACTAAAAAAATGTACAACTTTTTGGTCTTATAAGTCATTCAGTTATATATGCCGAACAAATAGAAGTCTTATATAAATGTGTTAATAAGTTTTATAAAATGTTTTTAGACGTCTTTTAAAACATTCTTAAAATTATATGTGCAATTAATTTTCTTATGACATTATTCTAAATACAAATTCTAAAAGTCATAATGTAAAAAATGTAATTTCTCAGAAGTCGAATTAATAAGAAAGTAAAAGTATAATGACCAGAAATATTAAGAAAAAAATTGCATGAAAAATGCTCTTTTTTTGTATCATAAATAGTAACAAAATAATCGAATTTTCCACATATATTAAATTTTTTTAATCAAAAAATGTATAGTTTTGTCAAAATCAAAAAGACTTAAATAACAAAAAGAAGCCAAAAACGATATTTAATTTGCAAAAAGGAAAAAACTAAAAAAACTAAAATACCCCAAATTTAAATGAATAATTTTTAATAGATTTGGTCTCAGGAACGAAAAGAACAATAAATTACAAAGCGTGGAAATAAAAACAACACTAGTTTACAAATGATAGAGATGAAAAACAAAATTTGAAAACCATAAGGATGAAAATCGTAGTTTGCTTGAATATAAAACAAATTAATTTATATATATTTATGATATTTAATAGTATGATTAAATAGAAAAATATTCAATATAAGACTCATTTTGAAGGTATTGACGAGACGATATAATGATATAATTTGTAAAAAAAACATATTTTTAAAATGTATTTTAATTCATGTACAATGATTTATGTTAATATGATAACGGTGTAACATGAAAAATGAAAAAGTAAGAGATATAAAATAAATTAAATAACTAATTACAATGTTATAAAGTATAATTTAAA
>NC_037544.1:32158836-32160776 GCF_001531365.2 Cynara cardunculus var. scolymus | reverse complement strand
ACTCTTAAAAATTAATAATAACCATAACTCGTATCTTATAAAAGAGAATAGACGATACGTAATATCCTCCAATCTTTTTGGATATAAATATATATATATATATATATATATATATTTATATTTAATTCACTGAATTGATAAGCAGGGAACCAAGCATTATTGAATAATTTACATCCACATAGAGTGCTTATCTTAATCTTTCAATGACTTTAATTAATTAAGCTTTTAATATATTTATCAATGGTGATTAGTGTTTTTTCTTTTTGAATGATCTCTCTTATGTTCAATAGCTATACATAATATTTAATCTTCTTTTTTAAAAAAGAAGATGCATATTTTAGTGACCAAAAGCCATTTTCAAAATGCCAAAAACATTTCAAGGTGGAGAGTTTAACAACGTTTTTCTTTCAAGTGGGGTTCATCATATATACCTTTTTTATGAGGATAAAATGAGATCAGAAACCACATTGCATATATTTTTTCTTCGTGGTTAAATTTTTATTACTGTATCTTTAAATAATAAAGTTAAATATTGTAAAAAAGTAAAAAACAAAAATAAGATTAATATATGAATTATTGAAAAAATTCGATAACATTTATTTGAAGATGTATATGTGAACTGATATTACAAGATTATTCGTATGAGTTCGTATATGCATATTCAAATGAAATTTTTGAAAGATTCATATATGAATACTTTTGTTTCCTTATGTTCTCACGATATTTAGTCTTCTTATTTGAAACTTTAATTATCCTGACAAGAAGATTGAACATGCATGCCTAATACTTATTAAATGTCCATTCTTATGATATTATGAATGATTTTGTGCAAAATGATACTGATAACTACGGGCCGTTTATTAAATACTTACTAGGTAAGTGTGGATCGGGTAACTTTCCTCAGCGGATGCACATGGCAAGGGCTGAAAATCTTATCCGGTAAGAGCGATGATAGGAATAGAGAGTCTTACACGGTAAGTGGTGGTGAGGACTCTTACCCGAGTATGCGTTTACCAGGTAAATTGTTGCATACAATACCGTTTCAATATACAACAATCTTATCTGGTAAAAAAATTATAATGTTGACTCCTACCGATAAGTACATACCGGATAAGTATTTGAATAAACGATCCCCATAATCAATACCCGAGTTGGTGGAGAGTATAAAACAATTATTCAACGTGGTCAATATATTTTGTTAACAAAAAGTATTATACATAATCAATGGTAAAGCAACATTTAAAATAGTGGGGTCTGCTATCCTTGTTAAATATAAAAAAGATAAAGATTTAGTTTAATTTTTGTAGGATTAAGTGGCTTGGTTTCATATTTGAGTTGAATGCAAATTTGTTCCATGTGGTACATAAATTAGCAAGTAAGGTTTCTGAGAAGAATTATTAATGAAGGACGTTTGTATAGTTTCAATTTTATAAAAACGGATATTGTTCTTCCTACTAACTTCTTCGGTTAAGTTTTCGTTAGTTAGGAGCAATTTTATCTATTCACCTTTCTCTCTCTCAACTTTCATTTCCAATAACAGATTTGGTCTCCCAAATTATTTTTCATAAAATATTTGATCCTTCAAACTACTTTTCGTTATTATAACATAATTGGTCTCTCAAATTTTTTTTTTAATTTTTATAACATATTTGGTCTCTCCTTCGGTTTTTATTTTTAGGATTTGTTCCTTTTGTTTAATCAATAAAATTTGGTCGTACAAATAAATATATATATCTATACTATATTATAAAGCATTTGGCTAAAACTCTTAAAAACTTTTAAACACGTTCATCCCTAAACAATTTCATCCATATCTGATTTTATCCCATATCTGAATTCGTGTAACTAACTGCAGATAACACAATTAAATATAGGATAAACATCTCATTTTAAATATAAAAAATCTAAAATATAATTAGTATAATCATTAAATTCTAACA
>NC_037544.1:32147328-32156863 GCF_001531365.2 Cynara cardunculus var. scolymus | reverse complement strand
CTTTTAAATAGTTGATTGGATATTAACATTGATATATTTTTTTCAAAATTTTATTATATTTTCAAATTTATATTTTATTCAAAAATAAAATCATTATTGCTTTCTTAAAAACAGATAAAATCGTATTATAACATCTACAAGGACACATAATAAATAGAACATTAAAATCGAGATTTGTCTCGCTGTATTGCGCGAGTACTCTTCTAGTATATATATATATATATATATATATATATTCTAAATATAATTAGCAAAATGACTAAATAAAATTTGAAACATTGATTATACCGTGAATTGTTTTATTTTTTCAGATACATTACTTTATCTTTTAGCTCAAATAAAATATAATTTAGATAAATTTGTATTTTAATTATTTGAAAATTAGAAAAAATTTCAAAACTAAATACCCAACAATATATTAAATGATAAGAAATTAAAATATTAAGTTTAATCCAAATGAAAGTTGAGAGAGGGATCGTTAAGTGTTAACCCAATCATAAGGACCTAAACCATAAATATGAACATCATGAACATAATGCTAAATTTAAACCAAACAATCAAATATCCATATAGAGCATGAACACAATGATAAATTAATCCAAAAACATTCAAAATCCATATCCATCAAAATTCCAAAATTTAAACTAAACAACAAAAACAATAAACTAGATAGAGATGTGATTAGACAATTGCTTTTGTAAGATAGAAAATCGAGAAGGGGAGAAAGAAAATTGATAGTGAGATGCTTCAGATTATCTATATGCTTTTCGTGGGTTTTTCAAGGAGGGCCTTGCATCTCTAGATCTAGTCGATGAGACATGCATCTTGTTGCAGAAGAACAAATCGAGTTCTTGAACCATATATTAAAGTTGTAAACTCATTATTTTCAGGGTTTTGGCTTCTCAATCGAAAATGAAACCCTATTGATCCCCTTTCTTACTGCACCAGATTTTGTTGATTGAATTCCTAGTATATTATTATAATTATATCCTTTATAAAACTACATATTCGGTCTGTTCTTCTCTCCAACGATTCTCGCGACCCATTGTAACCCCCCAAATCCATACATTGCATATAACACATATTTCATATATAGAATACATGTTTTCCCCCACATAGGTCCTTGATACAAGAGTCTATAATGTAAAATACGTTAACCCAAAAATTTCAAAAGTACATGTTCTTGCATCCTAGCATCTATGCTTCCAAAACAACTAAGCACATAGGGAAGTAATTCACATAATGCTCTTTTCCTTATTATCATTACCTGCACACATATTTTGAAAACACGAAATGAGGGTTAGACATGAATGTCTAGTGAGGTTTCCTTTTATGTAATGCAGGGTGAAGATCACCAAAACATTTATCAAATAATCATTTCACAACATGCGGAATAAAATCATATTCTGTTTTGGTCCATCGAGCCTCTGGTTCCAAACCGCACTTGGAATATATTTCAATAACTAGGACCAGAATCCCTCTGGTCTCTCTTCCGTAGCTTCTGGTTCCACGATGAGAGCCCTTCTGGTTGTACTAACCAGAACTTTAACCAGAACTTCTGGCTCATAATTTCTAAAATTGGTCTTTAGTTAAGCTTTCAATCAATAAAATAGCATTTTTCATAAAAAGAGTAATTATGAAGAGTTCATGTTCGACCAGAGCCTCTGGTTGTACTAACCAGAGCTTCTGGTTCCAAAAGACATGATCAACCAGAGCCCCTCTGGTTCAACRTGTAAGCCAACCAGAGCCTMTMTGGTCTGTTTTTCATAAAAAGATTCTAAGTATAAAATCATTTTCTTAAAAACTTCTAAAAATATGATTTTGACATAGAAGCTCTTATCAATGGATACCGAGCCTCTGGTCCAATTAGTACATTTAGTAAAACTTGCTCATTCTTCAATTCAATAACCAGAATCCTCTGGTCCAATAATGAGGACCAACCAGAGCCCCTCTGGTTCCTTACAAGGAACAACCAGAGCCCCTCTGATTCCTCATAAAAATGACCATTCTGTTCCAAAACCACTTTTAACTAATATCAATGGCCATAGGCCAAGTTTTCCCCTTCTCAATAACATCAATACTATTATTTCTAATAATAACAATATCTTTGAGTTCTCAAATCACAAAGAAGTAAGAACTCAAATCTGTTGTAGTCTTAAAAGACATAATAGTAAGAGCTATAATATTCACACACAATTGCCACCCTTATATCCAAAAGATACCTCTCCTTGATATGCCACCCTTATTCCAAAAGACACATCTCCTTGATATGCCACCCTTATTCCAAAAGACACCTCTTCTTGATATGCCACCCTTATTCCAAAAGACACATCTCCTTGATATGTCACCCTTATTCCAAAGGACACCTTTCCTTGATATGCCACCCTTATTTCTTCTTCAAAATCTATGAACTAGTTCAGATGAAGGACCGTAGTAACAACCATCTTATCGAATCCTCACTCATAGTTTTATCCATAACATCTATAAATTAATTCCAAATGAAGACAGATCAAAATCACAATCGTCTCAAAAGAATATTCTCTATAGTTTTCAACCAACAGTTTTATCATCAAAATCTTTCAAACTCAAGAACAATCTTTTCCTTTCAATGATTTCCAAAACATCATATCCCTTTTAAAATCCTCAAAACAGGATATCATTTCTAAAACTGTTCTAAAGAAGCAATCCCTTCTTTATTCTTTCCAACACCGTTTTTAATACTCAAATATATAACAATAACACCTTTAAATTATCAAAATAGTTTTACCATCTTTTCTTCAAAACCAATATCAAAACCCAACAGTTTATATAACAAAATATAAAGATTTTAGTCATCAAAAACTCACAGTGTATAATCAACGGTAGTTTAAAAACACACCTTAATAATCACAGTTTCTGCAATTTTAAAACACACAGCAAATCACAAGCTCTTCAAACAGCTTTGAACAAAAGATTTGTTGAAGAACACTTTTCACTGCCACAACACTCTTTTTCTCTTTCAACAGATTTTTCTTCAAATAAAATGATAAGATAGAATCTTATCTTTTTATTTCTTTAAATACTCTCACCATGGCGGTGAAGATTATTTTAATTATAAAACTCATAGGCGGTGAAAGCTTTTACCAATAGAAATAATCTTGGGTGGTGGGTTTTTCATTATAAAATTCATCGTTTCTTAACCATGAAGGTATAAGGTTTTTGAATATAATAATGTTTCCACCATAATAACTTATCATAAATATGCACCACCTCATGTATGCTTCACACCACATGCATACATGTATAAATCATATATGTCATGCCATCTTTTCACATATATGCATGCACAATATCATGTTCACATATATAGTTCATGCATTTCTACTTAGATATGCATATTTCACGTAATCCACATAATAAACATGTATAAATTACCTCAACCCAGGTTGTCTCAAACCTGGTTATAACACCCATCATCTCCATCTCTGACCTACTATTTAGGCAATGTCCCCGCCGATGATTCCATGGACCCAAATCCCTCTATCTTCGACCTACAACTCAAACAAGCAACTTCATCTCCACCAGGAACTCCCACCACCATGAGTTCATCCCACCACCCCATTCATCCTTTCTCTTCTCTCAACTCTAAATTCACCACCACTTCTTCTAGAATCTTGTCACCAGCTCATGGGATTACCCACAAAGGCAAAGTCCAAAAGATGGACAAGGACGTTGAGGTAGGGTTTTTTATGACATCCCCTTCCCTGTTGCCAACGATACCTATATACAACATCCAACCATCGCCAACCACCATCAACCATGGCCAAAATTTATGCTGATAGAAATAACAATCTTAAATGGAATGATTTTTGGATTTTGGAACCATACCATTATTAAATGACACCAACCCGATGTTTGGATTTGGATCAATTTACCCTCATGCTTAAAATTATTCCAAAAGCTAATACACATATTTCCTATCTTTTTGCTCAACCATCAAAGAACAACATCCATTAACCTCTCCCATTTCCAGCCTTAATGAGTCCTCATGAGAACTCTACCCTTCTATAGATTATGTGCCTACATAATGAGATTTAACCGCCATTCAGATGAAGACCGATGCATATCGCCAACAAAGCCAAAAACGGTAAAAAATTCTTACTAGTTCAAGGTTTTATACACTCAGATTAGCTATATGCATCACACCAATGCAACGAAAATGAACTCAAGGCTTGATTTTTTATCTATTAAGCTTTTCCACTAGATCTCCAATATCTGCAGACTTCTACTATTTCTAGACTATCACTGATAATAGAGAGTGAGTGGTAGGGTTGCTAGAGTTCGGATGTGTTTATATAGCCAGAGGAAGGGGAGATCGTCAAGAGGGGGTGGGTGTAACACCTGTATTTTATGAGCCATTTCTTATTTTGGAAAATTCAAAGTTTACCTTTGGATTAGAGGTTTAACGATGGAAGTTATGATTAAATTAAAGTTAGTGGCCTTGGGTGAAATCAGGTGGTCTTAAATGTTTTAAGAAATGGAAAAATACGGGAAACAGTGAAATAGGCAATTTTTGAGCGGCCCAAGCCGCATGGAAAGAAGTCGCAGGCTATTGGATGGATTCCCGATTGATATGTATTGAATATTTAGTGTTTTCACCCTCATTTCTTTACTTAAAAGTAACTTATTTCCTATTTACATCCCAACGTTGAGTCTTTTATCTTCTGATTTTCCATTTATTGTCTCTTAGAGCTAAATATTATGATTTACCTATTTTTAGGATGAATAGATGGTTAACTTGCTTGTTTTTACAGATCATTCATGCTAAAGCATTACTGCAGGATAGGGCAGCAGTTGGAAATGGAGGTTGGGAACTTGAAGATTAATATAGTTGTTAAAGACAATTTTTGGAAGCTTCTTGAACACTTTCCCTTCACGGTTTACAACTGAAAATAGTTGTCCTACAATTACTTTTAGGCTTTTGTCTCATTAGTTGATTTTTGTGTCCTTTAGACTTAATGGCCAAGTATGATAATATTTACATTTTACCCCCTCTAGCTTAGTATAAATAAGAGGTGTGGGGTTTGTGTTTTTGTGTGGGAAAATCCAATCAGATCTAACCTAATTGTGATTTACGTTTTGAAGTCGTTCAAGTTTATGTTCTTGCTTTAATAATTCTCGTAATTTCTTTAAATCTTGTCTTTACATTCCTTTCTATTTACATTCCACTCTTTAATTTTGTCATTTACTTCCAATCATTTATTTTCATGTCCTTAATTACTGCAATTTGCATTTCTTGCAATTTTATTTCCGTCGTGAGTAGCTAAATTTATTAGCTTGGGTGTTAGACAAAAATAGTGAAATTGTAAACTGAAAGAAAGTAGATCCTTTTATGTAACAACAATGTTTCATTATTTTATTTCAAGTTTTATAAAACCAATAACACTTATAGATGATTTGATCACATAAAGTGTTAAAGTGCCATGGACTCTAAGCTCAGTCATTGATTGTACGTGTTGATCCTCTCTCTCAGTGATTTGATGATAATCCCTTTTCACTTGTATGTTGTATTTATGTTTCGTTCTTTTCAAGTCTAGCGATCTTTACTAAGTATGTTCAGTGATCGCTAAAGAACTTGTATTGTAAATCTATCAAAGACAGCAATACTTCAAGAAGACAACACTCACACCAAATATCCTTCAGCAAACGTCGAAGACTAAAACTGAAGATAAGAAACTGACGAGTATGTGATCTGAAGCGGTATTCAGTGATTACAAGTCTGTCTACATATGTGTGAAGACTGCTCAAGCTTCAGCGAATGATGATGAGACCTTCAGGTCATTCTAGCATTTAGCGATCAAAGGAAGCTTGCTTAGCACGATTGTTGTTGTCTTGTCCTTATGCACACAAAGGACAAAACCCATACCCTTATGAAAGTTGGTACGGTACGGAGCCGACTAGTCGACTCTATTGTCCACCAACTTTAGGTAAGGATGTCTGCTCTTGAATAGTACTTTTTGTACTATTCACTGTAGCAAAGGACAAGCCTTCCTCTTAAGGCTTGACACATACTCTAACCCTACCATATTGCATTAAATGTTCATTTAATGCACTAGGTATAAATAGAAGTATTTCTTCTCCATGCAGAGTGCGCGCAACTTACTCTCTAACCCTAATTCTTACTTCAAGCATTTTCTAGCTTATGTAAAGAATCTTCTATACAACATTTCTTTTCTCGTATTTGCTAAGAATTAGTGTGTATCTAAAGATTGTTTAGATAGGTTTTTATCACCTTATCTTTCCGCAAACAATCTTGTAAAATATGTATTGATCTTCTTTATTAATATATATTTTAAATTTAATAATATTGTGTCTGTATTCATCCCCCCCTTCTACAAACTGTTTTACTCTTCTTGTAGACCCTCAAGGGACCAACAAGTGGTATCAGAGCAGTGTTTTCTCTATCTGTCTGTTTAGCTGTTTTCTGTATTAGTTTATCTCCTTTCTTAACTTTACCGCTTTCAAATGGCTTTACAAATTACAAACACACACACACAAAAGATAATGACTCTCTTGCCAAACCTCCCCGGTTTGTCTGTGACAACTTTAGTCTCTGGAAGAACCGGATGTCCCTCTTTCTGGAAGATATGGATCCTCAAATTCCACATTATATAGAAAATAGACCATATATTCCATTTGCTATTGCTCCGGCTGTTCCAGGAATAGCTACGACTGCCGCGATTCCTGAACAGTAGATTCCAAAGCTTCCACATCAATGGAGTGATGAGGACAAGAAGAAAATAGCTATAGACATGCGTACTCGGTCTATAATAGCTATGTCTCTTCCTGATGAGATTTATCACTCAGTGATGAAACTCAAAACCTCTAAATCCATGTGGGACACACTTTATGTCCAATATGAAGGAACTACTCAGGTTCAAGAGACTAGAAAGATCAATCTAGTAAGACAGTAAAAAGCTTTCTCTGTGGAAAGTCTGAGACGCTGTCTGAAGTACATCAGAGATTTAACTGTCTTTTTATTGATCTTAGGGCTGTCGGCAGGGAATATTCTAATTCTGAAACTTTAACCAAGTTTCTAGAATGTCTTCCTGAGTCTTGGGACACCTTTTCCATGTATCTCAAGATGTCAAATGACATGTCCACTCTTTCTCTTTCTACTTTATACAGGATTCTGCTTAACCATGAGCAATCTTGTCAACTGAAAAGGAATCTTGTAAAAGAATCCAAGGAAATGAAAAGCCCTCCTTTGGCTTTGATCTCTGAGGCTTCTTTAGTTGAAACTTCTTCTATCCCGTTTGTTTCTTCTCTTCCTCCCGTTGTTATCATAGAGATAGATTCTTTTATCTCTGAGGACATTCCAGAATTTGATTTAACAGATTTTGATGAGTCCCTCGCACTCCTGACTAAGTCATTTAGGAGGTTCGCCAGTAAGAGCAACTTCCGCAGATCTCCTCAGCAGTCCCTCAGGGAAAAGCCAAAGTTTGAAAGAATAGACAAAGCTTCAGCCGTCTACTACAACTGTCACCAGCCCGGACACTTTGCAGGTGAATGCAGATCAAAGAAGACTGCGATGCCATCTTCTAAAGCTCCTTCCTCCTTCAGGACCAAAGATGAGAAGTACTTAAAACTGAAGTATAAGTACAAGACGATGAAGAACAACCAGCGAAAGGCTAAAGCCTTTATTGCTAAAGATCATGACTGGGCTGAGTCATCCGATGAATCATCTTCGGATGAGGAGGATAAAGCCTATGTCTGCTTGATGGCCATAGATGCAGATGAAGGATCTTCTGAAGCATCTACTTCCTCCAAGCCATCTTCTTCTTCTACTCAGGTATGTCTCCTGAATGAACCCTCTTCTTTTTCTAGTCTTTCTGCATTGGATACGTTGACGGTTGACCTTTACAATGCCCTCAATGGGAAAACAAAAGCTGAAATGCATAACGTTGATCTTCAAGAGTAATTGAAGATTTGCCATTCTAAGATCAAAGAACTGACCTTTGTCGAGGAAAATCTTAAAGCTCAGGTTATTGTAAACCAAGCCATCACTGTTGAACATAAGAAGGCTATCACTAAAAGTGAATGAGCTACCGCTGAACTCAAGGCCGAGAAAGCTACCATTGAAGGGTGGTGCAAAGCTTCCATCAAGGCCTCTGAGATCATTAACGCTCAGATCCCAGCCAAGATAAAGACTGGTCTAGGATTCTCCTATGATCAGGAAGAATGTGTTAAAGACAGGACCATGCTCAAATTTGGTACCTTCGTCTCTTCTATTCCCAACACTTCTTCCTCTCAGTCCTCTTCTTTCACTAAGTCATCTTGAAGGAACTCCTTCGAGTTCTGGGCGCAAAGACAAAAAGTAAATCTGTTGTCACAACATCCCTTCCCAAGAAGTCTAACAAGTCTAAAAGATCTAGGTCTATTCCTTCATCTTGTAAAGCTTCTTCCTCTTCAGGGACTAGGAAATCTAAATCCCATCAGAAATCCAAGTCACAGCTCAAGGTGAAATTTTCACCTAAGGAATCCAATTCCTCAAAGGTTCCTCCTAGAACCAATGAGAAGGGAATTCTTGGAGTTGGTCCCGCTTCTAGTCTGATACTTCCTGGCCCTAAAGCTACTCCTAGCTTTAGGAAGTGTAAACACTATGGTGAGAAAACACATATTGCGAGCAAGTTTCCTGTCACCAAAGCTGGTTCGCTAGCTAAGGGCAAGAAAGTAACCAAGGCTGCTCTAGCAACCAAGGTGAAGAAAACTGTTGAAGCCTCTTCTTCAGGCTCCGTGAAGACAACTCCTGCTGAAAAGTCTTCAGCATCAGATGTTGTAGTTCCTACCACTGAAGCCTCTTTATCAGGCTTAGTGAAGACTTCCACTGAAACTACGTTAGTAGTGTCAGAGGTTGCTCCTCTTTCCACTCAAACCTCTTCAGGTTCGGTGATGCCATCTACTGATGCTGGTTCTTTAGCATCAGACGATGAAGCCTCTAACAAAGCTGGACCCAAAATAGCTGGGTACCAATAGCATTCTTATTTTATTTCCTTGAACAAGATGTCAAAGGCATATGGTATCTGGATAGTCGATGTTCAAGACATATGACTGGAGATAAATCTCTTCTAACTCACTCCAAGGAAGAAAGAGGACCTTCCGTAACCTTCGGTGGAAATGGAAAAGGATATACCAAAGGTTTTGGTATATTAACCAATGGTGCAACAACTTTCAAACGCGTTGCATATGTTGAAGGACGGAAGCACAATCTTCATAGCATCAGTCAACTGTGTGATAAAGATTATATAGTTAAATTCTCAAAGAATTCTTGTCATGTTCTTGACAAAGGTGATAAGGTTGCTCTAACTGGTTCTCGTCTAGAGAATGTTTATATCATCAACATGAATTCTTCTTTCACCGAGAATAGCTGCTTCTTCTCCAAAGCCTCATCAGATATTAACTGGTTATGGCACAAACGGCTATCTCATCTCAACTTCAAGACACTCAGTGAGCTGTCAAGAAATGATCTTGTCACTGGTCTTCCTCAACACTCGTT
>NC_037544.1:32138401-32146483 GCF_001531365.2 Cynara cardunculus var. scolymus | reverse complement strand
TCAAATGATGAGGATGAATTAGAAAACTAGATGTTCTCTCACTATGGACAACTTGAAGCTTCTTACAGTGTTCCTCTTCCCACTGAATCTCCCGAAGCTGAAGACGATCCGCTCATCATTCCAGTTACAGCTAGTCACTCCACCATATCTTCTTCAGAGATCGCTGCAGTGCTCCTTAGGTGTGTCCCTCCTTCTATTTCAAACACTGATCCATCAATAAATGAAATGCCTTCAGTTTCTGAACCTGTTTCAGTTGCTGAATCTGAGGCTCCTTTAACATTAGTCCCTATTGCTGAAGAAACTGCTACTGAAGCCTCATCTTCTATACCTGAACATGCCTATTCAGATGAAGCTCCTTTGTCGGCTCAGCAATAGACTAAAAGTCATCCAATTCATCAAATTCATGGTGATCCAGATGCAGGTATCAAGACACGTCGAGGTCTAGGTAATATTTGTCTCTTCGTCAACTTTCTTTCTTTAGTTGAACCCAAGAAAATCAATGATGCTATCTTTGACCCTAGTTGGGTTCTTGCTATGCAAGAAGAGCTCATTGAGTTTGATAGGAACAAAGTCTGGTACCTTGTCCCACGTCCATCTGACAAATCAGTAATAGGCACCAAATGGGTCTATCACAACAAGTTGGATGAAGATGATGTGGTAACCCGCAACAAAGCTCGGCTTGTTGCTTAGGGTTATAGACAAGAAGAAGGAATCGACTATGACGAAACCTTCGCACTAGTGGCTAGACTCGAAGCAATTGGACTCTTTCTAGCCTTTGCTGCCCATAGAGACTTCAAGGTCTTCTAGATGGATGTAAAAAGCGCTTTCCTTAATGAAAAACTTCATGAGGAAGTTTATGTTGAACAACCTCCAGGTTTTCTTTACTTTAAGTATCCAAACCACGTCTATTGGTTGGATAAGGCTCTTTATGGGTTAAAGCACGCTCCTCGTGCCTGGTATGATACCCTTTCTTCTTTTCTCATCTTTGAGAAATTCTCTCGTGGAAAGATTAACCAGACCTTATTTCTTAGGAAAGTTAAAGGTCACATCATTCTCATCCAAATTTATGTCGATGATATTATTTTTGGTTCCACTAATCCTTCTTTATGTTTTCGTTTCGCTGAACGCTTGAAGAAAGAATATAAGATGAGCATGATGGGAGAACTAACATTCTTTTTAGGTCTTCAAATCAAACAAACTGATAAAGGTATATTTATCAACCAAAGTAAGTATGTTTGAGACATATTGAAGAAGTTTGATTTATCCAACAGTTCATCTATGAAGACTCCAATGGCTCCTCCACTCACTCTTAACAAGGATCCAAATGGAAAGCCTGTAAATGTTGCAATTTAAGAGGAATGATCGGCTCCCTGCTGTATCTCACAGCTAGTCGACCTGATATCATGTACTCCACTTGCTTATGTGCAAGATATCAAGCTGAACCTAAGGAATCCTATCTGATCGTTGTAAAACGCATATTCAGATATCTTAAGGAAACTTCTAATATGGGTTTTTGGTACCCTAAAGGTTCAGGTTTTGACCTTATTGGTTATTCGGATAGTGATTTTGCAGGTTGCAAAATTGATAGGTAGAAAGTTAGTGAGCTGGACAAGCAAAAAGCAAAATTCAGTGTCCACATCAACAGCTGAAGCTGAATATATAGCCACTGGTAGCTATTGTGCCCAAATTCTTTGGATGAAAAATCAGTTGTTGGACTATGATCTTCAGTATTCAAAGATTCCTATTTATTGTGATAGCACCAGTGCTATTGCTATTGCAAACAACCCTGTACCTCACTACAAGACCAAACATATTGAGATCCGATATCATTTTATCAGAGATCATGTTATGAATGGTGATATTGAACTTCACTTCGTTCCAACTGAGTATCAACTCGCTAACCTTTCACCAAGCCTCTTGATGAGACAAGATTTAATATCTTGATCAGCGAATTGGGTATGTTGAACACTGAAGATTAATATTCAGTTATTCTACATAACTCAGTACGTGAAATGATTCAGTGCTCAATATCTAACACTAAACTTTTGAGTAAATTTATATTTATTCTCTTTCAGGTATGATTACTCTTCTTTTTTTCTCAACTTAAAACATTCACAGAAGCTTTCTCATCTTTAGTGATAAATGTTTTAAAAGGTAGTCTCAGTGATTCTCAACACTCACCACATCTCTAAGTATATCTTTATACTTTTCTTAAAATTCTAAACGATCATTGAATCTTTTCTTATCAGTGATTAAAACGTTTTTTAAATGTCAGTTTCAGTGACTCTCTTATCACTGAATCTGATGCCTTAAAACCCTCACAGTTTTTTTTCCAGTGATAAAATGTTTTAAAAGGTGGTCTCAGTGATTCTCAACACTCACCACATCTCTAAGTATATCTTTATACTTTTCTTAAAATTCTAAACGATCATTGAATCTTTTCTTATCAGTGATTAAAACGTTTTTTAAATGTCAGTTTCAGTGACTCTCTTATCACTGAATCTGATGCCTTAAAACCCTCACAGTTTTTTTTCCAGTGATAACATGTGTTAAATGGGCTTATCAGTGTTTTCTTAGACATTGTATGACTCTTCGTTTTCTTAAAAACTATTTGTTTTAAAAAAAATTAGTTAATGAACCGTCTTTATGACAACATTCTCTATTTACTATGCGCGACGCTTTGAGACGCACAAAACGTTATGTCATTACGCTACCTCATTTAATGCCATCCATTCATGGATGAGAATGTGGTATATTTTTCGTCATGACCACTTTCCTGAACCGTTGTCTTTTCTCTCTCTCATGTTATTTCTCTCTCCTCCTACCTATAAATATGAGACTTCTTCTCCACTTTCTCTTTACGCTTTCAAATTTCTTAGACGAACCTCTGCTAAGATTTCTCCAAAGCAAGAACTCTCTCTAAATCTTCAAACCCTTTTCGATCTTTCCTCTTAATCTTCAAAGGTCAAAATCTTCTTCCTTCTTTCTTAGTTACAAGAAATGTATTTAATATGATTAAGAACTTTGTTCTCTTAATACATTAAACTGTAAAGATTCATTAATCATCTCCTTTTTGATTATAATCTTGTTTCTTGACACACATTCTACTTGAAAAACCCTAAATCTTCTTTTAGGATTTCTCAAAAGTTTTTACTTGTTCAAAAACTTTTTTCTATAATCTTAACCAAATACTCTTGGTTTATTTCTAACAAACCTGTTTGTTTTTCTTCTTATTAATACAAACAGATGGCTGCCAAGAACGTCAACTTCTCCATTGACGAGATCTCCATCAAGGCTAACAACCACATTGCCTAGTTGGAGATACCATCCTCCAAGGCGTATTACCAAGACGCGGTTGACTTCCTCAAGCAGTCGTCATTGGGCTTCGCTCTCAACCATGAGCCCATCATGGTGAAAGAACTTCTTCAGCAGTTCTGGCTCATTACTGAGGTTGTCGAAGTCAAAGATAAGACTGGACGCAGGTGGAGCAGGTCCATTTCACTTTCAATCGCATGGAAGTGAACTTTGGTGTTTCTACACTCCGGTAGGCTTTCCGTCTTCCCAAGGGTCCCTTCGACAGTGAACCCTCCACCGCCAAGATCATGGAGTTTCTCGACGCCATTGGCTACCAGTGGCCAATGAAGAAGGACTACAACGCCCCTCTGAAGTCCTTAACGAAGATTAAGAAGAACAAGATGTTAGCTATCTAGCAATACCTATTTTCTCATTTCATCCAGTGTATGGGTGGAATAACTGGAGGTCAGGACCAGGCCTCTAGGGTCGCCTTGATCATAGGCGTATTTGCGATTCAACGTCGTAATATAAATTATGTTGCGGTCATTTTCGATGACCTGGTGCTCAAGCTAAACAAGCGCCAACAAGAAAAGGTGGTGCCTTACACCAAGTTTCTTTCAATGGTGTTCACCAAGATCTTTAAATATCTTTACCCCAAAGAAGAAAACCTTCAGGTTTTCAAGCTTGGATCCAGGATTCTGGATCATAAGCTGACGGACAGTGATGTGGCACTAACTACCATTGTGTCCATCAGTACCTCTTCTTCTCAGGTGGCCATGACAAGGGTAACCCCCCCCCCCCCCTCTAGCAAAGCCACCAAAACCCCTTCAAAACGACCCTTTCAACCAACTTTCGGTTCTCCTTAGAGAGCCAAGAAGTCCAAAAAGGAGAAAGCCACNCTCAACTTGCAGAGCTGTTTTACCCTTTTAAAACTCAAAATCACCAATTCAGATCTAAAGACAGGTTGTAGCCCTTTCTCTTACCTTTCTAGGGCGTATTTATTCTTAGTTTCAAATTTTCTATGATTTTGCAAAAACAGGGCTGTAATCATCTTATCAAATGCTCAAAACACCCATTTTCTTCCAAAATATTACCAATACTAGCCCAATAAGTTCCAAATTCATAGTTTCACTTATTTTTACCAAATTCCACAATAAATCAATGATAGACCATGATTAAAACATCAATTTCTACTAATTTCATTGTGTCTCAAATTGACTCCTAAAAGTCAACACATGTTCTTGCTCTTGGTATTTCCTCCTTTCGGGTTGAGGAACCTCCCACCATAGGTTGTCGTACTGAGGCCTTACTATCCTCACGTTGGGCATTTGGACAATTAAGCTGACGATGTCCATAAGCTCCACAAGTATAACACGCTCGATCTCGTCTTGGGCAATTTTTACAAATATGCCTAACTTCACCACAGGAATAACACGAAATTTTGGACGGTTCAGAGAAACATCTTCTCGAGTGCGCCTTGCCACATAGTTGGCATGCGCGAGGTGTGTTTGACTGCAAAAACTTTGTATTAGTTCTACAATTCATATACTTACTTCACTTGTATTCACAATATTATACTTGCATAGGATAGGCTCGAGATGGGGCTCGAGGAGTACTTTGAGACTGACTCCTTCTTGGGATGAAAGATCAATTAGGTCAGTTTGCAGGTACAGAAGTTGTTATTTTAGTTCTCTGTCTCTTTGATTCGGGTGTGGATTCGCCATAGAGAGAAAGTTCGTGTTCTCGTCGTCTAGCACATTCAACCGCTCTCCGAAAACTTGTAAGATCACGATTCGATACAAATTCTTTAATCTCTCTCCTCAGACCGTCAACAAAATGTTCAATCTTGTGTTGTTCAGAGGTAACGAAACGTGAAGCAAAACATGCCTTCATATTGAACTGGGTCTCATACTGCACCATAGTCAAATCTCCTTGTTTAAGGTCAATGAACTCTTTCTCCAACCGTTTCAGTAAGTCAGGGGGACAATATTGTTCGTGGAAAATGGTTTTGAAGCCTTCCCAGGTTAAATTATTTCTGTCAGCCTCATTCAGAGACTGGTAGGTTGCGTCCCACCATATCAGTGCACTACTCATAAACATAGCGGTTGCATAGTTAACCTTATCTTCTTCAGAGACTTTGAAGATCCGAAATACTTTTTCCGTGTTCAGTAGCCATTCGATAGCTACAATTGGATCTGAAACCCCATTAAATTCAGTTGTTCCACTAGTTTTGAAGGTTTTAAACGAAGTTTGGGTAGACTTAGATTAAGAAATGGCACCCGTATCAAACCGCTTCCCTTTCACGATATCCTCCTTTCGATGTTCATTAAGAACTTGCCGCACTAAATCGGTAACCCGCTTCATCAGTCTTTCACCACGAGGAGATAAAGGGGCATCCTCCTCGAGAAGTGGACCAGTTTCCAAGTGAACGCGTGAGGTTTCGACACCCTCATTTAAATCCGGGTTATGCCCACCAACATCCGGGTTCGTTGGTGAATGACTTGCATGATCATCATGAGCAGACATCATTCTGGAAATGACAAAGAAAAACCTAAAATATTAAACAACATACTAATAAATGCTCATTTACCCACTTAGATCTTTCCTATGGTCCATATTCTGTGTAAATCAAATTTAGTTACTATACAATCTCATTGCCCAAGTTTAAGTCCAGATACCATTTCTGGTACCTAGTTCACTTAAGCCATTGCTCTGATACCATATTTGTAACACACTAATTACCGAACCATAATTAACGGATATATCTTAAGCTAAATTTCAAGTTCAACCTCAACAAAATACGGGATGCATATATATATTTACCATCAAAAGATAAGTTTTATATCAACATTTACATCTGAAGGACCGAAAGTATTCGTCGGGAAAAAAATAAAGACTTCAACCCGAAAAGAGCGATAAATACTATTCAAAAGCATAACTACCGTAAACCAAAATATGATGGTCCTCGATCCCAACACGAACAATCAGCGATCTACAACCTTCTCTTTATTCTTAGCTTCTTTTCCTGAAAGGTTTATCACTAAAAGGATAAGCTAACGAAGCTTAGTGAGTTTAAGTGGATATCATGCACATTATGACTCATGTAAGTACGTTTATAAGAAAATCTAGTAGTATAAGAGTCAATATTTATCAAAAGCAGGTGTTAACGAGAAATAGAATTTCAAGGAAACAACAAAGMCAATCAAATGAATTTATAACACAAACACTTCAATAATCAAAATCACGCTATGCACAATTAGTACATTAACCAACAATTTAAGTCTAAAACAATAGACAATTATTAGGCTTGACTGAGCAATCCTTATTCGTCCACTCTCGGATGATGTACAAACCTTCTACTCATCTTCTTGCAATACCCATCCTCCATCCCCGGACAGATGAGTAGGGACAGCCCCTCCGGTTGTCTCACCCGGATCTAAAGGTGTCCGACAACCGGCGCCCAACACATATAAACAACGTTAGGACCAAAATTGATCCTAATTATTCTAAAAGTATTATCAAGTAATTGGAGTCAAGGATGGTGGATTTGAAGATGTTGTTGGGCTAAAATGTCTAAGTCTGGAAAACGACCAGAGCCCCTCTGGACGACCAGAGCCTCTGGTTGTAAAGACCAGAGCCTCTGGACTCAAAGTCCTTCAGGACCAGAGCCCCTCTGGTTGTATAGAAATGTCCCTCTGGTCTCTAAGTCCTGCAGGACCAGAGCCCTTCGGATTGTATAGGAATGTCCCTCTGGTCTCTAAGTCCTTCAAGACCAGAGCCCTTCTGGTTGTATAGGAATGTCCCTCTGGTCCCTAAATCCTTCAGGACCAGAGCCCTTCTGTTTGTATAGGAATGTCCCTCGGGTCTCTTAGTCCTTCAGGACCAGAGCCCTTCTGGTTGTATAGGCTAGAGCCTCTCTGGACGACCAGAGCCTCTGGTTGTATAGACCAGAGCCTCTGTAGACGACCAAAGCCTCTGTGGACGACCAGAGCCTCTGGCTGGTCTATCATCTGGTTGGTCTATCCGCTGGTTGGTCTATCCKCTGGTTGGTCTATCCGCTGGTTGGTCTATCTGCTGGTTGGTCTATGCGTTGGTTGGTCTATCCTCTGGTTGGTCTATATAAGGGGTGGTATGACATAGAATAAAAGTAACCATGAAACAACAATTATGAATACAATATGGGTAATACATGCACCTATAGAGCACATAATAGGCATATATCCAAGTAAACTCACTATAGAATTCGNAATGTCCCTCTGGTCTCTAAGTCCTTCAGGACCAGAGCCCTTCGGGTTGTATAGGAATGTCCCTCTGGTCTCTAAGTCCTTCAGGACCAGAGCCCTTCTGGTTGTATAGGAATGTCCCTCTGGTCTCTAAATCCTTCACGACCAGAGCCCTTCTGGTTGTATAGTCATTTCCCTCGGGTCTCTAAGTCCTTCAGGACCAGAGCCCTTCTGTTTATATAGGCCAGAGCCTCTCTGGACGACCAGAGGCTCTGGTTGTATAGACCAGAGCCTCTGTGGACGACCAGAGCCTCTGGCTGGTCTATCCGCTGGTTGGTCTATCCGCTGGTTGGTCTATCCTTTGGTTGGTCTATCCGCTGGTTGGTCTATGCGCTGGTTGGTCTATGCGCTGGTTGGTCTATCCTCTGGTTGGTCTATATAAGGGGTGGTACGGCATAGAATAAAAGTAACCATGAAACTACAATTGTGAATACAATATGGGTAACACATGCACCTATAGAGCACATAATAGGCATATATCCAAGTAAACTCACTATAGAATTCG
>NC_037544.1:32110590-32138166 GCF_001531365.2 Cynara cardunculus var. scolymus | reverse complement strand
CTCAACTTGCAGAGCTGTTTTACCCTTTTAAAACTCAAAATCACCAATTCAGATCTAAAGACAGGTTGTAGCCCTTTCTCTTACCTTTCTAGGGCCTATTTATTCTTAGTTTCGAATTTTCTATGATTTTCCAAAAACCGGGCTGTAATCATCTTATCAAATGCTAAAAACACCCATTTTCTTCCAAAACATTACCAATACTAGCCCAATAAGTTCCAAATTCACAGTTTCACTTATTTTTACCAAATTCCACAATAAATCAATGATAGAACATGATTAAAACATCAATTTCTACTAATTTCATTGTGTCTCAAATTGACTCCTAAAAGTCAACACWTGTTCTTGAGCTAACATCACAATTTCAAGAAATCTTACAATCCATCCTTGGATTTCACATACTAACTAGTAATAACACTTAATCCTAACATAATTTCATGATTTCATCTGTAAATCATCACATGCAAGGACTCAAACTCTATGCATGTCATCAAATAAGGATAAATATGAGTTTTACCTTTGATTTCTCTATAATCCTTCAATAATCTTGGTAAAACACTTGATTTAGGGATAGATTGACTCCCAAGTGTGTGTAATCGCACCTTAGAACACCAAGACTATTTTAAGAGAAAACAGGGTTGAAAATGGGCTGTTTTGATAATTTACGACTTAAATACCGAGTTGGGTCGGGTTGACCCGGCTAGGTACCCGTTTTGACCCCTAAACACTAAAAATTGCATAACTTTTTGCTCAGGGCTCTGTTTTCGATGAGGTTTTCGCCTACGCGTCCGAAACGAGATAACCTATAAGCTCCAATAACAATATTCCATTGATAGAACCCAATGCTCAAAACCATATCCAAAAAGTCGATATTTTTAACACATAATTAAGCGTATTAGGAAGATGGATGTTACAAATACCTCCTCCTTTTGAAGATTTCATCCTCGAAATCAAGGTCTCTCAAATAACTCCAGATACTTGGCCTTCATTTCATCTTTGTTCTTCCACGTCCAATTCGTACCACGGTGATGCTTCCATTTAACAAGGACCAAATCTACGATCTTGTTTCGTAGATTAGCGGTTCTTTCATTAAGAATGGCCTCAGGTTCTTCTATGATGGCCCCTCAGGTTTTCCATCTTGCTACCCTTTTCTTTCCTTCTAACCTTGAGCCTTCAGCTCACGCTTCTCCTTTTGCAGGTCCTTCTTCGATGCATCAGTCTGGTGCTCAGGAAGTGGAAGAGGAAGAAAGAGAAAAGAATGATGGAGGAGAAAGAGAGAAAGATGATGGATGAGATGAATAAATTGACGATGACTATGATATGTCATCTGATATCAAGCTTCTCTTTCCCGCCGTTGATACCATCCTCTGCAGGATCAACGAAGTCCACCAAGAGATGCCCCGCCAAGGTGATCTTAATGCGAACTTCCTTGCCATCCAGGCGGATGTTCAAGAGGTTCAGAGTCATCTCCAGACTCTCCAAGAAGCTGTTCAAGCCAACACCGATGCCATTGTTGTTCTTCACAGCAGGGCTAACGATGCTCAGGCTATTGTTGATCAGCAGACTGGCCTTCTTCAACAGATCCTGGATGCTGTTCGTCAACCAGCTCCAGTGATCCCTCCTTCTCTCTCTGCCAGTGATTGCACCCAGCTCCATGAGACGCGTGAGGCAACGACAACTCTAGCTAATGCTTTGCAAAGGCTAGAGGATATAATGGTTCTCCAGTGTCAGCGCTTGGATGAACTTTCTGGCCAATTCTCTCAAGTCTTAGCCATAGAGGGGGAGAGGAGGTCCAACACTGGTGAATCATCCGATGCTGTGCTTACTCCTTCTCAGGCTGTTGGTCTAGTATCAGCTACAGTTGCAGCTGAAGCTGAGGTTCTCAGAGCTGAAGCAGTTGTTGCTCCAGTAATCATGACCACCAAAGCTGCTTCTGTAATCACGACCACCAAAGCTGCTCCAGCTGAGGATGTCGATTCCATCCATAGGGATGATGCCCCTTTTATCACTGCTGCTGGTGATGATGATGAAGATGAAGATGAAGATGCAGATGAAGATGAAGATGAAGATGATAATGATGAAAGAGATGATAAACCTACCATTCCAGACCCCGAAAATGATCTAGATGGTGACGACGACGATGATGATGAAGATGACTTTACCATCAAGTACCAGAAGCCATCAACCGTCACCAAGGGTGTTACCCTCAGGGATTCCGCATCCCGAGGGAGCAAAGGCAAGGTGAATCTACTCCATCAACGAACCAATACCCCAAGTCAAAAGGCAAGGCAGTTGCTGAAGAAGGAAACTTGAAGGTATTGTTCAATATCCCTCAACAACCTTTGTTTGAAGACTCTACCTCTCAGGTAGTGATGACTTCAAAATATCAACTTCATATTCCATCAACAACTTGCGGTCGACTGGAGCGGGTACCTGATCAACCCATCTCTTGTGCTCCTATCGGCCAGCAGATGTCTCAGCTGAAGGAGTCACTCGACCAGACTAGAGTAAAAATCCCTCTTCGTACCTCTAGTGGTGGTGAGTTCGAATTCTTATCTAAGCTGAAAGACTCGAGGCATTAAGGGTTGAAGAAGAGCTAGAGCTTCAAAAGAAGCAGACTGAAGACAGCTTGAAGCCAGCCAAGTCACTAGCTGCAAAGGTCCTCCCCAAGAAAAAGTCCAAGAAAATGGTGAACGTTGTCCAAGCCCAGGCTAAACTTCTTTCTATTGTAGAAGTTGAGCATGAGAAGTACCTGAAGCTAGCGGAAAAGGACAAGTGATGGAGCGAAGCAAAGCTGAAAAAGAGATTCAGTCCCTACCCGATTATCAGCATCAGCATCAGTGGACGTTCTAAAGACAGTGGAATGCTGGTCCCAATACTCATCACCAGGGACAATCTTAATGCCGTTACCGAGTACCCTTCCTACCTAGGCCGTTATGGATACAGCGAATTGATGGACATCAGACAAGCCATTCAGCAATCCAAGTCGAGACACAAGACACTTATTGAGGACACCATCAGCGAGCTCATCAAAAGGATGTCCAGGTATGTCAAGGTCCCTGACAGGCTAACTCTAAAGAAAGGTGGGAAGACGAAACTCAAGCTCTCTGATCCTAATGATGGACCATTTCTAAGGAATGAACATGAAACAAGGTTCTCCTTAGATGAAGTCCTGAAGGGTCAAAATAGTACAGACATTTCTATGCTGAATCTTGACTTGCCAGATAAGGGTCCCTATACACCCAAGTGCATTTTAAACCTGAGTTAGGAGTTATATTCCTTGACTATGAAGGTGAAATCAGATTTCAGATAATGTCAAAGCTACATCTATGTCCAATGGATCATCCGGTTTATCTCTTGCTCTGGATAGATGATAGCATGCCTGGAAAAGTTGTAGATATGAAGATACGAAGGGAATTCCTACGTTGAAGAAAACTTGGTGAAAATGTACCTAGTTACATAGATCTAAGAGTTTTAGATTAGTTTCTCTTTGTAACAACAATCCACTTTTTCTTGTAACTTCTTGTACTATGTCTACTTTCAGTGATTGTACTTATATTATGTAAGTTCTAGACATGTACTGTAATACTTATAATATTTCCTATGATTAATAAAATGAGTATTCCATGTACTTCACTAAAAAAGATCTCTGAAAAAAGTAATAGGGACACAAGTCTATGAGTTTTGATGTTACTTTTCACATTCATTGACAATCTATAAGTCAGTGAATAAGCTTTAAGTTTCAGTTTCCATACTTGTAATTTTCTAAGATATAACTTAATGAAAATTTTCAAGCTGAGACTGGCTAACTGAAAAAGATCCCAAAATAGTAAAAAGGGACATGTATTTCATATGCAACTTTTCCTTACTATTATTTGATAAGATAACCTTCTTTATGTTATTTTGTTATCATCAAATAGGGGGAGATTGTTGATCCTCTCTCTCAGTGATTTGATGATAATCTCTTTTCACTTGTACGTTGTATTTATGTTTCTGTCTTTTCAGTTCCAGCGATTTTCGCTAAGTATGTTCAGTGATCGCTGAAGAACTTGCATTGAAAATCTATCAGAGACAACAATATTTCAAGAAGACAACACTCACACCAAAGATCCTTCAGCAAACGTCGAAGACTGAAACTGAAGATTAGAGACTAACGAGTACGTGACCCGAAGCGGTATTCAGTGATTACAAGCCTGTCTACATATGTGTGAAGACTCCTTAAGATTCAGCGAATGATGATGAGACCTTCAGGTCATTCCAGCATTCAGCGATCAAAGGAAGCTTGCTTAGCACGATTGTTGTTGTCTTGTCCTTATGTACACAAAGGACAAAACACATACCCTTACGAAAGTTGGTACGGTACGGAGCCGACTAGTCGACTCTATTGTCCACCAACTTTAGGTAAGGATGTCTGCTCTTGAATAGTGTTTTTTGTATTATTCACTGTAGCAAAGGACAAGCCTTCCTCTTAAGGCTTGACACGCACTCTAACCCTACCATATTGCATTAAATGTTCATTTAATGCACTGGGTATAAATAGAAGTGTTTCTTCTCCATGCAGAGTGCGCGCAACTCACTCTCTAACCCAAATTCTTACTTCAAGCATTTTCTAGCTTAAATAAAGAATCTTCTCTACAACATTTCTTTTCTTGTATTTGCTAAGACTTAGTGTGTATCTAAATATTGTTTAGATAGGTTTTTATCACCTTATCTTTCTGCAAACAATCTTGTAAAATCTGTATTAATCTTCTTTATCAATATATATTTTAAATTTAAAAATATTGTGTTTGTATTCATCCTCCCCATTCTACAAACTGTTTTACTCTTCTTGTAGACCCTTAAGGGACCAACAATACGTCAATTTGAATGATATAAGAAGTAGACTTGAGAGAGTTGCTGACAAAGAGATTTGTTATCTGTATTTTCTAAATTGGTTAATTCTCGACAGGTTGATCACCATGAAGTGTTAAAATGGAATGGACTCAGAGACGAGTCATTCAGAACAAGTCAACTTGAATGATATGAGAATCCATTGGAAAGAGTGATTTTTTAATAAAGAGATTTGTTTATCCGTATATTTTGAAGACAACATTTGTCACTCTCACTGGTCCTGATAGAACATAGAGATATGGGTTGAAAGCTATAATATCAGTACAATGGTGAAGTCCGAGAGGAATACCCTCAAAATAAATGGTAAAAATAATTGTTACTAATTGTATGCCATAGCATTTTGATAGTATTGGTCTGCTAGAATTTGTGTTTATGTCTCACCAAAAATCTTTCACCCTTGATTTCTTTATTTTTTGTCATTTTCAGTAGTATTAACTCAAATCCAATCAAAGTCTTCAAATTCGCCATCTGAAGTTAGTCTTTCAACTCGAGACTTGCAGCTTAAGATACCTATCCCTGTGGAATATGATACTTGATACTTATCATTTTATTACTTGAAAGCGATAATGTTACACGTGTATACTTGAATGTGCTACCATTTAGTGTTGTAGAGATATAATATCTAGTTCCCATCAATGTAAAGAGAACATAAGGTCGGGCACTTTATGAGGCGACCTAAGCCGCATGAGGGTAGTCACCCGGGAAACTTAGGTGTGCCATGTGAAGGGTGCTAGAAGCTGTGTGTGAGTGCCGAGAAAAGGAGTCGGGAGACCTTGCTGGGGCGCCTTAGGTGGAATTGCAAGTAGAACGGTTCAAGCCAGGCGTCAAAACCTAACGATCAATCGTTCTTCCTATTTCATTTTTCTATTTCTCCTTCTCTTTTCCCATTTCTTTTTCTCTGGCTGATTTCTTTGGCACTTAGAGTGTTCTTAGGAGATTTAAAATGGATTCCAACCTAGGAGTTTAATTCTTGATTGTTAGTGATTTTGAAACTCTTAGGGGTTGAAAGTAAGTTTTAAGTTACCATATTAAGGTTTTGATCCTTTTTCATCTTCAACCTCTAACTTCTTCCTTATTTTATGTTTTTTTGGGAGCTTCACACCTTATATTAGAGATCTTGGCTAAAAGATTTCAACCTTTCACTAAAAGAAATTCAATATTGGGGTAGAAACCTATATTTAACATAAATGTAGCAAGGTGAGTTCAAGTTGCTTTGTGAAATCTATGTACACGCCAAAAATGTCTATTTTGATGTATTGAAATGTTTCTTTTGATGTTTATCAAAGGTAGTTATTATTTGATGAGGTTTGCATATTTATACATTGGGTTTATAAATCTTGAGAAATGCATGTATTTGTGGTTTCTAAGCATTTTGATGACAAAATCATAAGTATGGGTTCTTTTGATGATTTATATTATAAGTGGAGATTATTTTAGTGCTAATGCATTTTAGTGTAATTGGTTTGGAAAATGTATATCGTTATGTTATGGTACATTTTGGAAATGTAAATAGTATGATTTCAATTGAAAAATGGTTTGTCGTGGCTAATGATGGGTTTTTGGAGCTAATCAGGTCTGTAGGGCATTGTGTTTACATAAACGTTGGTTTGACATGCTTTTATTGATTATGATGACTTGTATTAATAGCCGAATTAAGTTGTTGAGCTTTTAACTCAATTTTCACTCAAATGAGTTTTGGGGATATTTGTCTTGCTTAATTTGCTTTACGTTGAGCTTTTGGAGTTATGTGTAGTTAAAGCATATTTGTTTTATAAATTGCATGTTTTGAGTGTGTTGGTCATCTAATTGAAGTCATGTTATTTAGACTATGATACATTGGATCTATAGGCATGCAAGTCAATCTTGTGCTAGTGGTTGTATGGGTATTGCAGGGTTGGACTAGAGAACCTTGTTTAGAGGCCTTTGGCCTAGTTGAGTGGACACTAAGGACTTGAGACTTGAGGTGCTATCCAAAGAGATAGGCACTAAAAACCATGTGCCTTAAGGTCTTATTAGTGTAGGTAAGCACTAAGGACATGATTCTTGAGGTGTTACTCCAAAGAGTAGACACTAATATTAATTAGTCTTGAGGTGCTACTGGAATGACAGGGACTAAGAACTCCGCTACTTGAGGTATTACCTTGGAGGTAGGCGTCAATTGTATCAAGCCTTGAGGTGTTATTCATTTAGATAGACACTAAGGCCAATTAAATCTTGAGGTGCTACTTGATAATGTTAATATGTGACTTACTTTGTGCTCGCCACATTTGACGAATACGGGTCTCCACCATCACTGGTAGATGTTTTTCTTGGATAATGTAATATCCATATTTTGGTATTGTTTTGGGTTTGGAGAGTAATCATATTTTATTGTTTTGGTATATTAGATCTCCTCTACAAATTATTGTTTTAGATAATTGAGTTTTATCCATGTCTTTAGTATTTGGATGTTAATCCTTATTCGTGTTTCATGGAGTATCGGTTTTAGTTTCATGTTTGATGGATATTTTGATTAATGAGTTTTCATAACAAAAATTGTGGTTTCAGGGAAAGATATCACTTTTTATCATAAATGCATTTCATATTGAAAATTTTGATTTAAATAAAATTCTTTCTATTTTTCTGTTTTACATAACTGATGAAAACTGCTTGAACTCACTTGGCGTTAAGTCTAACCTTGTCCTTGGGGGAATAGTACTAGCGACACTTTGATATAATGAGTGCTAGTTAGAGACACAAGAAGGATTTAGCTATCTGGGGACATCATCCATATGTCGGAGATAGCTAGTGGTTGTTGGATTTTAGTAGCAACCGTCCTTGATTGCAGTCTTGTATAACGTTTGGAAAATATTGTATCAATGTTAAAATTTAGATTTCCATTATAGGTAATAAATTGTTGACTTCTAGAAAATGATTAAATCATTATTTGATGCATTAATAAAAACATTAAATTAGTTGCTCTTTTCAAATTTGAAGGTGTTAAAAGTGGGAGTTCGGTCGAAATCAAAAGGGAGGGGTTTTTCTTACAAATATAATAATAATTGGTAAATAATATATTATTCTATTTAAAAGAAAATTAAAAAATGGTATAAGGACAAAAAAAAAGGCCCTTCAACTAAGGACACTTTTACTAACGATATTAGGGCAACAAACCACTTTCAAAGAAAAATGCATAAAATAAGTGTTATTTGTTTACTTATTAAAATATAGAGATGTTGTTTGAAGTTTTGTGTAAACCATAGGCACCTAAATTGTAATTTTTATGTAAACCGCAAAGATTTAAATTGTAGTTTACTCATTCTAAAAAATAACACTACCTACAGAACAGGAGCATATATATTAGGAGTTAAGCATGCTGACGTGCACCCACTCATTCAATTATTATAAGAGAATAAAATTTAGCCGTCTTAAGGGTTCACCCGCTTGATTTTAAGAGATGGTCTTAAGTACTTTGAAAATAATAGAAATTAAACATGCATAGGATGGTTTAGTTACCACTCTACAAGCAAAAGGTCACGGATTCAAATATTTCAAGTGAAAATTTAATTTTTTATCTTTTAATTTTAGTCTCTAGGGTTTGCCTGCTTTTTCTAAAAATATTAACAACAAAAATATATCAGAAGATTCAAAAATCACAACCTCAAGTACAACTATAAACATTACTATCACTATGTCAAGATAACATTTTGTTAATTTTTCTACCATTTTGATTTTATTATTTGTTTTCATGATTTATTTTCTTTCCCAATGTCAAGTCATCTTAAAAAATTGTTGCCTCGTATATCATTTTCATGATGTTTCAAAACAACATGAAATTTATCTTAAGGATCAAGGTCGATTTCATTTAAAAAAATGTATTTTTTATTTCCCAAAATCAACGTAATTAACTTTTCCCAAGGTTAAAACGTGTTAACTTTCTCACTTGGTCATGCTGTGATTTTATGGTCATTTGGTCCACCTTAAAAGTGTTTTTGCTCAAAAACAATCTCGGGTCCACAACTAACTACTTATTTATGAGAACATTTATCAGAAGGAAATGAATTTAAAATAATGACAATTATTTTACGACACGATTGCTTTAGCATGGCAACTAGGGGTGCTCATGGGTTGTGTTGATCAGGTTGAAGGCATTTAAAGAACCCAACAGAATGCTTGCGGTTTGAAAAAATTCAACCTAAACCAATGTGCAACCCAACCCAAATGTACGGGTTGGTCGGGTTAGTCTGGTTGATACTTTGTTACATCAAAATATTCTCTTAACCTTGAATATCTTACTTTTACTAGACTACTCATAATTATTTTCATCATCAACCATTTGATACAACGTATTCATACTTATTAAATCTTAAATATATTACATTCAATTAATTTTCTCAATTTGTATATATATGTGTGTGTATGTGTGTTTCACAATTACTGAACATATATACAAATGAATTATATAGAGATGGAGAATAGATTGAATATATATGTATATAAAGAGGGTACGTGATGATGTAGTTATATGTTCACAGTTACTGGACATATATACAAATGAATTATATAGAGATGGAGAATAGATTGAACACACACATATAATATATATATATATATATATATATATGAAGAGGTAATTATCCAATACATATATATATATATATATATAATAGAGACTCAACAATCATATTAAATTTAAGAAATAAAAGGATATCGGGTTCATTGGATTGGGTTGGGTTGAAATAAAAGAAATCCAATATCAATTCAATACATACGGTTTGAAGATTTTACAACTCGATTAGACATCGAGTTGCTTCGAGTTAAATTATACCACATCGGATTTGTGTTGAATGGGTTGGTCGGGTTTTTGAGCATCTCTAATGGCAACTTTTCAATTTATACAAAAAATTAGTGAAACGTGAGACATTTTTGAGTAAATTAGACCATAGGTCCTTGTGGTTTGCTCAAAATATGGATATGGTCCCTCTTTCAAAATAAATACATTGTTGGTCTCAATAAGGGTTCTAGAAGAGTTTAAAGTTATAACAATTTGTAGAAGAGGGGTTGAATACAAACACACAAATTTCACTTTCTAAATTCATTTATTGATATGAGAAGATCAATACAAGAATTTACAAATTGTTACGGAATACGATAAGGTATGAAAACATAATTTAAACAATCTTTGAGAATTACTAAGTAGTTTTGTACAAGAAAGATATAACAACGAGAAAGAAGATTTAAAGGAAGAAGAAGGCGTGAGCAAGTGCTATTGAGAAGAAGATTCCTTTCATCTATTTATACTCACCGCATTAAATGCGCTTCAGAGAGTACTATCCACGTGGAAAGAGATGAGTGAAATGCTTATCCTTGTCCTTCGAATATTATGGCTTTTGCCACATACAAACAGTTGCTTTCAAATAGTTGATAAGCACGTCAGGAATATTAAAGTAGATCTATATGTGTACCTTTCTGTGGAAAGCATGGGGTATGTCCTTTTATGAAAAGAGTATAAGATAAAAGCTAATCTTATTGTGCAAGACCCTTTGATCAATGATAGTAAGGAAGCGTTGAGAACTCTTCAGCTATCACTAAGTCTTGGGTAGATTTCACACTTGTTGTAGACAAACTTGTTATCACTAAATGTTGCTTCAGATCACAAATAGATTGATCTCAATCTTCAGTTCCTTCTTCGACATCGCTGAAGGTTTCTCTGGTGTGAGTTTTGTCTTTGAGGAATACTTAAGTTCTAAGGTTGTTACAATACACGTTCAATGATCCATGAATATACTTAGTGATGATCGCTAAAACTGAGGAAAACAAAACAAAATATTTTTCACTAAGTATAAAGTGTCATCATCAAATCACTAAGACAGTTTGGATCAAAAATCTCCCCCAATTTGATGATGACAAAACAACATAGAAAATTGTTAGAGTTAAAACATAAAGGAAATAGGATTCATAACATACTTGTCCCACTTATTGTTTCGAAGGATCTTTTTTAGTACTATGATGGAATAAAGTACTTCACTAAAATTTCATTAATATTGAAACTGAAGATTACAAATAAAATGAAATTGCAAAGAAAGTACTATACACTGAAAGTAAAAGAGTGATAAGCACAAAAGAAAACCTATAATACAAGATCATGAAAAAGGAATATATTCAGGGACATACTCTCCTTGATTCTTTCTTTTCAACATTTCCCTTCTGATCTTCACTCCCATCATCTCACCAAGTCCATATGTTCTATGAGGAAGAAACGGTGTTATGACACTTACTAAAATAATTATTGGACTTCATAATCTATGGACATAAGTCCATATTTAGGTTTGACATGCACAATGTTGGGAGTATAGGGACCTTTAACTGGCAGGGACAGGTTCAACATAGAAAACTCTTGAAACCTGACATGTTTGAGAAGTTATTTCATGGAAAACTTGGTGTCATGTTCATTATTGTGTGATGGTCCTTCTTCAACGTCAGGGATAGCCTTTCTTCAACAAGAAGTCTTCTAAGGCAAGGGAGGAATATTGTTGATTTTTGAAATTATCTTGAAGAGATCATTCAGAACCTTTATATACTCATTGTGTTTAGACTTGGATTTTTGAATGGCATGTAGAATCTCCAGTCACTCGTAAAATCCATATTGCCTTAGGAAAGAAGGATATTCAATGACAACACTTTGATCTTCTCTGAATACGACCATGAAGACCATCATCTTTCATGCATCCAGAGATAGTTATGTTTGTTATTTGTTGATCGTTCATCCGGTTCTCATTTCTATATCTGCACCACCTAAGTTCTTCATCCTTCAGTGTAAGATCCTTCTAATATTTTTGTTCAGCTTCAATGAGTAGGAGATCTTGAGCATCGAGAGTATTGTTTTTCTTGAACTTCCTTTGAGCACAAGTTTATTTGAAAGAGCAGTTTCTAACTCGATGTTTTCCATCATCATTCTCTTATGTATCTTCATCTCCTCTTTAGCTTTCAAAGCTTCCTTATGCTTAGTTTCGATGAGGAAGTTAAAGTCATCATTAGGGGTACAAAGAGAAATTTTTTACTCAGGTACTGTCGAGTTGGGATATTAAATGAACCATTCTCTTGGACTCTTCTACTTTAGAACATATAGGGAAGTTAGTTCATGAAGGTCTTCGAGGAATTATGTCAACTTTAGGTAGATAAAAAGGAAGTAGATCTTTAGTTATTGAAGGAATATTTTAGGAGCATTGAGAGAATTCACACAGGGGAGAGGAGAGCTGGAAATTTTGGTAGGTGAAGTGGGGAGTCAACTATGTAAAGAATAGTTGATGGAGGAAGGACAGATAAAAGTAAAGGATCAATAGGTTCAGATTCAGGAATAAGAGGGATGTAGAGGGTTCGAGCGTGCATTATCTCAGGTAAGCTGAGCTCCCCCTCAACATTGTGAAGTATGCCAAGTTCTCTTAAGCCAATCCTTTGCCCTTTCCGGAGTATGATTGTTGGTTTCTTTGAAAAGGCCTCTCACCCCTGGAATCTAGTTCCCGATTGAGACTCCCTTGACAACTTACCTTGGGATGTGCTGAATGAAAAAATCATCATCATTATCATCACTCCTAGGTTGGCTCCAGTGTCATGGATCTATGGTTCCTTATCATCTTCATCATCATCCTCATATTCATCACTAACATCAACATTAACAGCTGGTGTAGAGGTGGAAGACTGAGAGAATTGAGCGGCCACAACTTCAGCTTTAGACCTTTGGAGTAGTTCACTAGCTTCAGCTAGTAAACTTGCTTCTTGATCTAGTGTTTCAGCTTCAAGAAAAAAATTCATTACCCCATGTTTGGCGTGACATTGGGCAAGACAAAAAACTCCACGTTTAGAGTGACATGGGACTGGGACAAGATGGGAGAACGTGGGGCAAAAATGAATTTTTCTTGTTCCACTAATATAGGTGGAACAAGATGGGACAAGAATGAGAAAAAACTAAAACATTACTAATTAACCCTTGTTTGATATATAACCTTAATATGATATTTGTTTTATTAGTCACCACACTAGTCATGGTCGTTGCCATCACAATTAGCCACCGTTTGCCACCTCCACCTCCTTTTCCACTACAACAACCTCTTCCACATACACTGACTACCACCATTTATCACCACCTTCACAACCATCATTAGCCACTTGCCACCACCATCCATCGCCATCGCCATCACCATCACCACTATGACTGTTGGCCACATCCACCTTCTCCTCCACCACCTTGACAACCACCGTTAGCCACTGACCACCAACAATTCATTATCACCACCACTACCACCATGTAACACCTCACCTCTACAATAACCATCACCACCATCGGCTACCAATACCACTACCTACCACCACCATCGGCTACCACTACCACTGCCTATCACAACCACTACATCCACTATATCGACCACAACTAACTCCTCCACCATTATTGACTGCCCCCACCACCACCACCACCATCACCATCCACCATCACCACTACCTTTAACACATTGGCCACAACTACCTCCTCCATCATTGTTGATCGCCACCACTAACACGATCCACCATCTTCATGTCCTCTACAACCACCACCATCCACTAATCACCAATGCCTCTACCTCCACAACTATTCTTGTTGCAACAATGTTTACTATGCCTTCGCCAATTGATAAAGATCTTCCAAACTAAATAATACATAATTTCTTATTTGTACGAGTTGGGTTTTTTTACGGCCATCAACCATATCAAGTTTTTCATTCAAATTTGGTAATATATATATATATATATGTATATGAAAATTGTGTAAAAATGTTAATAAACTAAAATATTTAGTTATTTACTTTATACCTATTATATGATATAAAATCATCAAATAACTTTTGTGGGCAACTTGTCTAGTTCTATCATGTCTAATCCTAGTCGTACCAAACATCAAATGGACACTTGTCCTATCCAGTCCATTCTTTTCTAGTCCTACCCTCTTGCATGTTCATTTATGCCATGTCCAATCTTGTCAAATCACGTCTGCGTACCAAACACTACCTTATGCTGAGTTTTATAACTTGTGATTGTTTTTAAATGCTTTAAGCACTAAATATGGCTTTATGCATTATTGGTTTTTATTGTGCAAATTACCTCGTTGTACCTTTGATATAATGGAGCTATGTGTGGCTATGTAGGGTGTGTGGAATTACACAACAAGTGTAGGGTACTTTGAGATAGTGATATCTCTTGGGAGTGAGGTGGAGTTCAGAATGACAAATTATTTTACATTGATTTTTTTAACATGTGATCATTTTTAAACGCTTTAAGCACTACATATGGCTTTATGCATTATTGGTTCTTATTATGCAATTACCAAGTTGTACCTTAGATATATTTGAGCTATATGGTTATGTGGGGTGTGTAGAATTACACATCAGGTGCAGGATACCTTGAGATAGCAATATCTCTTGAGAGTGATAATCTATGTGCCTTGAATTTGTTTCTTGTGCACATTAAATAGACATCTATTGGAGCCTGAATTGTGAATGTCACGGGGGTTGTTACAGTATGGCTACAAATGTTGTGCAATGTTCATGTGTTGGCAATGTGCTATAGTTCTAATTGAGTATGGTAGTTTCCCATTGTTGGCTTTATCGTTACTTCAACTATTTATTACTCCTGAAATGGTGATCAAGGGAATTCACTAGACCTTGTGGTCTAACTCTCTTTAAAAAAAAAAATTAAACCTTTTTCTAGGAGTTGGCAGGTTGAGAATAACTCCAAAAGAAAGGGAAACATATGATCCTTTTAGTGGATGGCATGCAAACCTAGTTTCTATTATCCTTAGTATGTAATAATTCTCAGTTGTGGTTGTACGTTACGCGCTGCAAACAATTGAGATGTATTAAGAGTTTATCTACTTGTTTACTCTTGGTGTCAGTTTGGCTTTTGCTATGGTAATTGCTTCTCTTTGAGTTTGGGTTGTTATTGATGCGCAAACTCATGTAGTATATTACTCATGTGTCTTCAATTGCATGTTTCTTCTATAGATTTTTTGGGGTTGTAATGGTACATTTGATTTTTATTTTGTTCAGAGAACATAAATATCCTGAATACAAATAGATAAAACTGATACATGATTAAAGTTTAACATACAAATTTTGTGATCTTTTTACAAATTATGACCTATCATGTCTATATGTTTTCT
Organism: Cynara cardunculus var. scolymus; assembly: GCF_001531365.2. Lineage (NCBI taxonomy): Eukaryota > Viridiplantae > Streptophyta > Magnoliopsida > Asterales > Asteraceae > Cynara > Cynara cardunculus. The sequence goes on along the minus strand of NC_037544.1, from coordinate 32,123,111 downwards.
GCAAAAGTATATGATTATAAATTATAGACCTTTTTTTATTTGTTTAAATGCAATTTCTTATGTTTTAACTGAAAATTTGCACCAACTTTTTTATCCTTGATTTATAAGAAAATTGACATCCACTGCATTGCAACGGGTTCTCATTAGTATTAGGTATTGTATTGTATTATTAGTAACCATACTTGTTTTAAAAAGAACAATAGATAGAGCAAAGATCGAATAAATGAGACAAATTTGGTAAATTACTAACCCTTGTCAAATTAAAACCCTAAAACCTTTCGTAATTTTTTAACCCTCGTTTCTCGAGTCCTATCTAGTCTCGTCCGCTTACCAAATCCAACCTTAGAAACCTACATATCTTATATACGATGTTATTAATACCCATTTACATTTTAATTTTCCCCCTTAAAAAGCAATCAATATTGAGAATATCTCATTGAATCATCAACCTTAAATTTGAAACCCTAAACTTGGTACCAATGCATTGATGTTTCATTAACCTATTTCCTAAAGTAAATGCTAAATTTTCCCAACAAGCTACTTTGTGGGATTACGATTGTTACCACTAAAACTTATTGCTATTAAAACATATTTATTTATTTTATCTAAAACTTTACACATTAGTGGAGTGTCGACATGATTTAAGTAAAACAAAACATAAAAATTTCATAAAATTCCAATTAAAATTTTCATCTTCAATTAATAAGTTTATTAACTTTTCTACTTTAAACATATATCTTTTTAATTTAAAAAACTACATATAACTAGTTTAAAAAATTAAAATAAAAAAAGAACGTAAATTAATCTTACTGTTTCACCAAACGCCATTGCTCCCCCTCGCCAACCCTCGACTACCCATTGTTGTCTGCTCCTCATCACCACCATTGTTCCTGCTATCAATCTCCCGCATTTTAAGATGTCTTTTTAAATTTTTTTTTCGTTTCTCTCCCTGTTTTATCTGTCTATACGCACTCCGTTAAATTGTTGGAAAAGAGGGAGAATCGAAAGACAAAAAAACAGGTAAAAAAGAGGGAGATTGATGGCATGCAGGGTCAACTATGGCGATAGACGATGATAGACAACACACGACGATAGGTCTGGAGGGGGAGCAACGTCGTTAAGTATGAAGGGTTTGCATGGCGTAGAAGTTTGAGAACAGTAAAATTAATATAGGTTTTTCTTAAAACCTCCTACTTAGTTACATATAACCTTTTTGGGTTAAATGATTATAAGTTACCGATTAAAAGTTTATTAAGGTGCTGTTTACCTAAACATTTACCCAGTAAGCACTTGCCGGTAAAATTCAACGCTATCGCTTACTTACCGGGTAAGATTTTATTCACTACAACGCATCGTATGCAACAATTTATCCCGGTAAGCGCTAACCATGGTAAGAGTCCTCGTCCTCACTTACAGGGTAAGACTCTCGATTATTGTCTTCGCTCTTACGGGGTAAGATTATTAGTCCTTACCATATTCATCCGGTAAAGTAAAGTGACTTGGTAAGCGCTTACCTAGATAAACGACACCTAAGTGAAGTTTCGACTTGTATACTATCAATCAATGTGAAATGACCGCATAAAAATCAGAAAAAACAAATCATGAAGTACTCTTTATTATAATTAGATAAACTAATGATGTATTATTGGTTATGGATGATATTACATATGAACTGTTTATAACAGGATACATTGTTATGAAGTAATCTCTTTATTATTTTAATTATCGTCAGATGATCAGTAGAGCTTCTTATCATTTATTAATTACCATATCAATATTCTTAATTCTTAATTTGTAATTATTAATTTATATTCCTAGTGTAGGTTTGGTGATATCATATGTTGGTGGGTTGGGACGCAATATCATTAGTAATATTTCAACTCTATGTGCCATGGTCGGTCATTGACAAAGATTCCCCAAGCGAATCTAGGATTTTTTGTGGGTGTATACTTGCTATTACTTATAAGTGATAAAGTAACAATTGGTTAAAATGATATATTAAACTTAATAAATGAGTATATGTAAGGAATGTACCAATGGCATAGCATTATTGATGAAGAAGTTGTATGCAGATGTCGTGGGAGAAGCTCAACGAGGACGAGATGCCAATCGTAAGGTCCCGGGCAGCGGACATCCATTTTGATGGATCTTACTTTCGATGGTTGCATTGGTTAATTACTCGTTATTAGGCTTGTTCCCCAGCCCCATTCCCCAATGGGTACAAAGATTAAAATCCCATCCCTGAATGAATTATGGTCAAACCCCCGTTTCATACCCTGATCCGTTCCCCAACTCGTAAAACATATTCCAACAGTTATGTTTTTTTTTTCTTCCTATTTAAATGTTTTGAGTCCTGTTTGATTGTTTCTATCCCCTATTTTAGACCCAACGTAAAAATGAACAAATGTTCAAACTAAAATAAAATTTGAACTTTAAAGAAAAGCAGAAAATTACGATTGAAATCCTAATTCCAAACAATACATCAAACTTAAGAAAATTCTTCAAAACCTTTAATGTTTCCAAGCAACACATTTCATATGCAAAATTAATCAAATCCTTGCGGTTATGGCTCACTCAACATGAACATCGTATGCAATTGTTTCATCAAATCCTTGCGATTCTCCTTGTTTTTTTCCTGAAATTAAAATAAGTCCAGTTAGCACTACAAAAATGAAGAGTACCAACAAGGGAAAATTCTCTCGCAAATCCGTAACTAAAAGGCCAAAAACTCATTCCCTCGCTGATCCCTCGCAGATCAGCGAGGGAAATGTCAAAAACTCATTCTCTCGCTGATTCCTCATTGATCTGCGAGAAATTAGCGAGTGAATCTGCTTTTGACCAGATCCCTCGCTGATCCCTCGCTGATCAGTGAGGGAAAGGCCAAAAACTCATTCCCTCGCTGATCACTCGCTGATCTGCAAGGGTTTAGCAAGAGAATCTATTTTTGGCCTCCCACGCAGATTAGCGAAGGATTTTTCCCTTGCTGATTTTCATCGCTAATACCTTGTTTTCTAGTAGTGTAGAAAAAATGTATATACCCGTATGGTAGAACAATTTATACAATTATTACCTTCAATTTGTTTCTTTAACCAACTTTGGTTGCAGATCAATGCTCCAACTGTTTCCGATTTGAGTCGACTCCGTCGTTTCGTTATCTTGTTCCCGCTCTATGCTACAGCCGATTCTGAAGCTAACTAGAAATCGGAATGACTAACACATCCTCCACAATCCTCTGCAAGATAGGAAACTTAGCACCGTTGCACTTCCACCACATCAATAAATTAAATCCTTCCTCATTTGGTAACAATTTCTTCGCCAAATAATCATCTAACTTTGTCGTTTCAAATATACCATCCTGAGAGATCATATTCTCAAAATCCAGATCCATAAAGCTTTGATCGAAGAAAATATCCCCCATCAGAGAGAGTAATGCCACTTTGCCCTTTCCTTTCATTGTGGTCATGCTTCTTTTTGTACTCTTCAAATAAATCATTACATAGGGTATATATCATCATAATCTCATCTTTTGAGTCAATACCATAAATCTTTCGAAAAAAAATAATTGATCAACTTTAGCTTATACCTAGGATCCAAAAAAAATAGTCACACTCATCACATCATGTATAACTCCCGATATTTATCAAATTTAATCAACATGTTTGATGTTATATTCCTAACAACATAGTCACCTTCTTGCCAACTTCTAATAGATAATTTCAGATCACAAATCAAAGAAAAGAGCATGTTTAAAGTGGGATACTTGGTCCTGGAGAATATATCAGTCACACGATAAAACAACTTTAACTTATAACAAACATCATGTGCCATTCTCTATTCCTCTTCACTAAGGAAACACACATAATGTTTATCTGTTTTGCTCAAACGTGTAAAAACATCTTTATACTGTATGGAAACATTCAACATTAGATAAAACATAATTCCATCTATTCTCTTTCACAATCTATACCTAGTTGTCGTGCAAAAAGCCTAAAGCCTTGGGTCCTTTTAGGAGAACATGTTCAGAACAAGACACTATCACTAACATTCTTGATTGTGCTCTCAATCATAGAAACCCTCTTGTACAATGAGATTAATGATTGCACAACATCTCATGTGGAATAACCTACCCTTTAAAATTAAGGGGGAAAGACAAGAGTACCTAAAAGTCTATCGACCAAAGCTTCATTTATTGAACAACTGTCAAGTGTCAATGTTGACAACTTGTTGCCAATGTTCCAATTCATAAAACATTCAACCATTTTGAGATAATGTATCAACAGTAGCTGGAGATAGCACACGCATAAAGCCACAACAAAGAGTATATTAAAAATTAATATTATACTATTGTAGATATTAAGATTGAACTATAAAGATTTAGAGAATAGTAAAACGAAAAAGAACATGATAATCCAATTTTGTAACCTCCACGTAGCATCTATGTAGTGTGTTGTTAGTTCCATGTAACCTTTCTTTTGGTTACCCACTGTCCACATATCCAAAAGTAAAAGCAACCCCGCTTTCGTTTTCTCCCAACACCGCAATGTATGACCTATTTTCTTTGTTTCGTATGTATTCATGATGTCACTTTTCATTGTAGCTCTAGAAGGCATCTTAAATAAAGGTTGAAGACTATTTGAATAACTTCTAAAACTCTAATGCTCAACAATAGAAAGTGGATAATCATGAAAAATGAGCATCTTAGCTAACTCATCATTTGAAATTTCAGCACTAAGGACATAATTACTCAACAAAGATGTTTTCCCACCCTTGATCGTTATCTCTTGAACTAGAAATACCAAGTCTTGTGCTTCCCATGAGACTTGATCTACGAATAATTAGCCAGTAGAATAAGCCTTATTCAGTTTTTATTTTTTTTCTTCTTTTTAGCAGCTTTCTGCTTACTGTAGTGGCTATTTAAAGCCATGTTAATCTTTCAATAAACTATCAAAGCAATCCTATGTAATCTTCACTTTTATTTTGATTTCTCTGTGCATAACAATTGGTATCAGAGCCATTGAGAGAAGGCCTTGTGTGAGAGTAAAGAAAAACCAAAAACAAGAGTGAACGAGAGCAAACACGAGTGAAACGAGAAATGTCGAATGAAGGACAAAACTTGTTGAGCATTCCGAAATTTAACGGAGACTACAATCACTGGAGTATGCTAATGGAGAATCTACTTCGAAAAAAGAGTGGTGGCATCTCATAGATCCAGGTTATAAAGAACCAACAGCGGGATCCAAAGAGACAGAGGCAGAGAAGTCGGCACGAGCAGATTTGAAGATCAAGGATCTCAATGTTAAAACTTACTTATTTGCAACCATTGACAAATGTATTATGAACTCTATACTCCAAAAGGAAACATCTCGGGACCTTTGTGAGTCAATGGGAAAGAAAGACCAAGGGAGTCAAAAGGTTCAGAGATCACAGTTGCAGGCACTTCGAAGGGAATTCGAAGTTCCGAAGATGAAGGAGAGTGAGACGATTACAAATTACTTTGGTCGCGTAATGTGTGTTGCGAACAATATGCGTAACAATGGAGAAATTCTGAAAGACAATCAGATTTTTGAAAAAATACTACGCACTCTCACTGAGAGATTCATCTACATCATAGTATCAATCAAAGAGGCAAAGAATATAGACCGTCTAAGCATGGATGAGCTCCACAGTTACTTAATCATGCATGATCAGAAATTCCGAAGGAAAGTAAAAGAGGAAGAACATATATTAAAGGTAACAAATGAAGAAAGAAACTTTAGAGGACGATGACAAGGTCGGTTTAGAAGCAACCGAGTCAGAGGACAAGGGAGGAATATGATGAATAAAGCAGTGATTGAGTGCTACCACTGTCACAAATTGGGACACTTCTAGTACGAATGTCCTGAATGGGAGAACAAAGCAAACTTTGCAGAGTTTGATAATGATGATGAAGTAATGTTGATGGCTTACATGGAAGATAAGGCAATGAGAAGTGAAGTATGGGTCCTTGATTCGAGATGTAGTAACCACATGAGCGATAATCAAGAATGGTTCCCAGATCAGACTTCAAGCACACTATGAAGTTAGGGAATGATAGTCGCATTGCTGTTGCAAGAAAAGAAATGTACGAATGTAGGTGAACAGGATGACTCAGGTAATTTCAAACGTATATTATATACCTAAACTAAAAAGTAATTTGTTGAGCGTTGGACAACTACAAGAGAAGGGCTTGGCTGTGCTAATTAAGGATAGAACTTGCAAGGTCTATCACCCAACAATGGGGGTGATCATGCACTCAGACACAAGTGGAAACAAGATGTTCCCTCTCTTAGCTGAAATGATGATAAAATAGCTAGCATGACTGCATATTCAGTCAATCGATGAGGCACATCTGTGGCACTGTTGCTTCGGGCACTTAAGCTACAAAGGTCTTATAACCTATCACATAAGGGGATGGTGAAAGGGCTGCCCGCAATCCAAACTTCACAAAAGTTGTGTTCAAGTTGTTTGGTAGGCAAGCAACATTGCAAGAGTTTTCTAAGAATAGCATGTGGAAGTCAACACACAAGCTCCAGCTGGTACACTCAAACATATGTGGTATTAGTCCAGCGTCAAACGGCAATAAAAGGTACATTTTTAGGTTTTACTGATGACTTTACACGTAAAACCTGGATATACCTTCTAAGCTAGAAATCAGAAGCCTTTTGTGCCTTTAAGAATTTTAAAACAGTTGTGGAAAAAGAAGCAGGGAAAAGTATACTTTGCCTGAGAACAGATAGGGGGGTGAGTTCAATTCAAATGAATTCACTATGTTTTGCAAACAACAAAGGATCAACAGGCAACTGACAGCGTCATATACGCCTTAGCAAAACGGTATTGCTGAGCGTAAGAATCGTACAATTATGAACATGGTACAATCTATGTTGAACGAGAAACAAATGCCAAAAGAGTTTTGGGCAGAAGCGGCGTACTGGTGCATTCATATACTGAACAGATCTCCAACAACGGCCTTGGAAGAGAAGACTCCCCAAGAGACATGGAATGGCAACAAACCTAAGGTACACCATTTTCAAACTTTTGGGTGCCTAGCACATATGCATGTTCCAAGTCAAACAAAAACCAAATTGAAAGATCAAAGCAGACCTTATGTATTTATTGGTGTCAGCAAATAGTCTAAGGCATATAGGCTCTTTGATTCAATAGCAAACAAAGGTTGCAAAAGCAGGGACGTTGTTTTTGAAGAAAACAAGGGCTAGAATTGGGAAAAAAAAGTGCAAATGTGACTACAAAGGCACTTACATAGGGAGATGTTGATGAAGATGAAGAAGAGTACGGTGAAGTTGAAGCAGAAAAAGAAAGTGATTCAGACACAATGTTAGAAGATAAATCATAAAGTTCATCAGTTGAAAGTGATGCACAAGTTCGAGGTGAATCCACAACACTGGATGCTCCTAAAGAAAGGCAGCATAAAGCTCCTACATGACTGTCCAATTACACCTCTAGGGAAGGACTTTCAGAGGAGGAAGAGGTTGTCATGATGATGACAGAAGATGATCCTATAACCTTCCAAGAAGTTGTGAAGAGTAAGAAATGGAAAGAGGCGATGGAAAAAGAAATAAAGTCGATTGAAAGGAATGGTACGTGGACGTTGTGCATGCTACTGAAAAATGCAACGGCCATAGGAGTGAAGTGGGTATTTAAAACCAAATTAAATGAAAAAGGTGAAGTCGAGAAGCACAAGAACAGATTGGTGGCAAAGGGGTAAGCACAACAATACGGAATCGATTATACAGAGGTATTTGCACCGGTGACTCGTTTGGATACTATCTGACTCATCCTAGCTATTGCGGCACAAAAAAGGTGGGAAGTACTTCAATTAGACGTAAAAAGTGCATTCCTTCAAGGGGGACTTAAAGAAAAAGTGTATGTACAACAACCCATGGGTTTCAAGAAACACGGAGAGGATGAGAAAGTTTATCTACTGCACAAGGCCCTGTACAGACTTAAGCAGGCTCGGAGAGCCTGGGATAGTCGGATTGAAGCCTACTTTTTACATGAAGGATTCAAGAGATACTCGTGTGAACACACTTTGTTTACAAAAATAAAGGAGGGTGGTAAGTTTCTAATAGTAAGCCTGTATGTTAATGACTTGATTTATATAGGAAAAAATAAGTTTATGTGTGAAGACTTTAAACTTTCAATGATGCGTGAATTTGATATGACTGATATGGGAAGGATTAGGTACTTTCTTGGCATAGAAGTGATTTAGAACGAGAAAGAAATTTTTATCTGCCAACACAAATACGCTCAAGAGCTGCTGACCCGATTTGGAATGGAGAACAGTAACGGAGTAGGAAATCCTATTGTACTCGGAACAAGACTTTTCGAAGATGAAAAAGGATCAAACTCGATCTTACAATGTTCAAACAAGTAGTTGGTTGTCTCATGTATTTAACTACAACTCGTCTAGACCTAATGTATGGAATAAGTCTCATCAGCAGGTTCATGTCCTCTCCAACTAGAAAATCACTGGAGTGCACCAAAAAGGATATTATGTTATCTTAAAGGAACGGGTGAGCTTGGGATTCTTTACAGCTCTAAAGCAACTACTGGTCTAGGCGCATACTCGGATAATGATTTCGCAGGAGATCTTGACGACAGGAAAAGCACATCCGGTTACGTGTTCTTGCTTGGAAAAGGTGCTTTCTCATGGTCTTAAAAGAAACAGCCCGTCGTATCACTATCTTCAACAGAAGCTGAGTATATATCAGTTGCATCATGTGCAAGTTAGTGCATTTGGCTCAGAAAATGTTCTTAGAGAGCTTGGCAATAATGAAAAAAAGGAGGAACTATAATCAATTGTGATAACAGCTCAACAATCCAACTCTCTAAGAATTATGTGTTTCACGGGAGGAGCCAACATATAAACGTAAAGTTTCATTTCTTAAGAGACCTTGTGAACAAGGGTATTCTGCTGCTGAAGTATTGTAAGACACAGGAACAAATCGCAGACATCATGACAAAACTGATAAAAGTGGAGCAGTTTGTGAAGCTACGGGAAATGCTTTGGATGATTAAAGCTTCAAAGATAAACTAGTTGCTACTGCAATTAATTTAAAGGAGGGAATGAAGAGGTGGTACATAGTCTTCTGTTTACCAAGTCTTGTGCTTCCTTTGAGACTTGGTCTACGAATAATTAGCTAGTATAATAGGCCTTATTCAGTTTTTATCTTTTCCTTCTTTTTAGCAGCTTTCTGTTTACTGTAGTGGCTATTTATAGCCCTGTTAATCTTTCAATAAACTATCGAAACATTCTTATGTAATCTTCACTTTTATTTTGATATCTCTATGCATAACATTTAAAACATTTTTGAGGTTTTAATAAGTTTTTTAAACTAAAATGAAGTATCATATTGACTATTTTTATATATGATACTATTTAAAAAAATGTCTTATAAACACAAGTATTCTACAAAAAGATGGGTTTATAGAACACTTCTTAAAGTGTCCTATAAAATACCTGATATAAACCTTTATTTTGAAAGTGTCATAAAAAACTTGTTACAAAACGTCCTATAAATCTACTGTAACACTTAAATATGATGTTTTATTGTTAGGTTATATAAACTTAAGTTTTATAAAATAATTTATTAATTCAAATATACATTTTAAACGTAATATGAACTAAATTTTATTGTAGAGCGTGAATACCCTCCACCCTCCTTGCTAAATGTACATGTGATTATTAATTTATAACTCAACATTTACTGATTTTAAATAATTTGAAAATCTTGAAATTATGATTTTGTGATGATTGCTTTAAAGTAAAGAAAATGTAAAAAGTTAGAATTTGAAAAATAATTTTACTCGTGGATTTCTAACAAAGATAGGTCATTTACGTATTCTCCGACAATCATCACTAACATAATATAATGCTTACTGTTTAAAAAAACCTGTCAGTGATATGTAGAAAAAAGTTTTATCCAATCCATTATAAATTATCATCATTAATCTTTTAATAATGTGCTGATAAATCATAACTCAATACTTATTTTCACCAACATACAACGCCATTTTCAGCGATACTCCGTCGGAAAAGCAACCTGCATGCATGTACATCGATAATATGTGGTTTTATATCTTATTTCCAGTGATATTACTACCGACGGATTTTTTTGTCACAAATTTAAAACATTCGTTGGCACAATTTGTTAATGAGAAAGTTCAAAGTGATATATTCCATTGGTAGTCTATCGGTTGGACATCACTGATGATCTCGGTGGTGGTTCTGATAGTGGAAGGCAATTTGCAAAGTTCACTTTGGAGCCGAACATAATTCAGGATGCGACCTAGATCTCAATACTAGGAAAATGAGTTTCACAGAAGGATCTTTCTCCCAAAAATTACTGACGGATTTATGGCAGATCATTAAAATATACTTTTCCAACGGATTTGTTGACTTCCATCACAAATATATCTATGATTCACCACTGATTTTTTAGTTAGTCTTTAAATTCTAAGTACATTCTGGCAGATCATCAGTGGATTTTTTTTAAATCCGCCCATTTATAAATATTTTTTTCCCTATAAATCCAAGAAATTAATTAATTTAAATTGACTAACGAATGTTTGGCACAATTTAGTTATTTGATTAATATTAATTAAGTTCCATCAGAAATCCATAAAAAGTTTAAATTGATTAAGTATTATTATTTTTATATATAAGAAAATAGAAATGAATCAATTTAGATTGTCCGGCATATTTCCGGCAAAAGTTAATTTTTTAGATAATTAAATCATGATGGAAATGTGTAGGTGAATTTAAATTAATTATATGTTTAAATATTTTGAATGATTTAGATGGTTTCCGACGTATAAAGAGTGATCCGTCGGAAATCCGATGATAATTGTTAATGAATTTTTTTAATATTAGTATTTTCAATGGATCCAGTATTCGGCTTTTCTGGTTTTTTTGATCCATGAGTACCAATTCTCATAATATATACATACTTACATACACCTATATCGATTACATATACATACATATTTCCACTAGTTACATACATTCGGTCACATACATGCATACATTCATATTTAGAAAAAAAAAAAAACTTATCACCTACCACATTTATCGACAGTCGGTATTCGTCATTATTTTCGACGGATCACTGGCCAAAATCCGCCCATTGTTATTTTTTCCAACTAAGCAAAGTAACATCATGGATAAATTTGATAATTTCCGACGAGGCATTATATTTTCTTCTTTTATTTTATATTTTCTTAAACTATTTATCCGTGAGACCGATGGTTACATTCATATTTTATTTTATATATATATATATATATATATATATATATATTTATGAAAACCTTACAAACCAATCTAATCCATCCATTTTCCTCTATCAATGGTCAATAGTAAATGAGTTTATATTAGAAAATAAAAAAATAAAAGTTTAATTTTTAATTAAAAAAGGGGTAAATTTGTCAAATCCTCAACAATGAATTAGCTATATCCTAATAACTAATGTTAATTATGGAAATGTATTAATGGAAACGTTTTTTTATAGAAGAAGGTAAATCTTTTTTCTTAATATAATTTTTTTACCATTAATATTTTTTATTATTTTATTAAATTATATTTATTAAAATATGAATTGTAAAAGTGGTAGAATATGAAATTTGTGTTCGTTTCATTGAAAAAATATATGTACTTTGAGTAATGAAACGGATGTCATGTTCAATAGTGACCATGAACACAATTTTCACTGATAAATTTAATTTATTAATATATCGGAATGTTTTATTGCATGAAAAACGTTCAATAAATTAAAAAATATTCAGTTTTCAAAATATTTTACATAAAATTTTTAAATATGTTTCAGTCTTTATATGTTTCATCCTTTATTTTAAAATTTATTAGGATTTCCATTGTTTTAAAATTATTTTAATTAGAACTTATTAATAGTCTAATACTAATTCAATAACCGTTAATGAAACAATTTGCAATTATCGTTCAACACTACATGCCAATCGGTCCGTCTTTCATTGTAGGTGACAAGGAGTCACGTGAGTTCGTTCTATAAGGGTGAAATAGTTTAATTTCTTGTCACCTACAATAAATTAGGTATATCCTAATAAATTATAAAACATAAAACAAGCTATAATCAACAAAAAATAATGAAACATTTTGAATACTAAAACAAAGATTTTGTTTCATTAAATCAAGAAATGAAACTGTTTCATTATTTTTTGTTTCAATACTAATTCAATAACCGTTAATGAAACCGTTTCATTAAATCAAGAAATGAAATTGTTTTAAGAATGAAAGTGTTTCAGGAAATGAAACGAATACATATTTAATATTCTATTGCTTTTACAATTCATATTTTAATAAGTATAATTTAATAAAATAATAAAAAATATTAATGATAAAAAAATTATATTAAGAAAAAAGATTTACCTTCTTCCATATGAAACTGTTGATCCTCTCTCTCAGTGATTTGATGATAATCCCTTTTTCCTTTCGATGTATTTCTGTGTCT
>NC_037544.1:32102617-32110490 GCF_001531365.2 Cynara cardunculus var. scolymus | reverse complement strand
TGAATTTCAAAACAAGTTCATCAGCGATCACTGAACAAGCTCAGTGTATGATCGCTGGAACTGAAATTACAGATACATAAATACATCGAAAGGAAAAAKGGATTATCAACAAATCAATGAGAGAGAGGATCAACAGTTATTGTACAAAATATAATTGTACCCAACATATAATAATCATTACAAGAATAGTCCGAAGGTCACACTAACGGGTTATTTTCCAACATTCTCCCACCTGGCCGAGTGACTACCTATATACATGTTTTGTTTGTTCTTTGGCCAAGTTAGATTCAACTTGTTTCATATTGATACCAAAAGCAGAAAAGTACAGCCTAACGCGTCGCTTTAAACACGGGACCCCCCACCAATCATATTTCGGTACTTCATATGAAACTTACGATTAATTTGAGCCAAATGACTTTAAAATTAGGTGGTAATGCAATATATTTGTCTATATAGAAAATAAGTGTGTACAATGTATTATATAGAGAAATTGCATATAAAGGAGGAATAATAATCAAGTACTTGACAATTAAAAAATAGAAGTTCCAATAAAGCACCATGCTAGAATTGCATCATGCTAGGTCTAGCCTTAACCCCATATTGACGACATGTTGTTGAAACACTTTGGGAGGTCGACCTTTCATCATCGGATCCGCTAGCATATTATTAGTGCTAATATGTTCGATACAAATGTCATTCTCCTCCACACGTTCTCACACGAACAAGTATTTTGTATCGAGGTATAAGCTAGCCCCACTGGAACTATTGTTGTTTGAAAAGTTTACAACTGCTGAATTGTCACAATAGTTTTTCAATGGCCTCTCTACAGGTTGACAATCATGAGTCCTTTTATTAAATTTCTCAACAACATCCCTTGACACGTTGCATTATAAACAACAACATATTCTGCCATCATTGTTGAGGTTGATGTCAACTTTTGCTTATGACTCCTCTAAGATATATGCCCACCTGATAGCATAAAGATGTCTTGGAGTTGTTGATCTTTTGTCATTTTTGCATTTTGCAAAGTCAGAGTCTGAATAACCTATCACTTCTAAGTTATCACTTCTTTTATAAACAAGTTTGTAATCCTTAGTCCCTTGTAATTATCACAAGACTTTTTTAGCGGCTTTCCAATAATCTAGGTCGGGATCGGATTGAAGCATAAGGTATTAACTTCATTTGATATCATTCTACCTCTGTTTTCGGACATTGAAACGAATGGAAAACATCTTCTTTAATGATGAGAGCAACTGTGGGGGAACATTGTTGCATATTGAACCGACTAAACATACGTTCGATGTACGCCCTTTGGGATAATCCTAAAATCCCTTGAGCTCTATATCGATGTATTTCAATGCCTACAACATACGAGGCTTCACTGAGATCTTTCACATCGAAATGACATGATAATAAATGTTTCAATCCATGCAACAAATCAATGTTATTGTCTGCCAAGAGATCATCTACATAAACGACGAGTATGCTAAAGTTCCTCCCACTCAACTTGAGGTATATACATTGATCTACTTGGTTCTTGATGAAGTCATTATTTTTCATGACTTCGTCGAACTTTAAAGGGTAAAATGCACAAAATAACAATCTACTTTCATAAATTTCTTTATTATAGCATTTAACTTCTAGTTTTTCTTTTTACATCAATGTACTTTCAAACTATTTTTTATTAGAACATTGTACTTTGAAAAATTTACTCATTATAGCATTGGGTAACCTTTTGATTTAAATTTACTCATTATACTAGGTTTCCAAGCCACCTCATTATCCATGTAGGTTGTCCACATGTATTATAGTGATGTGATTTTCTTATTACAACATTGTACTTTCAAAATAATTACATTATAGCATCTACTAGTTCTTATTAAACAGTGTACTTTTAATTTTAATATTTAGATATTATACATGTTATTTAATAAATAAATTAAATTAATAAAAAAAATTCTAAATTATTCATAAATATACCAATTTTAATAAAACTAGTAGAAGACAATTTATCTCGCTAATATTTTTAAAAAAATATGTGTTTTTTGAAAAAAAGAAAATAAGAATTTTTTTGAATTATTTATTAATATAACAATATTAAAAAATTGTATAACACAATTTATTTCGTTAACATTTTAGAGAAAACTTTAAAAGATATGTATTTTTTTTAACAACATAAAATAAGAAGTGTTACTTTTTTAGAAACAAAATACATCTAAAAATAATGTAGCATATTTATTTAAAGAAATATTTTACTCTAGAATATTTAATTTGCATGCAACTTAATAAGAAAAAGTCAAAAAATTAAATGTTTTTTTAAATCATAGCAATGAAAAATTGAAAATCACTAATAATAATTTGAAATATGTTTTTATTTTTATTTTTATTTTTATTTAGTCATCAAAATGATGTGTCATCCACAACACCTCATTAAAGTCACACAAGCAAAAAAAGTCAAAGGGTTAACCGGTTTAAAAGGTAACAGGTTACCCATTGCTATAGGTGGTAGATTTTTTAAAGTACGATGCCTAAATAAAAAATAATTTGAAAGTGCATTGCTGTAATAAAAAAAACAAAAGTAGAATGTTATAATAAAAAAATTTATAAAAGTAGGTTGTTATTTCATGCATTTAGCCCAACTTTAAATACCATTGTCGTGAAACTTGTTTTAGCTTATATATTGATTTATTGAGTTTACACCAAATGTTCTTGAGCTTTAGAAATAAAAACTTCCGGTTGGGTCATGTAGACATCTTCATTTAAATATCCATTAAGAAAATCCATTTTGACGTCCATTTGATGTAGCTCTAAATCAAAGTGAGCTACAAGAACGATTACAATCCTAAGGGAGTCCTTTCGGGAAGCGGGTGAGAACGTTTCTTGATATTCAATAGACCTCCTTTTGTGTATATCCCTTAGCAACCAATCGAGCTTTATATCATTCGATGTTTCTATTTGGGTCTAATTTGGTCTTAGAGACCCACTTGCATCCAATGGGTTTGCTGCCCTCTAGCAATTTAGCAAGTTGCCAAAGATCATTCTTTTCCATGGAACTGAGCTCATCAATCATAGCTTCATTCCATTTAGCTGACTGATCACAAGTTATGGCATCACTATATGTAGCAAGGTCATTTTCCTTCCCTATGTCTAGATCGCCCTTATTTAAATACGTGATGTATTTGTCAAAATTTGTAGGTCGTCTTGATCGTTAAGATCGTCTTAGAGGTTGCTGAGTTTCTTGGGTCTTATGTCAATTTCTTGAGTGGGATTCAATTTGTTATGTTTTATTTGCCTCTCTATCTAAAGAAACATTTCCATGATGCGCAATGTGTTGACTTGAATGTCCTAATGAAGTATTAATCATAATGGGCACTTGAATCATCGATACCTCTTCATTAGCTATTTGGAGATCAAAATCGCTTGATAAATCACTACCACTAATGTTGACATTCTTAAAAAATTCGGCATTTTTAGTTTCTACAAGTCGGATACTATGTGACGGAACATAAAATCGATAACCTTTAATTAGACCTTTCATATACCCCATGAAGAAGCAACTTATAGTTTTCATGCGAGTTTTTGTGATTGGGGATTATATAGTTTTGCTTTGTCCGGATAGCTCCATACTTTTAAATACCTTAAGCAGCTTGGTTTCCTTCCCGTCCAAATCTCAAATGGAGTTTTAGGAACAGATTTTGGAGGAACTTTGTTTAAGATGTGGACCACTGTTTTTAATGCCTAGGTCCAGAGATTGAGGTAAGTTAGTGTTTGCAAGCATACTGCGTACGATGCCCATTAAGGTTTTATTCCTCCTCTCGGCTACACTAGTTTGTTGAGGAGCACCTGGCATGGTGTATTGGTTAATTATACCATGATCTCTACAAAATTCAAAGAAAGATTCAGGGGCTTGACCAATGTCTGTATGCCTACCGTAATATTCACCACTCCTATCTGATTTCACTACTTTTATTTTCCGGTCAAGCTGGTTTTCAACCTCCGCTTTTAAGGTTTTAAACATTTCTAAGGATCCCATTTTTCTTTTATCAAGTACAAATACATGTAACTGGAGTAATCATCAATAAAAGTTATAAACAGTTTATGACCACGGAAAAAGACCACAAATGTCGGTATGAATCAATTCAAGTAACCCCGAACTTCTTGTGGATCCTTTCTTATTCCCTTTGTCATTTTCCCTTTCATACACTTAATCATTTTGAAAATCTGAGAAGTTAAGATTCAGTAATACTCCATCTTTTACGAGTCTTATCATTCTGTCTTGTGAAGCGTGGCCTAAACGTTGATACCACAACATGGATGAAGTTTCCACTTCTCATTTTCTTTTACTTAAGTTATCATTTGAACGATATTAAAGATTTCATAAAGTGGTTATCTAGACACAATTTATAGAGGTTTCCCTCTAGACAACCATGGCCAAGAATTTGGGAACCGAAACTAATAACATCATCATTGTATCCAAAAGTAAGAGTAAAACCTTCTTTAGCAAACTTAGTTATTGATATTAAGTTTCGTGTAATTCCGAGTACATATAAAGAGTATTATTAAGACTTAAACAAAAACTACTTTCCGAAAGTAAATGAAATGATCCAACAGCTTCTACATTTAAGTTTACTTCATTCCCAACTTTAATTGTTCTTTGTCATCTTTCCAACTTCTGGATTGTACGGAGTCCCTGTAATAAATTGGTTACTTGTACCAGGGAACCAGAGTCAATCCACCAAGAATTACATAATTTATGTTTAAGGACCCATAAATCATGAAAGCATTGATGCTACCTTTCTTAACTAGCCATTCTTTAAACTTGGGGCAATCACTTTGAGTATGACCCTTCTTATCATAGAACTTGCAAGGAAACTTATTACCAAGTTTGTTTATACCTGCATCTCCACTTGATTTATTGGACCTTACTTGAACCTATGTTCTCATTAACATGCGCCTTACCCTTCCCTTACCATGATGATTGATTGTAGTGACGTATGCAACGTCGGGATTCTCAACTTTGAGACGCTCTTCCTCTTGGATACACATAGCAATTAACTCGCTCATTTTCCATTTTTCACGTTGTGTGTTATAGTTGATCTTGAATGGACCAAACTGAGCATGAAGAGATGTCATGATGAAATGAACGAAAACTTTCACCTATTTTCATGTCTATATCCTCGAGTTTGTTTGCCATGCCACCTATCATCATTATGTGTTCACGTACACTATTTGATCTGTCATACTTTGTTGTCAACGTTTTCAGGATGGGAGTACTAGCATGGACTTTTGATGTACCTTTAAACTGTTCCTCTACAGAGTTAAGGTAGGTCTTCGCATGTTCAAAGTCAACAATGGCTCCATGAATAGCCAATGAAATGGAATTCTTTATGATCATGACTGACATACGGTTTGACCTTTCCTATTGCTCATAGAATTATTTCTGTTCATTGGTGCTCTTTTAATTAAGATCTTTGGGAGGATCATAACACAATGCATGATCTATGTCCATTACTCCTAGAGCTAGTTTCAAAGAATCTCTCTGTGTTGCGAAGTATTTTGATCATATAATTAGGGGAGATAGGAGATGTTGAAGAAGTACCATGATTAAATGCATGTAAAGAGGATACTAAAGTGATTAAACGGGATAACAAAATAAAGCATATCAATATACCTATCACAAAAACCAAAATAATAGTTCCTACAGATAACTTACTTAATTATCAGTTTCACTTTGGCTAGAACAACAGTTGAATATTAAGGTGTCCTAAATAATATATTATTTACATAAATATTGCAATCACTTTTCGGCAGAAATACAATACTTATGTATATTATGCTTAAAGCTCATTGTATAAGTTGTCATCCAATTAGCCTTTGGGTTCCTTGAATGATAATTGATAAGTATCAATTTAGTTGACGTTTTTATCATTTTTTAGTAGTTCTCGGTTACTTTAATTCCCCCAAAAGTCCATATGTCAAGTATTTTTGGTTTTAAATCTTGTCTTGCTTAAAGTTATGATAAGTAGAAAATAAGATCGTAAGTACCCAATTTTAGCACTATTTTTTGGGTCGATTGCTTAATTGCAGGAAGGATGTTGTAGGAAGTGCTGCAGCGCATTGCAGCACCTTGGAATTCAAGTTTTGAGGCAGCCGCCTTTTTTGATCAAGTGGGGCAAGTGGTTGAAATTGGGCGATGAGGGGAATCTTCACAATATGTTTTGAAGCTTAGCCGTAGATGTTATGATCCAAGCGCTTACCACTACGCCATGACCCAAAAAATAGTGCTAAAATTGTCAACTTGCACTTCTTTCCTTTTGTATATAAATAAGTGCTCTCATTTGTGAAGAAAATGATACCATATTTTTGAAGAGTGGCTTCGAGGAGCACCCTTTCTCTCCTTGCTCCATCCATACATATATATATATATATATGTATGTATATATATATATGTATGTATATATATATATGTATATATATATATATGTATATATATAGACCCTTATATATATATATATGAGCGTTCAAATAAAAACCGGTCCCATTTGTGTAAACCGTGTAAACCAATCTCATCCATCAATTTCTTGATCAATGGCCAAAATTAATTTACTTTATTTTAGAAAATTAAATAAAAATATATATTAAAAATTTATTTTATTTCAACGGTAAGGGCATAAATGGTAAACAAAATTAAATATTTGGTAACATCCTACTCGATCTTTCATGAATTTTTTTTCATGCAAAATTATTTTCTTCCAAGATTAGTTTACTTTCATGAATATTTTTTCATGCAAAATTATTTTCTTCCTTTCGTTCCTGGTTTGATGCATTAATTCCTTTAAGCCTTGCAATCTTAAAGATTCTAAAGCATATTACAATCTTCAAGATTCTGAAACAGTTTCTTCATGTACCCGTTTCATCATTCAATTATTTCATGACGAACCAAATACATTATGCAACCGTTTCACTAGTCATGCTCAAGAACGCCATGAACCAGTTTCACTTTCATGAAACCTATTTCATGTACAATAATTTTTTTATTTCACCACTGATTTGATGGATTCATTCCTTTAAGCCTTACAATCTTCAAGATTCTGAAGCAGGTTACAATCTTCAAGATTCTGTAGCAGATTAAAATCATTTCCTCGTTTCATCATGCACTTAGTTCATGACGCATCAAATACAAAATGCACCGGTTTCATTTTCCACTTCACCAACTAAATGGATCAACTACACAATCAATACAAGGGGTTCACCATGAAAATGTTTCGGTTCACATAATTTATTTGCAACATGAACCAGTTTCACGTTCATGAAACCTGTTTCATTTCTGGATTTTTTTTTGTTCATCTACGATTTGATGATTTCATTATACACTTCAATTGTTTCATCAAAACCCGTTCGCTGATTCTTAAAGATTACAATATAATATTCAAATTTTTAATATTATAATATAACTAAATATTTAAATGTTACCATTTATACAATTTCCTTTATTACGTTTCATTAATTAATATTTATTAATAACTTCCATATTTAATAGAAAATATTGTAAATGACTGAAATACCCTTATTGATTAATTTTAATTAGAAAAAAAATGAAATTTTTCTATTGGTCGAAATTGGTTTACACGGTTTCTTAGAAATACACGGTTTTCATTTGAACGTGCACATATATATATATATATATATATATATATATATATGTTGGTTGAAATAGTAACCCATTATTTTGTGTTAACTATGCTAACCAACATCAACTAATTTGGTTGCCATGGTTTTCAAAGTTAACACAAAGTTATTGGTTAACATTTGATCTTCCCTATATATATATATATATATATATATATATATATATATATATATATACCCTATA
>NC_037544.1:32100996-32102582 GCF_001531365.2 Cynara cardunculus var. scolymus | reverse complement strand
ACGGTGACAATTTTGTGATTATTGAGAAGTTGCGTGACAATTTTGTAATTATGAATGTTCATATTGTAGATCTAATCCAAGGGTTAATAATCGGTCTTACGGGTCTCACGAAAAACCTTTGGTCTCACATGATCCCAAGTCCATATAAATATATATATATATATATATATATATATATATATATATATACATAGTAGATATTGGTTCAAATACTAACCCATTATTTTGTGTTAACTATGCTAACCAACATCAACCAATCATGTTCCATCTTTTAGTTAGGTTCAAATGTAACTCACATATTAAGTGTAAGGGTATTTAGGTAATTTGTTATTTTTATGTAACTCCTTACTATTTTAATTGGGAGTTATAAATCTTAAAATATCACTAATTGATCTTCATGTAATAATGACATGAAGTTTCACATTTGTTCATCTTACTGATTTTTACATTTCATTCTTCCTACAATGGTTTTGATATTGTAAATTTCAAAAAAGTCCCTTTTGTAAAGATTCCGTTATAGTCCGAGTAATAAGGATAATCATAGAGTAAAACAGATCGACGACAATGAGAATGAAAAAGCTGAAAGCGTCTACGAATACATTCGGAATTCGAATTCCGAAAGTGAAGAAAATGATCAAACCGTTCACGCACATGTTCACTCAAACATCGACATGTGTGTTCACTCGTGCACATATATGTTCAATTGGTTCACACAATATGTCCATTTGGTTCACACACATGTTTCAATTGTTCATTAGGGTTACACATTATTTTGATGAAGATTATGAACCTAATTTTTCAATTGTTCATTAGGTTCACACATTGTTTTGATGAAGATTATGAACCTAATTTTTCAATTGTTCATTAGGTTCACACATTGTTCATTAGGTTCACACACATGTTTCAATCTTATCTGGATGTCGTCGCCTGGTAATCCTTCCAAATCCTCCATTGTTTTGATGAAGATTATGAACCTAATTTTTAGTTACTGATTTAAGATATTGATCGATGAGATTGACGGTTTTTTTATTGATTGGAAGTTACAGAATAGGCTGACAAAATAGGATACGTTAAGATCATTCAGTTTTTACAATTCTACCCTCTGAACCATTGTGAACCTAATTTTTTTTATTAATATGGTAATTAAATAATTAAATTTTTAGTCTCAATAAATGACAACCGTTGGATGTTCAAATCAACGACCAAGATAGGTTAACAAAGTTAACACGATAATCTTGGTTAGTATTTGAACCAGCCCCTATATATATATAGAGGAGCGATCAAATGAAAATCACTCCAATTTGTAAAAACCGTAAAAACTACTCTCATCCGTCGTAATCTTATGAAATTTTTTCATGAAATTGTTTAATCTTGTGAAATTGTTTCATATAATACTTTTTTTGATGAAGTTGTTTCATATATGATTATGAAATTATTTCATATACTACTTAATGAAATTTTAATGAAACTGTTTCATTAATTTTAGAAAAATACATGAAACAGTTTCATTAAGTATTATATGAAACAATTTCACAACCATATATGAAACAACTTCATCAAAAAAGTATTATATGAAACAATTTCAC
>NC_037544.1:32084494-32098901 GCF_001531365.2 Cynara cardunculus var. scolymus | reverse complement strand
TTTTGTCAAATGTTTTATAATATAATATATATATATATATATATATATATATTTCTTTCTCCATTTCCAACTAAACCCATTTTGGTTTCCGTTATTTATATTTTACCGTTATTTATTTTATCGTATCTCGTCTTTTTATATTATGATTATTATCGTCGTAATATTATTGTCATATATTTTCATCATCTTTTATTTATTGCAACTTAAATTTCTGTTGTAATTTATCGCATGTTAATTATTTATAAGCTTTTAATTAGTTGTCGTAACTTCATTTAGATTATTGTTACCATGTTTATTAATCCTCGTAATATACTTTCGTCATTTATTTTAATTCCTCGTAGTTTTTAGTGTTTACGATTATTTTAACTTTTAGTTATCGTAAAACTTTCTTTCTATGCAAATTTCTTTTCTCGTTTTTAAAATAGATATGCAAATTTCTTTTCTCGTAAAACCTTAGCTTGGGTGTAGGGTAATATTAGGATAAAAGATCGACTTTAATGATAGAAATTTGTTAAATATTAACAAATCTTTCCAACCACTTATTCAAGGTTATATAGATAAAAATTACATTTCTCTTAACAAGTTGATTTTTGCAGAAAAATATTAACAGTTTGACGGACTTAGAGATAAGTCATCCCTAACACATCAACTTGAATAATACGGAAGTATATTCGAGAGAGTTATTTAGAATCAAGGAAACTTGTTTTCATTCCGTACAGCTTATACAAGGGATAGATTGTGTCATTGCCAGGACTGGTTTTATTTTGGAAACATTAGAATTAGTCCTTGAATAAGTGTCCTTCTCAACCTCGAGAGAATACCTTACACAAGCTGATGGTTGGTTAAAGATAAGTTATATCTATAAAGTTCTATCTGATTTATTTTTTCAATCAAATCTTAACTGATCTCTACACCCTTGCTTTCTTTTAAATTAAGTATTTGCATTATTTAGTTTTAAAGTTACTAAACCAAAAACAATTCTTCGAACTCGTCATCTGAAATCTAATCTTTTTCTGGACTTTATCTAAAACATTCAACACTTTTTTTCCTGTGAATCGATATTCGGCATCTTCTCGTTTTTGTTACTTGTAAAAAACGACAATGGGTTGATACGTATATACTTGCATGAGTCTCCATTTGCATACAGTCTGAGAGATTTTATCTTCGTATAAATCTCGCAACAAATTTTTAGCATCGCTGTTGGGGATTTAAGGCAAAACTAAAGATTTTAATAAGTAAATTACAAGATTTGATTTTTCTACCATTTCGTCACTAGCTTTTGTGTAGTACATGTCAAGGCTATCACATAAGAAGATTTTTAAATTTAATCCTGAAATTGAAAAAACTTTTAGAAAAAAAAAGAACGCAAAAAACAATAACTGCTTTAACCTCTTCCAAAATAGCTGAACAGCTGAAAAAATCATCAGGCTGACGAATCCTAACAGACAAAGAAACAAGTGTCGGTCCAGTGGGAAAAAAATCCAAGAAGCACATGGACCAAATCCGTCATTAAGTTATGAAAGTGAGTGGTTTCCAATTTATTAAATAAAAATGTGGTGGGTTGTACGGAAGGAGTAATTATAAAAATATATTGCTCCATTGTCAATGGAGAAAAACGGGGTGACGAAGACCGATTCGATTGTATCATTCATTCATCGTCGTGTCTCTTGCTGCACTTCACCGTTTCTTTTCGTCGTCGTCGAATCCAATAACAAAAAGCTCTAAACCAAAACACATATTTCCCCCTCAATCATCTATTCACAGCTCTGTAATCATCGGTGCAATCTCCAACTGAAAGAAAGGGAAAAGCCCTCCTGATCACCTGCAACTTCTTGCGTCTTCTTTTTTGGTAATATATGCTTTTTATGTTTATGGATCACTGTTTAATTTCCATCAATTTTTCATGTTATGCTAGAATTGCTTTAGTTTGGCTGTAAATATGGCGAATTTTGATGGGTTTTTTGAACTGTTCAAAGTCTTCGTTTCTTTTTTCTGTGGACCTGGTGTTTGAAACTTAAGGTTCTTGTTTATGTGATTTGAGTATTGTTAGTGCCTTCTGGAGTAATTAGTACTTTGCTGGCTTTCTTATGAACTTGATTTATATGTGGTCTGGTTGGTGTTTTGCTTGATGTAAAAAAAAGGTTAGTTTGTTCTATATACAATTTCAAAAACACAAAATGACGAGGATGATGTTGCAGATATGCAGAAAAACCTTGTTGTTGTAACTGTCATGGAAGAATACTTAAATGATAGAATTTCCATGTATCTCAATATGAATTCGTATTGGGTGATTGGTGGTTCTAGCATATGTTGTTGTAACTGTCATGGAAGAATCCTTAAATGATCATAGGGTGAAAGGGTGTGAAATTGGTATCTGGGTGACTCTTGAACTGAT
Source organism: Cynara cardunculus var. scolymus (assembly GCF_001531365.2). Lineage (NCBI taxonomy): Eukaryota > Viridiplantae > Streptophyta > Magnoliopsida > Asterales > Asteraceae > Cynara > Cynara cardunculus. The sequence goes on along the minus strand of NC_037544.1, from coordinate 32,096,506 downwards.
TTCGAGGTGATCTTGATGCAGGTTTTTGGTCGGAGGGGTTTAGGTACAACGGTTTACTCATGGCGAAGGGATAAATAGACTTCAAATCTGGTTTTAGAAAACCAGACCAAACGACCCTGGTATATCCCACTCGGAAGGAGGGGTTAGGATTCTGGTTCTACTAAAAAACCATACCAGACAAACCCAGCATATTTCATTCGAAAGTAAGGTATAGGAATCTGGTTCTACTAAAAGACCAGACCTAGCAAGCCCAGTATATCCCACTTGAAAACGGGGTCTGGGAATCTGGTTCTACTAAAAAGCCAGACCAAACAAACCCAGTATATCCCACTTGAAAGCACGGTCTGGGAATCTGGTTCTACTAAAAAGTCAGACCAAACGAACCCAGTATATACCACTTGAAAGCACAGTTTGGGAATCAAACCCAATATATCTCACTCGAAAGCAAGGGTTTGAAAATTTGGTACTACCGTATGAAATAGAAATGTTGGAGGATCCAAAGTTTACAGGCATGATCGGCCTAAACAATGGCCACGATAATTTTCTTGATGTGACACAAAGGTTCTACCATAAGCTTGATGACGATATGTCCATTGAAAGTTTCAGAAGTTTGCATATGAGCAATGGTGGAGGTTCGTTGGCAAGGTCTCTTGTCAACAGTAGTGTGGGTTCAAATGGTTCAGCCACTTTCATGTTAAGTGACCCTGGCTTGAACCATGGTCAAATCAATTACACCGCTGACCGTAGTGTTATCAGAGGAACAGCATCAAACGGCTTAACCGATGATGGTCTGGCTCAGGCTCTATTGGATTCTTGTTTTCCTACAAAAGGGCTTAAGAATTTTGAAGAATGGACAATTGAGCTTACGAAACTTAGCATGGGACCCACTTTCGCACAAGGTGCATTCGGGAAATTGTATAAAGGTACTTACAATAATGAGGATGTTGCTATTAAACTTCTTGAAAAACCAGAAGATGATGTGGAAAGAGCAAACCTCATGGAGCAACAGTTTCAACAAGAAGTCATGATGCTTGCAAGATTGAAGCACCCAAATATCGTTAGATTCATTGGTGCATGTTATAAACCGATAGTTTGGTGTATTGTGACGGAATATGCAAAGGGGGGTTCGGTTCGACAGTTTCTGAATAGGCGGCATAACAGATCTTCGGTGCCTTTGAAATTGGCGGTGAAACAGGCTTTGGATGTTGCTAGGGGAATGGAATACGTTCATGGGCTTGGATTGATTCATAGGGATTTGAAGTCGGATAATCTTTTAATTGCATCCGATAGATCAATCAAGATTGCTGATTTTGGAGTTGCTCGGATTGAGGTGCAGACTGAAGGAATGACACCGGAGATGGGAACCTATCGCTGGATGGCTCCGTAAGTTGACTTAACCTTTGACTATATGACCGTTTTTTGAGAACCGGTATATGCAAGTATATAGGCATTGGTGCATATACTCGTTGAAATTCATATATGCATTGATGCATATATTGGTTTGGTTTTCACGGTTCTCAAAATTTCATAGTTCTCATTTGAACCTTCAACTATGCACATAATATAATACCCCAAAGCCCAAAGCAACAAGGTGGCCCAATAACTTCAAATCCAACTTAAAACCATGATGGAAGTTATTGGTAGCCTATAACTTGAGGCTTATTAGGAGCTTAGAAATCCCATTTTCTTTCTATGTGGGACGAGTTGTACAAAGTCCCCTACTTAAACTCCTTACGTCCTCGTCAAATCTGTCTAGAATCTTCCTCCTTGTAATCGGCGATGTGGGATTCACCTAACATGTTACAAACACCCCCCCCCCTCTTCCTCGAGGACTCATCATACCCGATGAGGTACAAGGATCGGCTCTCTGATACCATTTGTAACACCCCAAAGCAACAGACTGACCCAATAACTTCGAATCCAACTTAAACCTTGCTTAGGATAGAGGCAAGGTTTGTGTATATCCTACCCCAAGACTTACTTTTGCGTGAATATACTAAGTTTGTTTGGTTATTACAGGGAGATGATCCAGCACAGGTCCTACACTCAAAAAGTAGATGTTTATAGCTTCGGGATCGTGCTATGGGAACTCATCACAGGTATGCTACCTTTCCAAAACCTGACCGATGTGCAAGCTGCGTTTGCCGTTGTCAATAAAGGCATCCGGCCAACCATCCCAGATGACTGCCTTCCGGTTCTCAGTGAAATAATGACACGTTGCTGGGACGGAGACCCCAATGTGAGACCAACCTTCACTGATGTTGTCAAAATGCTTGAAAAGGCTGAAATTGAGATCATGACAACGGTCAGGAATGCCCGATTCAGGGGCTGCTGTGTGAGTCAACCCATGACCCTCGATTGATATTCGAAGGACCCAACATGAAAAAAGGAAATCTATAAAATTTTTATGTATCTATACTGTAGGATGATTTCTTTCTTAAGATACATGGAGAAGAAGAAAGAAAATCAAGATAACTGCTTGTTTTGTGGGATCTATATTATATATACCTTTTTGTTTTGATTTGTATGGATTTTGTGGCTGAATTAGTTGTAAATGAGGAGATTTAATGTTGTATATATACATGATATGTATTGCTAGTCTTTATAGTTTTATTGAGGACAGGTTAAGAATCAAGACCCGTTATGACTAAAACCAGTCGAAATATCCAAGACCAGTTAAATGTCAAGTTAACTGGATTTTTGGCTTCATTAGTTTAACAACTTCAGTTATGTAACATCCAGTGAATGCATTATGTATTCACCAATGAATGCAATATGTATTCACAAATGAATATGTATTCACAAATGAATATGTAGTCTAGAATAAACAGAGATAAAATAGAAGACCATTATGATTATTCCTTTAATTGATAATTTTACACTTGTTTGGGCAATAACCACCCACATGATCCAAAATTACAATGGAAACATACCTCCTCAACTCAACCACCACCTGCCAACAAAGGGGTGAATAAAACCCAAAAAGAAAAGTCAGAAAGAAAACCAAACTTTCTCATCTCTAGTTTCTGCAAATCTTAAAAACAACCTCCAAAACTCAATCATGTCAGTTTGATGCATATCCTACTTTCTTTACTGTTTTTCCAACTGGAGGGACTCTGCAACTCTATCAGAAAGCTCATTTATAGAAGAAGAAGAACCATCATCAACATTGTTTTTTGCTTGCTCCATTTTCACCTTCTTTTCCTGTAAACACTTCTCTCGTTCATCGTAGAAATGAAAATCATCCAAGATTGATGTTTCTGAATCATGTTCCTTAAAGATTTTCAACATTGCAATACCCTCTTCAAGTTTCACCTATAGGAAGAGAAGATTTACAAACTTCAGAATTCATCCAAGATTCACGCTGATGCTCTAGAACAAGATTCGCTTATAGGACGACATATTATGTCCAAGTGTCATAATGAAATGCTTATTAGGACTTAAGTTTATAAAGATCTCTTTTGGGTGTTCTTAATAAGTTTTTATGATAATTTTCAAATAAACGTATCCTATTAGTCTTTTTAATATGACATTATTTGAAAAAAGTGTCTTATAAAGATAACAAGGAATACCTCTTGTGAGTCTCGGCTATGAGTGACAGGTTTGTTGTCATTGTTTTCAAGAAGTATATGGCGGAAACGACTATTTGGGACATCTTTGATGATGTGCCACTGGACACGGAACTGGCCGCTCCACCTATCCTGTTGCCAGTACTCTGCATCGTTCTCAAAATCTACAGGTCCGACCATTTCTGCAACACCGCAAAACTGTCCACTAGCATTTACCTATAAGAAATTTTGCGTTCAGCCACCAGAAATCAAATAGGTGAAAGTTAATGAAGCAACTCACCGAAAAGAAGAGGAAAATCGGATAACTTCCTCCAGCTTCCTGAGCTTCTTGATAAGCAGCATCTAGTTTTCGGTTTCCAAGTGGGGTGCTTGCCCAAACACCATACTTGATACTTCTATGAACATTGTCTTCACTAAAAGATTTTATTACAAAGAATTTGGCTTTTTCATAGGTTGTAACGAAATCTGGCCGGTTGTACAGGTCAAGATGAGACCGAGAAGCATGGTTATTTGACATAGGGTCAACTGAACTACTTCCCTTCGGCTTTGATGCCCTTGGTCCACGGTTCCTATCACTGGTGGTGGCATGTGACTCACCGGTCAAGCTAATCGAGTCCCGGTCCCTTTGTTTGACTTCTTTGTCATGCCCATGATGGTTCAGCCGACTAGCCTCATACGAACCGCTTTGCGGGTAGCGTCTTGTGGTCGAACCTGATAACTCATATCCATGATATGGTGTCTGCTGCTGAAGAATTCGGAATGAAATAAATTAGCAGAGATTACAAACAACATTTAAGGCTATATTTGGCAAACCAGCCAACAAGTTCATTATTAGCTGAAAACTAGTTATGATTGGTACAAATAGTTGACAAGCTAGATGACAATGTAAAAATACCTAAAAGAACAGGAAAATTAATTAGAAAAATACAAAGGGCAAAATGGAAAATAAAGAAGTGGAAAAAAGCCCCTGATGCTTATTGAAACGCTACCTGAAGTAGTTTTTCAAAAAGCTAGCTTATGACTAGCCAAACGAGACTTTTTCAATAAGCTCCTAAATGGCAAGAACAATAATAGGATTTGTCTATATCATTGTAAAGAGAATCAACCTGTCCAAAACTGTGCTCATACGGCCCAAGTATGCCAACTGGTGTTGATTGGCTTGACACAGGTTCACTGGAGCTGCCATCGCCAGAAAATTGGTAGAATCCAAGACCATTATTTCCCGGATAATGTAGATAATATCCTGATCCTGCACCCAAAAACACATTGTCACCAAGACCCTCTTGGTTGCCGCTTGCCGGAGTTGCAAGATCGGTCGGAGAAACAGGCTGTGAGTAGTAAGATGGAGACATCGGGACTTGATGAGGTGAATATAGCTGACCATCTATCATTATCGGAGATACGGGACTAGCAAATGGCGAAAACTGGCCGTATGCGACCTGGGGATCATACGCATAAGCAGGATGAAATAAGAGCGAACCATTCTCATTGTAGATCGCCTAAATCATGCCAAAGAAAAAGCAAACAAAATTCAGTTAGAGAGCCCCATGGAAGCAAAAAAAAATTGTTAATCTTTTTAATAACAAAAGGGTCATTGGCCCAGTGGCACCCGTGTTACCATTAGATCCCGACCTCCCTGGAGGTCAAGGGTTTAAATCTCACCACGAAGTGTATGTGAGTTTTGCCATATATAAATGTTATATACTTAAAGAAACAAATAAACTCTCACCGGAGGCATCATTTGCAAGTTATTAGGATGAACATAATTTGAGTTTTCTCCCCAATTAACCGAGCCATCATCATAACCTGATTTCAAAAACAAGATAATAGTAGGTCAAGCAGAAGCCCAGAAAACCTATGGTAAATCCATTTAAACCAAACCAAACCAAACAAACCCAATATATCCTGCTCGAAAGCACAGTCTGGGAGGGGTGGCCCCCAAAGGGTAGAGCGGTTATTTATATGAAGATCCCTGGCTTGGGTCTATCCACATCTTTTTTATAAACTAACCTCCATAGAAGTAAGTTTGTTCAGGAGTGGTGTAAGTAGTTGATGTATGGACGGGTGTCGGAGCTCGGCTTGCATTCCTGGTTTCTGATTGGTTGGAAACCAACCTTCCAGACCCTGCAACGGCTGCATTCACAGAAGGATTTGGAGAAGCAATCCTTTCATCTTTTGGCGACCGTGGCTGAAAATACAAAAAAAGTACTAACGAACATGTTACCTAAGCTAATCAAAGTATTAGAAAATGATGTAAAGAAGCTTCAAAATGAAAAAAAAAATACCTGATCTGTTTGGTTATCAGGTAAAGGACCATCACCTGTTTAAAGTGTCAATTTTTTCAAGAAGTTAGTGATGGAGTTGAAATAGCAAGCATCCATATGAGATTTTATGAACAAATTCACTGCCATCAAGCCTATCATAGCATAGAGATCAAGTGCCACCTCAGGCTCCATCACTGAACATGATGATCACATCATTGGCCGAATACTCCATTCCATCAATAGCCAAATCAAACAAGCTCAGTGTATCCCAGATTCCACCCGAAGGTGGGTTTGGGGGTGAGAAGTATGCAGACCTGACCTCCACCACAAAGAGTAGAGAGGTTGTTTCGGTCAAAGGCATATGCAAATAAACTCCTTTTAATGTTTTCTAAAATTTTATGCAGAGTCGAGAAAAACAAGAGGATGGTATTTTAGTTGAACTCCATAGGGACTAATGCTTTAATAATCATTGTGTTATCCATTTAAGCCGCTCTGCCATTTGGGGTAGAGGCCAGGTCTGCATACATCCCACCTTCTAGACCTTGTTTTCGAGTTGGGTTGTTTTGGTTTGGTCTGGCTCTATTGTGAATTGTGATCCCGAGCTCAGCAAGTTGCTACTAACTTCCTATGATGGCTTTAGTTCAGAGGATTTTTGGGTCACTTTACCACATTGGGCCAAGGCATTACAAATTGTATCAAAGCCTAGGTGTCAATTGCCTTCAGTTTGATAATGGTTATCCAAACCAAACCAAACTGACTCGTATATCCCACTCGAAAGTAAGGTCTTAGGGGTAAGAAACAAAGCATTCATTCCACATGATTGCAGTACTTGAGATTGATGGTTCGATGAAACCTAAAGTTCAAGACTAGGGTTTATGAAGGAATTCTGAATCAGGAAGATCAAACTCAACCAATTCAAAGAACACAATATTAGATACATGTGGCAAGTGGCTGAATTTTCGGGTTTGCAATAAAACAGGCATGAGATCTGAACCCAAAACAAGAATCTGTTCCAACCACATTTCTATCAAAATTCAAAAATGCAATCTCACCCCCAAATCACATAAGAACCCTAAATCATGCTAGAATTTGCAGTAAGATAGCAGCAACGAAAAAAGCACCAGATTTCCAAATCCTACAATCCCAATAAAAAGCAAGAAAAACAGAACACCAGATTCCGAAATCGTACAACCCCAGTAAACAAAACAAGAAGAATTGACATTAACAAAGCAAATTTCGTAGAAAAACATCGTAATTTACAAGAAAAAAAACAACACCACATGAAATCAATCCTTTCTCAAATTCAACACAGAAAAGTTCAAATTATTGCTAACTGAAGATCAACAACTCGTAATGGGAAAGAAAAAACATACCATCATGCAAGGGGAGAGTTGAAAGTGAAGCAGGAGAACCTCGATCTTGTCCCTGTTGACCTTCCATGATTTTCCCCAATTGGTTCAATCCAAATCAAAACAGAAACCTTTTTCCTCTTCCAAAAAGAACGAAGAGAAAAAAAAAATCAAGATTGAAGTATCAAACTCGAAATCATCATCATCACTAGAGAATAAATTACTAAAAAGAAAAAAAGCAAGAATTTAAAAAAGGGTTTTAGGTCATTTACATATATAGATACAATATTTATATATATATGTATATATACACCACACACATTTTACGCGTACATGGGAACCTGTGTATATGTAGTCATGTAAGAAAAAGAGGAGAAAGGAAAACGGTACTCTTTTCCAGACCAAAAATACCAAACGCCACACCAACGTACAACTTCTGATGCATTCGTACAATCTACTAACGGGTTCTTGTTTAGTAAAAATATTTAATTTAATTATTTTTTCCGGACGATTGGATTTCGTTTTAAATCCAGAGGATCTCGTGGTCTTTTGGCTTTTGTATGAACTGGCAGTAAATTCCACGATCGTTACTCACGAGTGAATATCACGCGCGCATCTGTTGGTTTAGAAATGGTGCGCGTGTCGTTCACGATGAGAAATTGGCGTCGGTAGTAAATACGAGTCAGCGCTTTTACGGCAATAAACCGGCCGGAGATCTTTACCGTGTGCCTTCTTTGTTCCATCAAATTTAAATTGATTTATTCTAAATTTTAAACAAACACAATATTTGTTTTTAAAACGAGTTTGGGGTGGACAAATCAAAATTTTAATCCGCTTTCGGATATGAAAATTAAACCCGTTTTAAATTTCGAATTACTTGAGACTTCGGCTGATTGGATTTCGGGATGAGGTCGATCGGGTTGAGGTGTAGTTATAATGCAAAAAATACAGATATATATTCAATCTGTTGTGAGCCTTAATTCATTCGATTGAGATGATTGATGAAATTGATAGTAGGTTTGGAAAAAAAAAGGAGTACGACCAACTAAGATTTGATTTTCAAAAGATAATTAAATAAATAAATTGATTTATAATATATATATATATATATATCGGGTTCTCAGACGAGATCGTTTCTAGGGTTTTTGATGCCCTGTGCAAAAATATTTAAAAAATGCACTTATGCCTAATTTTTAAGCAAATAAACCGATGAAACGTACGATTTTTTAAGGGGTTTGGTAGTCAAGCTAGGCGGCTCATCTGCACACCGATTTTTATTAATTATAATAAAAAAATAAAAAATGGGACTTAAAAACTAGTAATAGATGAAAACTTGATGCCCCTTGGACTTTGATACATTATGCGGTCGCACGGACTACACATAACCAGGGCCGGACCTGGTAATAGCAGGTTCGTTCGTGAAATGTTTTGATCCCTTAAATCATAAACCAAATCGTAAAAGCAGTGGGGATTTTTTTTCAAACCAAACGATCTAAGGGGAAATGAGTAGATCGGTCAAACTAGACCATCAAAAGACGGTCTAGTCCAAACGATTTACAGGGTTTAGGTTATGATGGCCCATGACATAAAATTATGCATAAAAATGAACAAAAGGGATAAACTATATATAGCGTTCTCCCAAAAGGAAAAAAAAAAATTAATTGTTGATGATGCCAGTAGAAAAACTATCACAGTTTCCAAAAAAAACAAAAATCGAACCATCAATTGTTTAGGGAAAACATTGGTTGGCTTCTGCTTGAGGGCTTCCTGCACAGCACAAAACTTGTTACCATAAATCAAGATTAACTTACCAATACTGGCAAACTAGCGATGAACAGAAGAAGACCAGTCGAAAAGAGACGATTTGGAACCGAGAGGGTTACGATTTTGTTTAATGTTTATACTTACGGTTACACTCGCTCTTCCTATTTATATACAGATATATGTAATTATTTAATATTATATTATTACGGATTAATATAATATAATATAATATAATTATATATATAGGGAAAGGTTCAAATTAGAAGCCCCAAAAATTTGAGAAGTAAGAAGAGATCTCAACAATTAGGCGAGGTTTTTCAATGACCAATATCATAAGGGAGAAATATGTGAATATAGGAAAAATTGTGACTAATTTAAAGAACCTAAGAAAGTTGAGGGGAGCATTTTGAAACTTATAATTAAATCAAGAGTAAATTACATTCTCAGTCCCTACGGTATGTGATTTCTTTAACTACAGTCCCTCAAACCAATGTATTACATTCTCGGTACTTGTGGTATGCAAAAACGCACATTATAAGTCCCTCCCTTTAACGGAATCTAAAAGATTATGTTAACTCAGTTAAGTCAGAGGGTATTTTCATCTTTTAGCCTCTCTATTTTGTCTTTTACCATAGGGACCGAAATTGTAATATATATATATATATATATATATATATATTGACTTGGGATCACTCGAGACCAATTTGTTTTCATGATATCTGTGATGCCACTTTTTTACACTTGAAACTTCACAACATTTCTTCACAGTGTTTTTACTGTGAATGTTCGGCTTTTTTTTACCTCCATAGCGTTTTGATGTGAAATTTCAAGTGTTAAAAAAATGGTCTAACGGATCTCACGAAAACAAACTGGTCTTACATGAACCCAATCCTATATATATTAAATGCAGATTGCATACCTACTAACTTGCCCACCGCCCTATTGTCGACATCCCTCATCGTCGTCCGCACTCCATTTTTTTCACCTACCTTTACCTCCATTTTGTCTATTAACTCCTCCCCGTCCATTTTCTTGTTTTTGCAGTAAGTCTACCGTAGATGGATGTTGATGAAAGGAGGGAGGTCAGAGATGGGTTTCTACTTGTTTTTGACGTATATGACAATTTTCCATTTAACATATATGATTTTTGGGATGTTTAAACTAGAAGTACTTATTGTAATATCTGAAACACAGTAAACCCACCAACGTCATCATTTACCGTCGGTCTCTCTTAAAACCCCTCTCTCTCTCTCTCTCAGACACACACAAAGATTTCCACCATCAACCTCCCACGTCAACCATCACTATGAAAATCAACCTTCTCAATGAAAGGGGGAGACCATAATGGGTCGGATGGGTTCAAGGTGGTCGGTTATCAGATCTCTGGTGGAAACCCACTTGTAAGTGTATGTGTGTGTACACGATGGTGATAGGAAACGAAGATGGGATGAAGGGGTAGATGCGGAAGTGAACTTTTAAGGGGCATAATCACATAGATAAAAAGGTACTTGGTTGGGGTGGTGAAGTCGTCGGATAAGTAGGATAGAGGAGGGAAGGTTGAATTTTAGTGAATGGATTGGGTTATGGAAGAAGAAGGTGAGAACATGTTGGGTGTGGGTGTGGGTGTGGGTCACAAAAAACTAATGTTCAAAAAAGTGCGCCATAATGTGATATGATGCAAAACGCGTCTTTGTCGTTATGAAATGACCCATAACATTTCGATAAGACGTGGATCAAGCCATGATGCATTGATTTTATAAGACGTGATTTTTTTCAAAAAAAATTTAGTTTTTATGTTTTGTTTATCTTTTTGTGTTTTTACACTTTTAACTTTAGATTTTACACTCTTATATAGATTTATCTAATCACATCACTCACAGTTTCACGAATGCATCATCGTAATGGACTCACAAAAACGAAGTTATGAAATTACTTTTATACGTTCTTTTCAAATATTTAATCAAAAACTATTTTTATAATAATAATTTATATAATTTTTCTTCTTCTAATATGAATGTACATTTTTTGATATCATTATCTGATTAGATAATATATAGGATACATATATGTAAATATATAATTCTATACATGACATATAAAATTTGTCGCATTATGTCATACCTTGAAAAACGTCACGTACTCGTTGTGGCGTATAAGACTTGAGGCTTGACCTCGTCCTCACGCCATTTTAAATCTTTCTAAAGCACATAAAAAAATTAAGATAATAATAATAATAATTTATCAATAGAATAAAATAAATAAATATATTTTAATTCTTTTAACGGGATAAGGACAAAAAAGGAGATTATATGACGAAGATACCCAACCCCCTAAGGTAACTTGGTTAACAAAGTCTATTAGAGGGAGGGACTCAGAGCGTGCGTTTTTGCATACCACAGGTGCCGAGAGTGTAAAAACGCGTTTGATGATCGTAGTAATGACAGACTACATACCACAGGGACCAAGAATGTAATTTAATCTTATATATTAATCCTAAGTCATAAAATCACTAATCCACTCATTTTTCAAAATATTTACCTACTTTTTTTTAAATAATAATTTGATAACCATTCTTTGGAAGAAAAAAAATAAGCTAGCTTATTTTCTGGATACATGTTTGAATACACATAAGTTATCTTATTGAAACGATACTTAAAGAAACATTTTGGTATTTTATTGTCACTTTTTTCAATTATAACCTTCATTATTATTAATTATTATTTAATACTATTAACTATAAATAATTCTATACCATATTATAAAATATTTGACAAAAACTCTTAAAAATCATTTTTTTATGCATAAAGTACTGTCTATTGATGCACATTACTTAAAATTCAAGATTATAAGTAAATTATGCATAAGTACAACTTATTAAAGCTCCATATTTGAATTCGTATAACTAACTTCGGATAAACATAATAAAAAAGAGAATAAACATCTCATTTTAAAATCTAAAAAATCTAAAATATAATTAGGATAATTATCGATGTCTAATAAAATAATTAATTATTATCTTTATAAGAAATTTATATTATTAAATCAAATATAAATTACTTCGTTATT
>NC_037544.1:32077658-32082316 GCF_001531365.2 Cynara cardunculus var. scolymus | reverse complement strand
AAATGTAAATACCTTTTTATAAATGTAAGTACCTTTTTATAAATGTAAGTACCTTTTTGATATATATGTTTCATTTTACAAATATAAGTTTTTTTTTTTTTCAAAAAATATTTAGAGACTTAATCATTGAAATTATGAAAGTTCATTAGCTTTTTTTCAAAAATTTTCAATTATTTTATCATATTAACCAGTCTTATAAGTTATAATGATGCATCTAACATGTTTTAAAAAGTCCAAGAAGTTATTTAACATATTTTGAAATGTCCAAGGATTTATTTGTTCCAAAAATTGTCCAATGACTTAATCATTCCAAACACTAAAGTCCATTGAGTTTTTTAGACTTTTCCACATATAAATTATAATTAAGATTCATATGTGAATCTATGTTATGATTCACGTGTTTACATATGAATTTTAAACTGATTGGGAATCTCGGTTATAAATTTTAAATCGATTTAGATGTATACAAGTTATGGTTAAGATTCAAAATTGAACCTATGCCAGCGTTCACATTTTTACATATGAACAAATAAAAAATATCCTTATTCATGTTCACATATGAGATTTAATTCAATTTAACTCGAGTTGTAGATTTTAAAATCGCAAATACTTTCAATTTGAAAAAATGGATAAAAAATCAATGATTGATAATATCCAAAAGTTTGTTATAAAAATAGAAAATAAATTATGATATTTGATTTTTTTTAATAATTATCTTAATTAGTGGAATTGTTTTTGGAAATAGGAAAATTTAAAATAGTGGTTGAGATTGTTTCTCTTTGAAAATGTTGAGACTTCTTATTTGAACGTAGCATTATATATATACTAGAAAGTTACTAGTGTAATGTATCGAGACACATTTTGATTTTAGTATTTTGTTTTATTCTTTTTTATGTCGATATAATACTGTTTTATGTAGTTTTGAGAAAGAAATAATGTTTTTATTTTGGAATAAAATATAAATTAAAAATTATCATAAAATTTTGAAAAAAAATATATCGACATTAATGTCAAATTAATCTTTTTTAAAGTTCTTGTTTTTTTTTTGTGTAATTTACTTTATTTCAATTTTTTAATTATAATTTAATTTAGGTTTAGTAACAAAGAAATTTAATTAGGTTTAATAATATAACTTTTTATAAAGACTAGAAGGGTACTCGTGCAATGCATTGAGACACATTTTCATTTCAATGTTTCGTTTTATTTTTTATCCATGTCGATATAATATGATTTTATGTGGTTTTGAAAAAGCAATAATGTTTCTATTTTTGAATAAAATATAAATTTAAAAATATCATATAAAATTTGCAAAAAATATCAATATTAGTATAAAATTAACTTTTTAAAAGTTCTTGTTTGTTTATTGTTAGGACTGAGAAATCAGTATTAATTGTATTCGTCTTGAAAGATTAATTTTAGTCTATAATTGTAAAGTCAGCGTGTTTGACTTTCTTAGACTAGTTTGACTTTGACTTTGTCTTAATATGTTGACCATATAAATAGGTGGTTTAATCTTTGTAATTAGATAGAGAGGAGCTAATTGTAATATTCAGATTAATAATAGAGGTTTGACTGAATTGAGAGGATTGACTTTTCCTCTCAATATTCATAAAGTGTTCATAGTGTTCTTGAATGATAAATCCATGAATCTGCCATTGAAGGAAGCTTAATATAAAGATTGATCAGTGATTGTGGACACACAATTGGTATCAAAGCTGGAATGCAAGAAATCAGATTGAAAGAATTGATCAGATAAGTTTTTTTTTAATTTCTGATTTTTTTTGTTGTTCTTCGTGTTCTTGAGTTTTTCTTCGTTTTTGATCCGATTTTCTCATAAAATCTTGTGTTTTGGTGTTAAAAACATGATCAAAATGTTCGAAATTAAATTGTGAATCTTTGTTATTCACAAACTTTTACGATTTGATCAATTTTAATCAAGATTTAATCGGGTTTTTAGGTTTTTAAATTTTTTCCGTGTTCTTGAATTTTTTCGTAAATCAGTGTTTTTGATCCATTTTTTTAGTTAAATTTTTTTGTTTTGTGTTTCTGATATTTTTGATCTGTTTTTAATTTTTTTTTGTTGTTAATCTGTACAAACCCAACCTTAAGATTTCTTTGGGCTTAATCAATATGGCCCATTATAGTTTGATTGGAATGAAATTGAAGGTCGCAGGCTTCTTTTAGATTGAGCGGATAAGAGTCTAAATCGCACAACTCCACAGGTTTGTTGTTCCTTTTCGATTTCATCTCAATTTTTTATTTTGAGCGGTTTATACATAAACCGAACACTCCTTGTCCGGTGTTCATGTAAACCGAACACTTCTTGTTCGGTGTTCATATAAACCGTTCACCCTGTGACCGGATAAGTGTCCGGGTAAATCGAGTTTGAAACTGAGCGGAGAGTTATCCGCACTCATATTGAGCGGATTCTAAGTTTGCCTTGAGCGGTTTTGGCTAAACCGCACAACATTTCATTGGATTCACATTTATCCCAGGTAAGTCATCTAAGGTTTAGGGTTCATTTTTGAACGAATTTTGATTTTACAGTGAGTGATTTAGGTTCAATCATTGACCGCAATATTGAGTGGAAGTGTGAACTAGCTAGTACTTAGAGATATTGTGCGTGTTCTGTCCGGTTTATTAAACCGCTTATCCTCTTTCTCAAGTTTATCAGCCGTATATACAATCTTTCAACCTAATTCGTCTTTCGGTCTCTTAATTGTTTGTGATTTTATTCAAGATTCATTTTGGATTAACAAGTTAAGATTCAAGTGTTGCAGGTGCTTGATTGGGACTGTTTCTAATTTGTACAGAAAGTTGGGTGCAGCAACAGATTTTGCTGTGCTGTGTTTAAGTAGCAACTTCAAACAGAACATCACAACAAAGGTAAAACAAAGGTTCTGTAACAGCATTGACAGCAGCTACACATTGAGTAACAGCAACATTGAAGCTGTTTACAGCAGATTACACTGCATTAATAGGCAGCAACTGTTGGTGTGAACAAGAAACTGTGTAACAGCAGGTTGCAAAACAGAACTATATAACAGCTGTTGTGTTTGCAATAACAGGTTTTGTTATTTTGACAGTCTTGACAGCAGCTTAAGTTCTCGTAACAACAATTTTTTTTTCACAGCAGGTTGTGTGCGGTGTAACAGTTTTGTGTACATTTTGTTGTTATTTTGCTGTATTGGTATAGAGAAGAAGCAAACAGAACAGCAAACAGTTACTGTTCATAACCTTTTTTTGACAGCAAGCAGCAACTGCTTCATTTTGGAACTTTGTTTGCTGTTGTCTATGGTGTTTGACAGCAGATTGTTTTAGTAGCTGCAGAAAATTTTTATTTTGACACCAACAGTTTTAACAGCAACTGCTTCATTTTGTGTTATGTTGGTGTAGAGAAGAAAGAAGCAGCAGGTCTTAGCAGGTTTGCAATTTGAATTTGAAATTACAGCAGCAGGTTTACATAGTTCTTAACAGGTATTGACAGGTTATGAACACAGTTTTGCTATTTGAGATGAAGCTTTATAACAGCAGCTCAAAGAATAACAGCAGGTTCTTGCATAAAGCTTTACACAGTATGCAATAAGGGTCTTGACAACAGCAGGTCTTAGCAGAAGAACAGCACTGTTTTGGAATAAAACAGAATGGCAGCAGCAAGTACAAATCCAAGTGTGTTGTGTTTTAAAACTGTGATGTGTTTGTGTTTGTGAGTAAGTAGTTGTGTGCAATCTGTCAAACAGCAACAGATTCTCTGTGATTCTCATCAATTTAGAGTACTAACTGTTTAGAGTGCTGTTTTAGAGCTGTTTAAGTGTTGTTTACACTTACTGTTGTTTAGAGTTCTGTGTTTGTTTAGAATTTGCTGTCATAAGCCACTAATGCTGCTGACTGTTGAAAGTTTAGTGCAGCAACAGATATTGCTGGTTTGATTTTGAAGCTATCTGCACAGAGGTCAGAGTATATCGTTAGGGCTGTGATATTTACTGGCCATGAGACCAAGGTAGCAGCAGATTTAAAACAGCAGTTTCAAACAGAAGATTTGAAACAGCAGATCTAGTAAACAGTTTTGAAACAGAAAGCTATGTTTAAGCAAGTTTAAGCATACAGAGTTGAAAGCATACAGAGTTGAAGCAGAAAGCTTTGTGTATTCTTAAACTGATAATACAGTAGATCTGCAACAGCAGCAAATCTGTTTGGTTTGTGAAGGTTTATCTACAACAAGTGGATTTTTGGATAGATTTCGGGTGCAGATAGTATAATTTTTTTTTGTTCCATATTTGTATTGTAAAAAGTGGTTATTGTTTGTTTTGGACTTGACTCAGATTGATTTGGTAGACTGTTTTTGGACTGATTTTGGTTTATTGTCTTGGATTTTTTTTTCTTATTTCTTTTGTGTTTAGATTTTTTTTGGATCTTTGTACATTTGTTTTTGCGTGAGTTTTTCAGTGTTTGTGTTTTTCTATTATTTTTGAGCTTAACTGTTCATATTTCTTTTAACTGATTTCACTGCATAGATTCTTAACTGATCAATCTACTTTTGCAATGGCAGTTGTATCTGAATACTTCAGAGAAATAATTTTTGATCTAGAAAAGAGAGTTGAAGGTTATAAGGAGGAAGTGTTTCTAAATGTTTTAAAGATACATATCAAATAATCGAA
>NC_037544.1:32074127-32075543 GCF_001531365.2 Cynara cardunculus var. scolymus | reverse complement strand
ATTAAGTATTATGTTAGAACTCAATAATTATCCTAATTATATTTTAGATTTTTTATATTTTAAAATTAGATGTTTATCCTCTATTTGATTATGTTTATCCAMAGTTAGTTACACGAATTCAAACATAGAGCTTTAATAAGTTGTACTTATGCACAATTTACTTGTAATATTGAGTTTTAAGTAATATGCATCAATAAACAGTACTTTATGCATAAAAAATAGTTTTTAAAAGTTTTTGTCAAATGCTTTATAATATAGTATAGATAATACTAAGTATTCTGTTAGAACTCAATAATTATCCTAATGATATTTTAGATTTTTTATATTTAAAATGAGATATTTATCCAATATTTGATTATGTTTATCTGCAATTAGTTACACAAATTCAAATATGGAGCTTTAATAAGTTGTACTTATGCACAATTTACTTGTAATCTTAAATTTTAAGTAATATGCATCAATAAACAGTACTTCATGTATAAAAAATGATTTTTAAGAGTTTTTGTCAAATGTTTTATAATACAGTATAGATATATAACGCATAATAAAATATTATTGATTAGATTTACAATACAATTTCTAATAAAAAAAATTAAAAGGCAAGTGAGCCTTATAAATTACTCTCCACTATTTGTTGTGATGTTTCAAGTGTAAAAATTTGGTCTGATAGGTTTCACGAAAACAGATTGATCTCACGTGAAACCAACCCATAATTTATATCCAACAATTTTTTATATACTATTTACGGTCACATCAACAAACATATTTGACGTGGCATTATAATTAATAAAAATCAATTTTCAATTAAAAAATTATATGTATATATATATATATATTAGAAAAGTACTCACGCAATGTAGCGAGATACCTCTCGATTTTAATGTTTTATTTTAAATTTTGTCTCTGTCGATGTTATAATACAATTTTATATGTTTTTAAAAAAGTAATAATGATTTTATTTTTGAATAAAATATAAATTTGAAGATATCATAAAAATTTGAAAAAAAATATATCAATGTTAAATCAAATCAACTATTTAAAAGTTCTCATTTTTTCTGTAATTTCTTTACTCTATTTGTTTTATTATCCTAATCATATTTTAGATTTTTAATATTTAAAATGAGATGTTTATCCTGTATTTGATTATGTTTATCTGTAGTTAGTTACACGAATTCAAATATAGAGCTTTAATAAGTTGTACTTATTCACAATCTTCTTGTAATTTTGAATTTTAAGTAATATGCATTAATAAACAATACGTAATGCATAAAAAATGATTTGTAAGAGTTTTTGTCAAATACTTTATAATATAGTATATATATATATATATATATATATACTTGGGATCATATGAGACTAAAGGTTTATCGTGAGACTCGTAAGACCAATTCTCAACCCTTGGATTAGATCTACAAT
>NC_037544.1:32070382-32071747 GCF_001531365.2 Cynara cardunculus var. scolymus | reverse complement strand
GAGGGATCAGCGAGGGAAAATTTCCCTCACAGATCAGCGAGGGATCAGCGAGGGAATGTGTTTTTTGTCATTTCCCTCGCTGATCCCTCGCTGATCTGCGAGGGAAAAATTCCCTCGCTGATCTGTGAGGGAAAAATTCCCTCGCTGATCTGCGAGGGAAAAATTCCCTCGCTGATAGTCGTCGCTGATACCTGGTTTTCTAGTAGTGTATGTATGTATGTATGTATGTATGTATGTATGTATAAGTTCGTACCCGCTGCAATGCAGCTAGATATAAAACTTTCTTGTAAATAATAAATTAATTAATTATTTATAAAATGTTCTACCCTTTAAATTGTGACGTTGTTTGCAAGTAAAATGATATTTTGATAACTAAATAAAAAATACGAAGGTTGAAGCCTATAAAAATCATCCATCAAATATAAGGTTTTTTTTTGAAGATAATAGTTCATTTTTAAATCTCAAAAGAATTTGAGGACTTTGTTTTGACAACTTCAGTCTTTCATCCCATCTTTGAAAGATCAACGATATTTGTAAACATTAAAATATCATAGTATTATACTTTTCAAACAAGAAAAAACTATAAGGCGAACTTATCGAAGTAGAACTATGTAAAAAGAAATGATGTATAGAATATTGAAATTACTCTGTGAGTTTAAGCAATTTATTGCATCTACAAAATGTTGGATTAGATTCTTTAACATACACAGTTGATGAGTGAATATTGTAGATAGTACAACTGTATAATGTCAGAAAAAAAAGGAAAAGAAGGGGATGATGGGATGAGGGCTTTAGAAACTTGTAATAATGTATAGATGACAGCTAAAATTCAACAACAATAACAAATAATTTAGTATAGATAGATAATGGTGTAAAATGGAAAATAAAAAATTAAGATACTAAAAAACATCAGTACACATTTATCATATTTAATAATATTTTTAAATTCAATAATATTCGATATTTGGTTCATTTTGAAGGTATTGAAGAGACAGTTATAATGATATAATTCATAAAAAAATAAACCTTTTTAAATATATTTTTGTTAATATATAGTTACATATGTTAATATGAGAACGTGTAAAATGAAAAACAGAAAAAAAGAGATATAAAATAAATTAAATAACTAAATATAAAGATATAAAGTGTAATTTAATAATAAAAAATAATTTTATTTTTAGTTATCATGTTGAACATGGAGGTTGTAAAGGTTCAAAAATTGTACATAATTGATCAAAATTTATACCTCTTAAAAATTCAATAATAACATTTTAACATGTTTTATAATATAATATAAGTAGCATAGATAGATAAGGGTGTAAATTAAGAAATATAAAATAAATTAAATATAAGTTTTAAAAATAA
>NC_037544.1:32068757-32070152 GCF_001531365.2 Cynara cardunculus var. scolymus | reverse complement strand
ATTTATTTTAATATGATAAAAATGTAAAATAAAAAAACAGAAAAGTAAGTGGTATGAAACAAATTATATAACTAATTATAAGAGTATAAATTGTATTTTAAAAATAAAAAAATATTTGATCTTTAATATTATCTTGGGATGTGGAGATTTAGTTATGAGTTCTACAACTTTAAATTTGTAAATTAAGGGTATAAAATAGAAATGAAAAAAATAAGGAATATAAAACAATTTAAATACGATAACTATAAGATATAAAATAAAAGTTTTAAAAATAATTTACTACATATTCATGTTATTTAATAATATGAGATTAAATCGAAAAATATTCAATATTAGACTCATTTTGAAGGCATTGATGAGACGATTATAATGATATAATTTGTAAAAATTGAAACATATTTTTTAATATATTTTAGTTAATATACGATTATGTATGATAATATAATAATGGTGTAAATGAAAAAGAAAAAGATATAAAATCAATTAAATAACTAACTATAATGGTATAAAGTATAACTTAAAAATTAAAAATAATTTGATTTTAATATTTTCTTTGAAACGTGAAAGTTGTTTAGCTTCAAAACTTGTACCTGATACATAACGGGATGTATCTCTTAATTTTCAACTCTTAACCGTTTAACATGCTTATATATATATATATATATATAGAGAGAGAGAGAGAGAGAGAGAGAGAGAGAGAGAGAACCTACGGTAGTGATTATTGATGAAATTTATTTTAATAAAAAATATTATGTTAGTGATTTTCCAAATTAAAAAAATAAAAAATGATTAAAAAAGATTATTGATTAAATTTATTTTAATTAAAAATAAAATATATTCCGTATATGATTTCTCAAATTAAAAAAGATTTAAAAATATTTACTGATGAAATTTATTTTAATTAAAAATGAAATATATTCAGTTAACGATTTTTCAAATTAAAAAAAATAGAAAATAATTTGATTAAATTACTGACAGATTAACGATAAAATTTAACTAAATACATAATTAATTAAAATTCACTAGTAGTGTTTATTGATATATATGTATGGATTACTTATAGGTAATTGATGAATAATTTGATCACCGTCAGATGCTCTAACATAGTAACATGTCAATAAGTGTAAAAGATCTTGTTTGAATCTTGTCGATGATATCATTTCACCGACAGATTAAAAATGAATTTTAATTAATTATATATTTTGTTAAATTTTATCGTTAATCCATCAGGAATTGAATCAAATTATTTTCTATTTTGTGATCAGAAAAATCACCAACGAAATATATTTTATTTTTCATTAGATTAAATTTCATCAATAATCGTTTTTAATTTTTTTTAATTTGAAAAATCACATATGGAATAAATTTTATTTTTAATTAAAATAAATTTAATCA
>NC_037544.1:32063644-32066102 GCF_001531365.2 Cynara cardunculus var. scolymus | reverse complement strand
AATTATAATAAAAAAATAAATTAAATAAATAATATAAAAAAGTAGAACTTTTAAATAGTTAATTTGAATTAATATCGATATATTTTTAAATTTTTTTATGATGTATTCAAATTTATTTTTATTCAAAAGTAAAAACATTATCTTTATCAAAACTACATAAATCGTATTATATCAACAAAGACAAAAAAAAAAAAATGAAAAAAAAAGAAACATTGAATGAATATGTATCTCGCTGCATTGCACGAGTACCTTCTAGTATATTCATAATACATTGTTATAATATAATATAATATAATATAATATAAATTACGTTTATAATAATATATTATACTAAAATTCTATAGGGAAAATTTTAGAAAAATCCAACAAATTATCTTATTTTGAGTGGTTAAGTATTTCAACTTTTTTTTGAACAATAAAATCCTTAAATTTATGTTACCGGTTAAATACATACTTGTAACCCATAAAACAGGTTAATGTGATAATTTTATTAGAAAAGTTCGAAAGCGTACTTTCATATTTTATGTGATTAAGTCCCTAGTCTTTTTTTTTTTTAACAAATATTCCTTGAATTTGTTAACAAATAAATCATGAACTTTTTTTAACAAATAAATGTCTGAACTTTTTTTAACAAATAAATTCTTAAACTATTTTTGAACAAATAAATTCCAAAAAAAAAAAAAATCATGAACTTGATTTTGAAAAAAAATAAATCTAAAACTTTTTTTAAACAAAAAAATATATACAATTTTTTTCACTAACAAGAAAATACAATGAACCAATCAAACAAAAAAAATCATTCCATTTCTGTTACTAATTCTGAAGCATAAAAAAGTTATGCTTAAAACATAAATAAATATATACAAATATTCTTTCCATCCCTTGCACAAAAATTTATACCATCCATGGGTAAAATATACCAAAAGTTGTCATTATCTTATTTATAAAATTGGGAAAAGTTAAGAAAAATCCAATTATCTATTTCGTTTTGAATGATTAAATTCATGAATTAAAAACCATTAAACTTTCTTATTTTAAATGATTAAGTCTTTAAACATTTTTTTGAATGAAAAACCATTAAAACATTCTCATTTTGAATGATTAAGTCCCTAAACATTTTTTGAATGAATAAACCATCAAACGTCTAAAAGTCGGTTGACTAGCAATACTTTAAAATGAAAGAAAAAACCTAAATCAGTTTTACAGTGCCCAAACCCTACGCCATTATGTAATACCCGGGTTTTAAAAACATATTCTCCTTAACTTACCCAAATTGTACTGTACTTAAATAATAATCGGTAATTATTAAGGGTTAAAAACGTCAAATTACTAAACTTATTATAATTATAATAATATTATATATATATATATATGTATATAAATGAAGAGATTAAAAAAAAAAATATATAAACTGCAATGCATGGTCGGCATCTACTTCTTCAACCGCCTATTTCTCTCGTCTCTCTCTCTAAACTTCTTCTTCTTCTCTTTAAGATTTCTTGCAAACCGTTGAAGCAATCGAAGTAACGATTATATATTCGGAATCCACTTTTCGAACCCTTCATAAAGGTATAAATTTCATTCACTTTTATTAGGGTATTTACGTTAACATTTTTTTAGACCGGTTTACAAATTATGTTATGTATAAGTTTACGGATAGATATTGTTATAAGTATGATGTATTCATGTTTAGAATGCTAGGATTGGTTAAATTGATATAGAAATTAAAAGGGTAGATTATGGTTTCATTATGGTTAGATTTGGTGTATATGTTTAACGGTACGCCAATTGTTCGATATAATGTCGAAAATAATAAAATTGCATGATCAAGCTTAGGGTAGTGATCATTGGAGTTATTTTGCTGTTTAGTATGTTGAAGTATGTTAATATCACGTAAATGTAGCGAATCATAGAAATTGGATTATAAAAATTAGTCGGGAATTGCGGAATCGGATTTTACCGACTATTCAGGTCCATACTTTGACAGTGTATAACTTACAAACCGTAAGTCAAAATAAGCTCATATTTTGTAGTTAGAAAGCCCTTAATGTATACTACAACTTTCATGTAGGATCGAAAATCCAATTATGACTCTAAGTGGCTCGAAACAGTGTGTTTTCGRGGCTGTTTGTAATGTATTTAGGATTGATATGCTGTTTTGTAATATTCGTATAAGATAGATGCATAATCCAAATGAGGTGATTCGAAAACCAGCAGGTTCACTGCATATCATACTACATCTTTCGTTTAGATAGTATTTTCTTTATTGATCTCCAAGTGAGGTAAAAATGCCCCCGAAAATGACGGTAAAAAACTGTTAAAGTCGAATTGGAATTATATAAAGCTAAGTGTTGAGTCGATTTCGTAATACATATTCGGCTGTCGTATTTGAAGTTTAAGTTGTTTATAAACATGTAGGACCTAAGTAATTTATTAGTATAATTAGGATATGATCTTA
>NC_037544.1:32056065-32057244 GCF_001531365.2 Cynara cardunculus var. scolymus | reverse complement strand
CTTATTTCTAAACGAACGAACACGAACACAAAGATTTTCGTTCGTTTACCGTTCGTGTTCGTTCGTTTGTTTGGTTAAGTTAAACGAACGAACATGAACAAGCCTCCGTTCGTGTTCGTTCGGTTCGTTTACAGCCCTAATGGTCGGCATCTACTTCTTCAACCGCCTATTTCTCTCATCTCTCTCTCTAAACTTCTTCTTCTTCTTCTCTCTAAGATTTCTTGCAAACCGTTGAAGCAATCGAAGTAACGATTATATATTCGGAATCCACTCTTCGAACCCTTAATAAAGGTATAAATTTCATTCACTTTTATTAGGGTATTTACGTTAGCATTTTTTAAAGACCGGTTTACAAATTATGTTATGTATAAGTTTACGGATAGATATTGTTATAAGTATGATGTATTCATGTTTAGAATGCTAGGATTGGTTAAATTGATGTARAAATTAAAAGGGTAGATTATGGTTTCATTATGGTTAGATTTGGTGTATATGTTTAACGGTACGCCAATTGTTCGATATAATGTCGAAAAGAATAAAATTGCATGATTAAGCTTAGGGTAGTGATCATTGGAGTTTATTTGCTGTTTAGTATGTTGAAGTATGTTAATATCACGTAAATGTAGCGAATCATGGAAATTGGATTATAAAAATTAGTCGGGAATTGCGGAATCGGATTTTACCGACTATTCAGGTCCATACTTTGACAGTGTATAACTTACAAACTGTAAGTCGAAATAAGCTCATATTTTGTAGTTAGAAAGCCCTTAATGCATACTACAACTTTCATGTAGGATCGAAAATCCAATTATGACTCTAAGTGGCTCGAAACAGTGTGTTTTCGGGGCTGTTTGTAATGTATTTAGGATTGATATGCTGTTTTGTAATATTCGTATAAGATAGATGCATAATCCAAATGAGATGATTCGAAAACCAGCAGTTTCACTGCATATCATACTACATCTTTCGTTTAGATAGTATTTTCTTTATTGATCTCTAAGTGAGATAAAAATGCCCCCGAAAATGACGGTCAAAAACTGTTAAAGTCGAATTGGAATTATATAAAGCTAAGGTGGTGTTTGTTTTTTCCCGGTGATCTTCATCTTCTCCGACTAGATCTTCATCTTCTCCGACTAGATTCAGTCATTTTCCCGGTGATCTTCATTTTCCCGGTGATCT
>NC_037544.1:32051017-32054870 GCF_001531365.2 Cynara cardunculus var. scolymus | reverse complement strand
ACGGGACTTGAGATCGAGCGTTTGATTTTTTTTGGAGTTTGTAAACTCGTTGGTAGATGTATAATATTCTAAGCTTATAAATAGTTGTTAAAATGAAATATTTTGGATTGTAAAACATGTTTTAGAAGTTAATCTGCGTTTGGAGTTTATTAGTAGCTCTGCAATGTTCGTGTCTTTGAATTAAGTCCCGTTAGTGACACCGCCCGTTCCGGACCACGGGGACGGGGGATGTTACACATTAAAACCCCTTGCAAACAACGCTATCAATCCCCCTAGTCACTCCATGTTGCCCTAACAAAACATTGTCCATTCTCCATATCGCCTAACATGCTGTTGACCCTGCCTTTGATCTTCCTGTTTTTAATCTAGTTTTTATCTATCGAAAGAGGGAAAATCAAAAGCTAACCGATTACGAGTAACTTTTTTTGGATTAAAATGATGTAAGTAACCAATTCCTAAAAGTTTGATGGTTTAATATATGAGAAAAGTTCAGAAAAGCCCAACGAACTATCCGATTTTGAATGATTAATAAGTTCTTGAACTATTTTTTTGAATAAAAAAAACCATTAAACTTTCTCATTTTGAATGATTAAATCCCTGAGCTATTTTTTTGAACGAAAAAAAATCACTAAACGTTCTCATTTTGAATGATTAAGTCTTTTAAAAATTTCAATAAAATAAAACATCGAACTTTTGGTAATTAGTTATGTACATCATTTCAACCCAAAAAAACTACATGTAACTAGGGGTGCTCATGGGTTGGGTTGATCGAGTTGAAGATATTTGAACAACCCAACCCAATGCTTGCGGTTTGATAAAATCTTAACACAACCCAACCCGAACCAAAGTGCAACCCAACCCAACCCAACCTGTACAGGTTGGTCGGGTTAGTCGGGTTGGTCGGATTGATACTTTGGTATATTAAAATATTATTCTACTCTAAAATATGTTATTTCTCTACTCATAGTTTTTTTTCATCATCAATCATTTGATGCAACTTATCCATATTTTTTTACGTATATCACATTCAGTTAATTTTCTCAATTACATATATATGTTCACAGTTACTGAACATATATACGAATGAGTCATATAAAGATGTGAATATATTGAAAATATGTGTATATGAAGAACATACATGATAGTGTAATTGTCTAATGTACATATTAATAGAAATTCAATAATCATATTAAATCCAAGAATAAAAGGATACCGGGTTCATCGGGTTGGGTTGAGTTCAAATAATAGTAACCCAATATCAACCCAATACCTACGGTTTGACAGTTTTACAACTCGATTAGACATCGGGTTGCTTCGGATTAAGTTATTTCATGTTGGGTTGGGTTGGGTTGATTGGGTTGGTCGGTTTTTTGAGCACCCCTACATGTAACCGATTAGAAATTTTTTAAAGTAAAATTAGTTGTAACCCCATAAAAATAGATCAAAAAGAGAGAGAGATCGGTGGCATGGGCAACAATGTGATAATCCATATGAACGAAAATGATGGGGCGAAATGGAGTGGCGAGGGAGGATGATACCATTGTTTTTTAGGGGGTTGAAGGGTATAAGGTTTGGAAATGGTAAAAATGATTTAGGTTTTTTTTTTGGCTTTAAGATCTTTCTAATTCGTTAAAGTTAGTTTTTTTTCGTTAAAAAGAATGTAGGTAACCAGTTTTTAGAAGTTCGATGATTTATTTATTATAAAAAAATGTTTATGGACTTTAATCATTTAAAATGAGAAAGTTTAATGATTTTTCATTAAAAAAATAATTCAGACGTTTAATTATTCAAAATGAGAAAGTTTAGTGGCATTGGACTTAATCATTCAAAATAAGATAGTTCATTGGGTTTTTATGAATTTTCCTTACAAAATATACCAAAAGATATATTCATACATTAACAAAAGTATACCAAAAGTTATATATATTTAGCAATAATAAAGTGATGCTTAATCTAAAGTTTGGGATTTATCTGTTAAAAAATAGTTCATGAATTTATTTGTTAAAAAAATATGAAAAAATTCAAGAATTTATTTACTAAAAAAATTTAGGGATTTATTTGTTAAAGAAATTCAGAGATTTATTTAAAAAAAAAAATTCAGGGATTTAATTACTAATTAGTAAGTTGGTTTTTTTTTTCCGAACTTTTCCAAAAAAATTATCACTTTAAGTTGTTTTACAGGTTATGAGAATGTATTTAACCGGTCTCATAAAATTTAAAGATTTTATTGTTATAAAAGTTTGAGGACTTAAACATTAAGTTTGTTAGATTTTTTTAGACTTTTTTCAAAATTTATAAAATATATATAGACTTGGGATCATGTGAGACCAAAGGTTTTTTTGTGAGACCCGTAAGACCAATTTTCAACCATTGGATTAGATCTACAATCTAAACATTCATAAACGCCACGAGACTTCTCAATAACCACAAAATTGCCACCGTACAACTTAAGATCATTAGCATATAAAGTTGATCAATGAACATAAATTGGTCTTACGGGTCTCACGAAACATTCTTGGTCTCACGTGAACCCAACCCTATATATATATATATATATATATATATATATATATATATATACTTGGGATCATGTGAGACCAAGGGTTTTTCGTGAGACTCATATGATCAATTCTCAACCCTTGGATTAGATCTACAATCTGAACATTCATAATCACAAAATTGCCTTGAAACTTTTCAATAATCACAAAATTGCCACCGTGCAACTTTAGACCATTAGATCATTAGCTTATAAAGTTGATCAATGAACATAAATTGGTCTTACGGGTCTCACGAAAAACCATTGGTCTCATGTGAACCCAACCCTGTATATATATATATATATATATATACACACACTATATTATGAAGCATTTGACAAAAACTCTTAAAAACCATTTTTTATGCATGAAGTACTGTTTATTGATGCATATTACTTAAAATTCAAAATTATAAATAATAATGCATAAATACAACTTATTAAAATTCCATACTTGAATTCGTGTAACTAACTACAGATAAACATAATCAAATATTAGATAAACATTTCATTTTAAATATAAAAAATCTAAAATATAATTAGCATAATTATTGTCTTCTAACAGAATACTTAATTATTATCTTTATAAAAATTATATTATTTAAATAAAAAATAAATTACATCCTTATTAGATCTAAATTAAATTATAATAAAAAAAATTTGAATTAAAGAAATTACACAACAAACAAGAACTATTAAATACTTAATTTGATATTAATATCGATATGTTTTTTTTTAATTTTAATATATCTTCAAATTTATATTTTTCTAAAAAATAAAAACATTATCGTTTTTCTCAAAACCACATAAAACAATATTATAAACATCAACAAAGAACAAAATAAAATGAAATATTAAAATCGAGATGTATCTCGATGTATTGAGGGAGTACCCTTCTTATATATAATGGAACCAAGCGCAAAAGATCTCAATGAACCATATATATATATATATATATATATATATATATCTATACCGGGGCTGGTTCAAATACTAACAAAAACTATTGTGCAAACTATGTTAACCCGATCTTGATCGTTTATTTTCTCATCAAACGGTCCTTATTAAATGAGACTATAAAAATAATCATTTAATTAATATATTAATTGAGATGCCTATGAACACCGGTTCAGAGGGTACTTTTGTAAAAACATTATATGAACACGGTGAACATTTATATGAACACGGTGAATGTTCATGGACATTACATAGATATGAATACCATGAACACCGTGAACATCGGAATTACCTCATGATCAATTAGAGGGATCTTAAAAGATTTGTAACTCCCAAATAATTATTAGGGAGTTACATAAA
>NC_037544.1:32043601-32049732 GCF_001531365.2 Cynara cardunculus var. scolymus | reverse complement strand
AATATCTATGATTAATACCCTCCACAATAAAAATGATTAATCAACCTCTCATAATTACAAAAAAATGAACAAAATGAAAAATTATGATTGGTTGAATGAGGTTTGCACGGTTTGTACAAATTGAGTGGTTTGCATTTGATCGCTCCCCTATATATATATATATATATTTATATTATACAACAATAACAATCTGTATATTGATTACTATGTGAACTTTTGAATCTTAATATGATCTACTTGTGAAAATTAACTATGACTTGTACGTAAATCAGTTTAAAGTTTATAATGCAAAATTATATACGAATCTTAATATATATATATATATATATATATATATATTATGGATTTGAAATTAAAGATTATGGAATTTTCGTTTTTTTATATTTTATTTTAATTAAAATATGATTATATTTTAAACAATTTAATTTAAAAGAAAATGATAATTAATAGAAAACAAAGAGAAACCTAAGATTTAAAAAGAGTTTGAACTTAATGATAGTAACCCCCAACCAACTAATAAACATATGTTTAAATATAAGATAAACATTAAGCTCTACTGATGCAACACGATACTCTATAAAACTGAAAACAACATAATACTCTCTTGTCAATTTAATTCCTTACTCATTTTCTTGTCTTCGAGTTGATAAAACTTTCTCAAGCTTGAACAAGACCGGCTTGTGTTTTCACAAAGCTTTCAAGTGTTCAAGTACCTTTGATTTACTTTCGGATTTCATTTCATAACTAGCCTTTAACTCGTAGCTTATGATGGGTTCTAAATTCATTTGTGGCTCGTGGCTACTGTCTAAATAGTTGTAATCTCAGTTTATTTTTATGCAAACATTTACGATTTTAAGTGAAACTTTCCCTGTAAGTTACGTTAAGTCCTACAACACCCTACAACACTATTCTCATTCCCTTACTTTCCTTTTATCGCTGTGAACTTTACATGTCTAGCATTACTTTCTTGTCATTTATATTCTCGCACTCTACTTTCTGCAATTTAATTTCCGTCAATTACGTTTCCAAGCAATTTACTTCCAGTCACTTACATTATCGTAGTAGTCAGTTACTTGTGTGCCAAGTTTCATTTCTCGTATTTAATTTACGCATTTTACTTTCAGTGCTTACCATTTCCATCATTTACATTTAAGTCCTTACGTCTTTCATAAGAAGAATCTAAGAGATGATGGGCTAATCGCCTTAAATCGAGGTGTAAGGGAAAACTAAGACTGAAACTATTATGAAAGTAGAGAGGTGCTTCAAATATAGGACTTACCTGTAACTATTCATTCAAGCTATTAGTGTGTCATTGAAAATTACATATAATTAATTGACAACTAATTATGCATATGAAAATGTGTTAGCTTTCAGAGTTACGATAAATGCAAAAATCTATTTTGATATGAGAAGGTTATAAATAACTTTAGTACTTGATAAGTGATATACTCCTACGATGTAGGATGGCAATACTGTGTCATGCTAGGATTCACGATATTTAACATAAATAATGTCGTACCGATAGCAATAGGATTGTATGAACTATTGGGCGGCCATCTGAATCGATAGTTGGATAATTGTGACAGTATTATAGCACCATTCCGTGGTACTATAGGACTATCTAGTGGTGTTATAATATCTTTCTACATATCATTTGTTTTTGTCTCAACAAATCTTTGCACCATTTGCTTATTCTTTTACGATTCATCTCTTAGTTGATAACTTAAACACACACCAAATGAATTCTGCGATTTCGCCATCTGAAAAAATTGGCGCTTAAAGATTGGACTTTTGAAAGACGTTTACAAGCCTTCGTTGTGGATCAACATTCGATACTCTTACTGTTATTACTTGTTAAGATATGACAGTAGATCAAGATGTATACTTGTGTTGAGCTTTGTTTGCCTGAATCTCAAGGTTGTATAAACTTCACGACAAAGTTTTGTCACCGTTGACGGGAAAACATGCTAAATGTCTTATTCTTAAAGTAAAATTTGTAAAACCTGATTTTTCTACCACATTTTTGAGAAAAATGGTGTATGCCAAGGTTGGTGCACAGTGACTTCTCCAACTTGATCTAGACATCGAACAAACTTTTACACAACGAAGAAGAGTATAAAGAGATTTATCAGCTTTAACCTCTTCAACAATGTCTGATCATGGAGGTGGACCGAAAGATGAGGAAAATCCTGAGGACGTACCAATAAATAATCCACTTGAGGATGACGAAAATATCATCTGAATTGCTAAATCTAAAATGGAGGAATCATTGGACTATCGTATTCATGTTCTAACCCAATTACATACAGGAATACTAAGGCCAACAATTGATGCCCTTCATTTTGAAGTTAAGTCGGTGATGTTTTAGATGTTGTAAAGTAGTGTCCAGTTTGGTGGTTTATCATATGAAGATCCTTATTCTCATTTGAGATCTTTCATGGAAATCACATAGTCGTTTCTTATTCCTGGAGTATCTAATAATGCTATGAGACTTAAACTTTTTCCATTCTCAATAAGAATCGTGCTAGATCTTGGTATAATTCATTACAACCAGATTCAGTGACTATATGAAACAAAATGATAAAAAAATTTTAAAAATATTTTCCACCCACGAATTCAGAAATGAAATCTGCATGTTTAGACAACTGTATGATGATCCCGATGCAGGAGAAAGGTACAAAGAGCTACTAAGAAAATACCCACATCGTGACATTCCATAATGTACATCTAGGGAAATTTTACGATGGTCTCTCGACCACTGCTAAATAAATACTCGATGGTATTGTGAAAAGAGCTCTCACATCTAGTGCCTATGATAAAGGTTATGACATGCCTGAAAAGATTTCTAACAACAATGAATATTTAGCCAACCTACATGCAATAGTACCTAGAAGAAAAAGATGGGGCACATGCGGTAGATTTTTACACCAACATTAACAACACAACTACTAATATGGCTGCTCTGATTAAAAATCTGACAACTCACTTGTGGAGTCTGATGCTACTACCTCTAAACCTACTATCAACTTTGTACATTGTGTTTACTATTGTGATGGACACTTATTTGAGCAATGCCCTGAAAATCCTGAGCAAGTTAGTTGTCAAACTTATAA
This sequence comes from Cynara cardunculus var. scolymus, assembly GCF_001531365.2. NCBI lineage: Eukaryota > Viridiplantae > Streptophyta > Magnoliopsida > Asterales > Asteraceae > Cynara > Cynara cardunculus. Next base: position 32,046,619 of record NC_037544.1, on the reverse strand, counting down.
AACTAGATGAAGATAACATCCAAATTTTTCTTAGAATAGTCTTATTCTTAATCCACAATTGCTAAAGCTGCAAAGGCAATCAAAATTTCATTCAACAAGGACAATCTAATTTGTATTCTCAACCGCAAGGACAATTCAATTTTCACTCACATTCATGCATATGCACAAAAAAATAATCAACAAGCAAATTTTTAACCTCCAAATAATCAACATTCTTCCCAACATAAGCCAAATCAACACGCCAAATCATCTACTTATTTAGAAGCAATGATGAAAGGGTTTATAACCTAAACTCAGGAATCAATAAAAAACCTTGAAACACATGTTGGCCAAATGGATTTAGAGATAAAGAAAAGACCAGTAGGATCTCTACCCAGTGATATACATACCCTTCAAAGGGTTAGAAAATAACATGTTGAGACTGTAACCCTTTGCTGAAGAGCATGACTGGGCTGAATCATCTGATGAATCATCTTCTGACGAAGAGGATAAAGCCTACGTCTGCTTGATGGCCATTGATGCTGATGAAGGATCTTCTGAAGCGTCTACCTCCTCTGAGCCATCTACTTCTTCTACTCAGGTATGCTTCCTGAATGAACCCTCTTTCTCTTCTAGTCTTTCTGCACTGGATACGCTGACGGTTGACCTCTACAATGCCCTCAATAACAAATTAAAAGCTGAAATGCTTAACGTTGATCTTCAAGAGCAATTGAAGATTTGTCATTCTAAGATCAAAGAATTGACCTCTGTTGAAGAAAATCTTAAAGATCAGGTTATTGTAAACCAAGCCATCACTGTTGAACATGAGAAAGCTGTCGCTGAGTGTGAGCGAGCAATCACTGAACTCAAGGCTGAGAAAGCTACCATTGAAGGGTGGTGCAAAGCTTCCCTCAAGGCCTCTGAAATCATTAGCGCTCAGATCCCGGCCAAGAAAACGACTGGTCTAGGATTCTCCTATGATCAGGAAGAATGTGTTAAAGATAAGTCCATGCTTAAATTTGGTACCTTTGTCTATTCTATTCCTAACACTTCTTCCTCTCAGTCCTCTCCTTTTACTGAGAGTCATCTTGAAGGAACTCCTTTGAGTTCTGGATGCAAAGACAAAGGTAAATCCACTGTCACAACATCCCGTCCTAAGAAGTCTAACAAGTCTAATAGATCTAAATCTATTCCTTCAACTTGTAAAATTTCTTCTTCTTCTGGGACTAGGAAATCTGAATCGCATCAGAAATCTAAGTCACAGCTCAAGGTGAACTTTTCACCTAAGGAATCCAATTCCTCAAAGGTTCYGCCTAGAACCAATGAGAAGGGAATCCTTGGAGCTGGTCCCACTTCTAGTCTGATACTTCCTGGCCCTAAAGCTACTCCTAGTTTTAGGAAGTGTAAACACTGTGGTGACAGAACACATGTTGCCAGTAAGTGTCCTTCTACCGCCAAAGCTGGTTCATCAGCTTTGAGTAAGAAAGTAACCAAGGTTGAGAAATCAACTAAAGTAAAATCATCCACAAAGGCTGCTCCTGCAGTCAAGGTGAAGAAAACCGTTGAAGCCTTTTCTTCAGGCTCAGTGAAGACAACTCCTGYTGAAAAATCTTCAGCATCAGACGTTGTAATCCCTACCACTAAAGTCTCTTCTTCAGACTCAGTGAAGACTTCCACTGAAACTACCTTGGTAGTATCAAGGGTTGTTCCTCTTTCCATTCAAACATCTTCAGGTTTAATGATGCCATCTTCTGATAATGATTCATCAGTATCAGATGATGAAGCCTCTAACAAAGCTGGACCTAAATAGCTGGGTACCGATAGCAATTCTTATTTTGTTTCCTTACTCAGGTTGTCAAAGGCATATGGTATCTGGACAGTGGATGTTCAAGACATATGACTGGAGATATATCTCTTCTATCTCACTTCAAGGAAGAAAGAGGACATTCTGTAACCTTCAGTGGAAATGGAAAAGGATATACTAAAGGCTTTGGTATATTATCCAACGGTACAACAACTTTCAAACGCGTTGCATACGTTGAAGGACTGAAGCACAATCTTCTTAGCATCAGCCAACTGTGTGATAAAGATTATACAATTAAATTCTCAAAGAATTCTTGTCATGTTCTCGACAAAGATGATAAGGTTGCTCTAACCGGTTCTCGTCTAGAGAATGTTTATATCATCAACATGAATTCTCCTCTCAATGAGAATAGTTGCTTCTTCTCTAAGGCCTCATCAGATATTAACTGGTTATGGCACAAACGACTATCTCATCTCAACTTCAAGACACTCAGTGAGCTGTCAAGAAATGATCTTGTCACAGGTCCTCCTCAACACTCGTTTGCAAAGGAATCTATTTGCTCAGCCTGTGAAAAAGGAAAACACACAAGAGCTAGCTTCAAATCAAAGCAAATCTCTTCAGTGACTGCGCCTCTTCAGCTAATGCACATGGATCTTTTTGGTCCAGTCAATGTGCAATCCTTAGCTGGAAAGAAGTTCACACTTGTCATTATTGATGAGTATGCCAGGTATACTTGGGTATTCTTTCTAAGATCCAAGRACGAAGCACCTGAAGAAATCATTTCGTTCATCAAAAAGATAGAARTACTAAACAATGTTAAAGTACGATCTATCAGAAGTGACCATGGTACTGAATTCAAAAATAGTACTATGAATAACTTTCTTGAGGACAAGGGAATCTCTCACAATTTTTCCTCTGTGAGAACTCCTCAGTAGAATGGGGTCGCTGAAAGAAGAAATCGAACAATCATCGAGGCTGCTCGATCAATGCTCAGCGAATCTCATCTCCCAACTCAATTCTGGGCTGAAGCTGTCAACACTTCTTGTTTCACTCAAAACCAATCGCTGATCGTAAAAAGATTCAAGAAGACGGCCTATGAACTATTCCATGGACGAAAGCCCTCTATAAGCTTTCTTCACATATTTGGTTGTACTTGTTACATTCTCAACAACCGCGACCAACTTGGAAAGTTYGATCCCAAAGCTGATGAAGGAATCTTTCTTGGATATTGTTCT
>NC_037544.1:32039530-32040764 GCF_001531365.2 Cynara cardunculus var. scolymus | reverse complement strand
TCTATTATTTCTTCCTGTTTATTTTACTTCTTTAACAATACACAAATGGCTGCCAAGAACGTCAACTTCACCATTGACGAGATCTCTATCAAGGCCAACAACCACATTGCCTTGTTAGAGATACCCTCTACCAGAGCACATTACCAAGAGGCGACTGACTTCCTCAAACAGTCGTCCTTAGGATATACTCTCAACCATGAGCCCCTCATGGTTAAGGAACTTCTTTTTGCAGTTTTGGTACACTGCCGAGGTGGTCGAAGTTCAAGACGAGGTTGGACGCACAATGGAGCAAATCCATTTCACTTTCAACCGCATGGAAGTGAACTTTGGGGTTTCTACACTCCGATCAGCTCTTCGTCTTCCTTAGGGTCCCTTCGACAGCGAACCCTCCACCACCGAGATCATCAACTTTCTCGACGCCATTGGCTACCAATGGCCAATGAAGAAGGACTCCAGTGCCCCTCTCAAATCCTTGACGAAGATTGAGAAGAACAAGATGTCAGCTGTCTGGCAATGCCTGTTTTCTTATTTCATCTAGTGATTGGGTGGAAAAACTGGAGGTCAGGACCAGGCCTCTAGGATCGCCTTGATCATAGGCGTATCTGCGATTCAGCGTCGCAATATAAATTATGATGCGGTCATTTTCGATGACCTGGTGCTTAAGCTGAACAAGCGCCAACAAGAAAAGGTGGTGCCTTACACCAGGTTCCTTTCGATGGTATTGACAAAGATCTTCAAAAGTCTTTACCCCAAAGAAGGAAACCTTCCAGCTTTCAGGCTTGGATCCAGGATTCTGGATCAAAAGCTGAGGGACAGTGATGTGGCACTTTCTTCCATTGTGTCCATCACTACCTCTTCTTCTCAGGTGGCCATGACAAGGGCAAACCTCCCCGCGTCTTGCCAAGCCACCAAAAACCCTTCTAAACAATCTTCTCAACCAACTCTTGGTTCTCTTCAGAGAGCCAAGAAAGCCAAAAAGGGGACAACCACGTCTCTAGTTGTGGCCTCTCAAAAGGCTTCAGTTATTGAAACTAACCTTATCCCCGAGGCACTTTCTTTTAACCCTCCCAGCTCTTTAGTGATTTCTCCCGTCACTGTCGTATCAATGGTACCTTCACCAATCACTTCAGTGACCCAAATCATTGAAAGTGTAAATATCAGCGCTGCCACCGCTGAACACCTACGTCTCTTCTCCATTTTCTCTTCTCCTCCCTCCTTGTTCTTTACACATGTC
>NC_037544.1:32036629-32037975 GCF_001531365.2 Cynara cardunculus var. scolymus | reverse complement strand
AACAGACTAGCAGATGTCTCAGCTGAAGGAGTCACTCGACCAGACTAGAGTAAAAATTCCTCTTCGCACCTCTAGTGGTAGTGAGTTTGACTTCTTATCTGAAGCTGAAAGACTCGAGGCATTAAGGGCTGAAGAAAATCTAGAGCTTCAAAAGAAGCAGACTGAAGACAACTTAAAGCTGGCCAAGTCACTAGCTGCAAAAGTCCTTCCCAAGAAAAAGTCCAAGAAAACGGTAAATGCTGTCCAAGCCCAAGCTAGACTTCTTTCGATTACAGAAGCTGAACGCAAGAAGAAGCTGAAGCTGGAGGATAAGGACAAGCAATGGAGCGAAGCAAAACTAAAAAGAGACTCAGTCCCTGCCCAATTATCAGCGTCAGCATCAACGGATGTTCTAAAGACGGTGGAATGCTGGTCTCAATGCTCATCACCAGGGACAATCTTGATGCCGTTACCGAGTACCCTTCCTACCTTGGCCGCTATGGATACAGCGAATGGATGGAGATCAGACAAGCCATTTAGCAATCCAAGTCGAGACACAAGACACTTATCGAGGACACCATCAACGAGCTCATCAAAAGGATATCCAGGTATGTCAAGGTCCCTGACCGACCAACTCTGAAGAAAGGTGGGAAGAAGAATCAAAAACTCTATGATCCTAATGAAGGACCATCCCTAAGAAACGAACATGAAACAAGGTTCTCCTTAGATGAAGTCCTGAAGGTTCATAAGAGTACAAACATTTCTATGTTGAATCTTGACTTGCCAGATAAGGGTCCCTATACACCCAACTCTATGCATTTTAAACCTAAGTTAGGGGTTATATTCCTTGACTATGAAGGTGAAGTCAGATTTCAGAGAATGTCAGAGCTACATATATGTCCAATGGATCACTTGGTTTATCTTTTGCTCTGGATAGATGATAGYATRCCTGGAAAAGTCGTAGATCTGAAGATACGAAGGGAATTCCTACGTCGAAGAAACCTTGGTGAAAATGTACCTGATTGCATAGATCTAAGTGTTCTAGAATAAGATTCTCTTTGTATCAACAATCCACTTTTCCTTATAAATTCTTGTACTATGTCTTCTTTCATTGATTGTACTTATATTCTGTAAGTTTTGGACATGTATTGTAATACTTATATTATTTCCTACGATTAATAAAATGAGTATTCCATGTATTTCACTGAAAAAGATCCCTAAAAAAAGTAATAGGGACACAAGTCTATGAGTTCCAATGTTATTTTTTGCATTCACTGACAATCTACGTCAGTGAATAAGCTTTCAGTTTCATTTTCCGTAATTATAATTTTCTTAGATATAACTTAAGAAAAATTATCAAGCTGAAA
>NC_037544.1:32013719-32036049 GCF_001531365.2 Cynara cardunculus var. scolymus | reverse complement strand
TTCTCTTAGCAACTTCTTTTCTTGTAATTGCTAAAGCTTTGTGTGTAACCAAAGATTGTTTAGATAAGTTTTTATTACCTTATCTTTCCGCAAACAATCTTGTAAAATATGTATTGATCTTCTCTATCAATATATATTTTAAATTTGAAAATATTGTGTTTGTATTCATCCCCCCTCTTTCTACAAACTGTTTTTCTTCTTGTAGACCCTTACGGGTCCAACATATATATATATATATATATATCATGCACTTCCTACACACACATATATATATACATATTCACATAATACATATATATTTATGCATAAAATTTCACATATTTACATGATCAAATATATCAATTTATCATGCCATCACATAATCATTTAACAAATAATCACGTATTAATTACCTCAGATGATAACCAGGATCCGGTTATCACAGGCAATGTGTCGAGTTGCTTGGTTGTCACAAAAGAGGGGAGTTGGTCCAATAGGGGGTGCTTCCAACTCACAAAGTAAGCATCAAACCCACAAAACTTCACTTACCGTTGTCGCCATGGCATGGTATTCTGCTTCAGCTGAAGATCGGGAGACCACCGATTGTTTCTTGGACTTCCAAGAGATTGGGGCTCCATCGAAAAGAAGTAAGTAGCCAGTTCTTGAACGTCGAGTGTGAGAACACCCAAGCCAATCCGAGTCGCAATATGTAACTAGATTGGTACCTCCATCCTTTGGTAATAAAATACCTTGCCCAGGTAGGGTTTTAAGGTAGCGAAGCACTCTAGTAACTGTATCCATATGGTTTTGTCTTGGATCGGCCACGAATTGACTTAAAACATTTACTGAATAGGCTATGTCCGGTCTCATGGCTTGCAAGTAAAGAAGTCTTCCTACAAGTCTTCTATATTGATTAGCATCAACCTTCGCTTCCTCATCTTTTTTATCTAGCTTTAGGTTCTGTTCCATGGGAAATGAACTAGGTCGATAGCCCTAAAGGCCACTATCTTCAAGAATGTCTAAGGTGTACTTCCTTTGACTAAGGACCAAGCCTTCCGATGTGCGAGCCACTTCGATTTCTAGGAAATATTTTAAGCTCCCAAGGTCTTTCACGAAGCTTCATAAATTTAGCATGCCTTGATGAGAATAATGATTTTCACAAAATAAAGATATTTTAGCGCGTGTCTACATCACAAAGCAACAACGTCATGGGAGATGTATACCTCACACAACATTACCTGGCGAACTCACACAACATGTTCGCACTTATGGCTTAGACAAGCTCACAAAGCATGCTCGTCTTTACAAATTCATATTGTAGTACATCCCCATTGACACATAAATACTCAAAACACATATTATAAAAATATCGAACTTTTCACGCATATATAGCATATCAAAAATCTCGAGAAACTTCAAACGACTTTTGGATAATAAGGCATGCAACCATTTTAAAAATAAACACGTGTAACTCACAATACATGGCGTAGCCCAAACCGAATTTTGAAGTGGCTAGCGTCTCCCCGATTGGTGCCAAACTAGCTACGATATAGAGCACAGTCAACTCTCATTACAGCGTCTACCGTCGCCTTTTCTCACAATAGTTCTTCTTCTTGACCTCAAACTACACATAAAGCTACAAACTCCCATTTTATACTAAGCCCCATCAGCAGTTTCACGGAATATGAAACGACAAGCCAAAATAAATGGTCGTAGGTTTCATGACCATTGAGTATCCTGTCATTAAATTGCATACAATTTTAGGGTATAAACCCTTCACTTTGATTGCTTTACACTATAAGTCCTTGAAATTTAACGACTAACAATACCTTTTTTTGTTATTACAAATTTTCCCCCTTAACAAAATTTCATTCTCGAAATTTGCCTATGCAAATAAATGATGAATCAACTCACTATATCATCAATACTTTGAGTTCATATATTCTCAAAGCTAAACATATTCTCTCCCCACTAAAACAAATTAGTGGGAGTTTGTCACCAAAACTTTATCCACCAACGCCACTCTACATCTATTTTATCTCATCTTACCATGTGTTTTTGCATAAACACATCTCTATTAATGTCATTATATCCAAGAATATTAAACCATCTAACGATTTCTCTACTTTAATTTGGTTTAAGACTAACCCCAAATTAACTTAAATCACCACTCTCATCACTATAAATCAATATTTAGTTACACATCTATCAATAATAAAATCTTCCATCCTCAGTTTAAGTTTAGATTTCAGTAACCTAATTCACTTAAACTTTGTTCTGATACCACTTGTAACATCCCAAAATTTCGAATACTTAAATATATCAAAATAGTATCCCAAGATCAAACACTTACATTGAAGCGGAAATAAAATTTCTAATCTTACAATTTATATCACCATCTAAACTTACAATCTTGACGAACATACTTTGTTCGATATAACAATGCCTTAATCTACACATGTCCTTCTTTGATGCTAATCCTTATTTCTCTTTTTATCCAACTTTTCTTTCCAGTCTAATAGCCGCCTGGGTGAAAAAGTTTTAAAAGAGTTTTGGGTGAGCCTTAGGCCCAGTGAATCCACTTTTACATGCATGAACAACAACTTTTATAAAAAAACAATTTTCACGAAGCTTCATAAATTTAGCATGCCTTGATAAGAATAATGATTTTCACAAAATAAAGATATTTTAGCGCGTGTCTACATCACCAAGCAACAGCGTCATGGGAGATGTCTACCTCACACAACATTACCTGGCGAACTCACACAGCATGTTCGCACTTACGGCTTAGACAAGATCACAAAGCATGCTCGTCTTTACAAATTCATATTGTAGTACATCCCCATTGACAYACAAATACTCAAAACACATATTATAAAAATATCGAACTTTTCACGCATATATAGCATATCAAAAATCTCGAGAAACTTCAAACAACTTTTGGATAATAAGGCATGCAACCATTTTAAAAATAAATCACGTGTAACTCACAATACATGGCATAGCCCAAATCGAACTTTGAAGCGACTAGCGTCTCCCCGATTGGGGCCAAACTAATTACGATATAGAGCACCGTCAACTCTCATTACAGCGTCTACCGTCGCCTTTTCTCACAATAGTTCTCCTTCATGACCCTAAACTACACATAAAGCTACAAACTCCCATTTTATACTAAGCCCCATTGGCGGTTTCACGAAATATGAAACGATAAGCCATAATAAATGGTCGTAGGTTTCATGACCATTGAGTTTCCTGTCATTAAATTACATTCAATTTTAGGGTCTAAACCCTTCACTTCGATCGCTTTACACTATAAGTCCTTGAAATTTAACGACTAACAATACCTTTTTTTTATTACAAGAATGATCTGCCTTGCACTGATGGCATCCAAGTCAAGTAAGTGCAGTAGTAAACTTGTGATACCAGTTGCGAGATGCCTGTTTCAGACCATATATCGACTTCTTTAATCTGCGCACTCTCCTTTCTTCCTTGGTGGAGAATCCTTGAAGAATTTTCATATACACTTCTTCTTTTAGATCACCATGCAAGAATGCTTTGTTGACGTCGAGTTGATGAATAATCTCATTTTATGGCTAAGGCAAGTAGTGTTCTCACAGTCACCAATTTTGCAACCGGGGCAAACGTATCGTGGTAATCCACACCCTCCATTTGAGTAAAACCTTTTGCAACAAGCCTTGCCTTGTACCGTTCGACTTCTCCACTTGGTTTGTGTTTCACTTTGTAGATCTACTCGGACTCTAAAGCTTTCTTCCTAGGTGGCAACTTTTGAAGAATCCAAGTTTCATTTTGTTCAAGAGCGTGAATTTCCTTTTTCATAGCTTCCCTCCAATTATGATCTTGTGATGCCTGATAGAAATTCTTTGGCTCATCGTGGAAGTTGATGGCCGCTAAAAAAGCTTTATGAGATTCAATAAATTTATCATAAGAGATGTAGTGAGCAAGGGGATGTACCGTGGAGGACGCTTGATTGACGGGAGGCTGTGAGTTGTCTATCGAGGGGGGAAGTTTTACAACGTAGTCATCTAGATGCTTCAGTTGAGACCTGGTTCTTCGTTCCCTAATATTTTCAACTCCATCGACTTGTTCAGCTCCAGCTTCACTCTGCATGGTGTCATGCATATTTGAGGTTGTTTCATGCAGACCAATACCTCCTTCATTGTGATCAAGTTCTTGTGGAGAACTTTGTTCACGGCCTTCAATAGAACCCACCTCATTGTCTCTTTCAATTGGTGAAGCTTGATTAGTGTCATCAATTATTCCCCTTTTCGCTTAATTCCTTTGGTTTATTTCAGCTTCATATATATTCTAAAAAAAAACATCCTCCATGATTTCTTCCTTTGATTCAATACCAGAAAAGGAAAACACTTCTTCCACAAATTTTACGTCCCTTGACACAATAATTTTCTTTGCTCAATATCGAGAATTTTGTAACCCTTAGTCCCACAAGGATAACCCATAAAGACGCCCATTTTACCTCTTGGTTCGAACTTGTCACCTTTCGTGTTTCTGTAGTAGACTAAGCACCCCAAAACTTTCATGTGCTCATAGTTAGGAATCCTTAAAAAGAATTTCATAGGGTGTTATGTTGTCTAAAACTTGGGATGGTAACCTATTTATGATATAGGCTGCAGCCAAAATACATTCACCCCAAAATATGATAGGTAAACTTGCTTCAAACCTTAAGGCCCGAGCAATTTCAAGAAGATGTCGATGCTTTCATTCAACTACCCCATTTTGTTGTGGGGGTGTGAGGACACGTTGTTTATAAGATAATCCCTTGTTTCGTGTAGAAATCATGCATGTAATTTGAGGTAAATTCACCTCCATTATCACACCTTATTGTTTTAATGGATTTTCCAAATTGAGTTTTGATCAAGTTGTAAAAATCAATTAAGCAAATGCTTGCTTCATGTTTGTGCTTGATCAAGTAAATCCAAACCGCTCTACTATGGTCATCGACAATAGTTAAAAAGTAAGTCGCCCTTGATAAGAAAGGTGTTCTATACGCACCCTATACATCACAATGCACTAAATCAAAACATTCTTTAGATTTTATTGAACTGATCGGAAAAGGTAGTCTAGCAAATTTTTCCTTCATACAAAAATCACACATTTTATTTTCTGAATCAAAATAAATACTTGTAAGAGAATTAACCCGAGAAAGTTTGACATTGGAAGCATGGCCGAGCCTTTTATGCCATGTATCAGTAGTGACCATCATCGCCTTTCTTTCACCCTTTATTCCCCCCCAATCGGTATAGACCTCTACTGCACCTACCCGCTCCAATAAAGCTCCTCGACCCCAAGCCCTGCATGACAAAGAAGTCAGGAAAAAACGTGACAGCATAATGTAGATCTCTTGTTAACCGACGAACGACAAAAGGTTGCATTTGAGATTGGGTGAAAACAGTACTCCCTTTAACATGGTTGTTCCCTTTAAAAGAAGTTCACCTTTCCCTGTTACAGGAATGTCATCGCCATTAGGAATTCTGATGGGTGTCTTGTGGGCATCTGTTGTCATATTTTTAAGCAAATATGTTTGAAAGTGATGTGTTCATTTGCTCCCGAATCAACAACTCAATCACAATCTAATTCAAAACTACCTGCCATGTTTGCTCTCGGCTTCGTTTATGAGCCATCGGTACCATCGTCACCACTGAAGTGTTTAACAAACATCTTATATTGCTCTTCTGTTATTCCTGGGAAAGGACTCGAACTAGTTTCAACAAGTGCAGCTTTAGGCTTTGTCATCTCCCTTTTTGCTTTTCCAAGCCACCATTCAGGGTACCTAATTCGTTTGAAGCATCCTTCTCGGTTGTGCCCGTCTCTTCCACAAAAATTGCAATGCTCAGCTTTATTATTGAAGGAGCTTTTGTCTACCTTCTGCCCCCCCTTTTTTTGCTGCTTCGCGTTTTGCTGGAACAAAAGCTTGAAAAACAACTGCTTCTTGAGTTGTTTTCTTAGCAAAGGAAACAACCCTCTGTTGCTCATCTTCAACAACTAGATGATAATGCGTCCCTAAGCTTGGTGTTGGTTTCATTGCCAAAATCTGAGTCCGAATCACCAAAAATTCACTGTCAAGACCCATAAAAAATTCGTATGTTCTTTCCTTTTCCTTGAGTTCAACAAGTTTCTTCCCAAGCCCACACATACACCCCTTACACGTGCAGCGAGGAATCGGTAAAACCAATTGTATTTCGTCCCATAGGCCACGCAATTTAGTATAGTAGGCTGAGATGGAAGTCCCGTCTTGTCGAGTCATCGTGAGCGATTGTTTCAACTCATAGGCTCTCGGTGCACTTTCTTTGCCAAACCTCTCCTTCATGTCATCCCAAATTTCCGCAGCACTATTAGCATACTTAACACTGCTACGTATTTCCTTCTCCATTGACGTAGTGAGCCAGGCTTTTATCATTGCATCGCAACGCATCCAGGCCATATAATTGGATGCAGTCTTCTCTGGCTTCTTTATTAACCCATCGATGAAGCCAATTTTGTTCTTGGCAAACAAGAAATTCGTCATCTCTTGTGCCCAATCATTGTAATTGTAGTCGGTCAATACTTCGTTTACCTACATTTGTTTAGGATAATCGAAAGCGTGTATATAGAACGGTGAGTTTGATTCTATGGACTCGCCCTCGTTTTTGCGTGTGTTTTCTTTACTGTCAGCCATGATCAGGCGGCAGTTTTAGGGTTTTGAATATATGAGAGGTATCCCCTCTGGTACCATGAGAAAATTGGTTTCTATTAATTTTCCTTCAAAGGTTATCAAGATACATATACTAGATTGAAAGAGAAAAATAAGAAAAGCTATAATGATAATCCCTAAACTATAATGATAATTCCTAATAGTTTGGCAACAAAATAAGGATTAGATATGGTCAAATTTAATATCCTCCAATAGTTTTTGTTTCTCATTTGATTATGTCCATACATAGGGTTGGTTCATTGTTCTCTATATCTTGGACATTAAACTTGAACAAGAAACTGAAAAATAAGTTCACTGGTTAGATTTTTGGTTTGATTACATGGTTAAATGATTGCCCAGTTTAAATTAATGGATAGATGTTTACTTTTAAATTGGTAGGAGGCTATAACATACAGGAGAAGGATGGCTCTAAGTCTAGCACCCGTTCAACAAATGATCTACAGTTGTGGGATTTGAGGTCGGAAGCAGAGTCGTCTCTTTGGATTAGAGATGACTCAGATCCTGCTTTTGCTACGTTGAATATCATTAGATACTTGAATTACAAGAAAAACGAAAGAAGGTTGAATGGACTAGCTGACACACAAGAGGAGGGGAAGGGTGGCTCATGAAAGGGAAAGGGCAGCACAGAAAGCTGTGCTCGAGTCACAACTATAGTCGGATAGGCCTACGACTAAGAAATGACACATTAGCAATATGGCACATGTGGATATCCTAGGTGGAGAACAAGGTGGTATGAAAACCTAGTATAATAGGTAAATTTATATCAAAAGGTTACCCAATACTACAATGGATAAAATTTTCAAAGTACAATGCCCTCATAAGAAAAAATTTGAAAGTACATTGCTGTAATAAGAAAAACTGAAAGTACAATGTTATAATAAAAAAATTATGAAAGTAGGTTGCTATTTCACGCATTTTTCCTTAGATAAAATGCCTTCGAAAATCCGTTCCTGAAAGATGCCTTCGTTAAAACATCCGTAAATAAAAACAAATGATGGTTTATTACACTAATAGCGAAATATTTTTATGTTTACGCTAAATAAAAACTAGTACAAACTTGGTATACAATTTGATGCATTTTTGTCATTCATTTTACTTATAAATGTACAATCAAACTATTCTTATGTTGAACGTGAACCCAGATTTATTGTAACTATATGGCATACAGGATCGAATTTACATCTTATGTGGATAGAGACGAACGGGCAGGCCTTCAGCAGGAACAGGCATTGGATCGACGATGATCTTTTCATCAGGAATGATTTTCTGCCATCGAAACCTTTTCACTATGTGATGCATGAAAACCAGTATCTCCAATCGAGCAAACTCTTTTCCAGGACACATCCGAGCTCCTCCACCAAACGGTACGTATGTGTATGGAGCTGGTCCACCTCCCTCGAATCTTGTCGGGTCAAATTTCAGGGGATCCGGGAAGAACACAGAGTTTCTGTGTACACCATTCGTGCTCCAGTATATCTGAGATGTTATATAACATATGATCATATAACATCTACTTCTTAAGATATATTAAAGCAATGAAATATCTGAGAATATGTGGAACCATCACATTAATTACTATACGATCAAAGTCTAGTCGATTTGGGGTTCTAACTGAACACACCCTGTCACCAGAGTGGTTTGCTCATGGTCAGAATATGTGAATCCGTCTAGATTACTTACCAAAAGAGCCTACAAAACGAGGTTCCAAACATATATATATATATATATATATATATATATAAATGAAGATGATATATATAAAATATACCTTCCATCCCTTTGGAATAAAGAAGCCATTGAAGGTGAAATCAGTGAGAGCTTCTCTGAAAGTTCCTTGGAAAGGAGGGGAAAGCCTCAACACTTCAGATGCTACACTCCATGAATATTTCATCTTCTGTAAGTCTTCCCAGTTTAATACTTCACCTGGGCCTTTTGACTTTGCAACTTCCATTTGTTCTAAACCAAAATTAAAGAACACTCAGTCTTGTGATTCTTTAACTAATTAGGAACAAAATGAGACTGAGTTTGGTTGGGTTTTCGTCACATTAAACTGTCACTTAAGAGTCTCTTTAGTTATAACAAAGACGCTTGAATTCGTGCTGCAACAAAATCAGTATTATAGGACGTCAAATATGTTGTAAATGTCCTAATAAATTGCTTTATATGAGTGACGTTTATAGAACCAAACAACTATACATATATATATATATATATATATATATATATATAAATGGTCATAGTGGTGTTATCATCCATTTAGTTGGGATCCATCATAAAAATGGTCTTTTTATGATAAAAGTGAAAATTATTTCTATTATTTCAAAGGGGATTCATGCATACCTTTGTAAACTCCTTCATAAATGTGGGGAAGCTCAGCAAGATATCTAACAATGGAGGTGCATGTACTAGCAATAGTATCATGTCCACCAAGCAACAAAGCTATCAACTTATTGGCAATATCTGAATCTGTCATAGCATCCTCTCCATCACCATTTGTGACCAGCATATGTGACAAAACATCTTGTTTAGGAGAAGCCTTCCCCTCTCCCAAATCACTCTTTCTTTGCACGATTATATCGATCAACTCCTTTCTTATATGCTTTGAAGCCTTAATAGCTTTGTTGAATTGCGTTCCTGGGAAGTCTATAGGGATCGAAAATATCCCCGAAACCAACCTGTCGAAAGGGGCTGCAAATCTCGCAATGTGATCAGGGTTTTCAACGCTAATAAACAACCGAGAAGCGATCACAAAGGCAAAGCGTTTAATAAGAGGGTAAACAGCGACAACTTGGTGGTTTTCCCACGAAGTTGAGAAGTGTTTTCCGGTGATATCATCCATTACACCTACGTATTTCTGCAAAGCCTCGGGTTTCAGGAAAACTGGGAAAGATTTCCTCATCTTCATGGCTTCTTCAGCCGCGCTTGATTTGGAAGGGAACAACTTCTTTATGGACTCCGGAACCCACATCCTTACGAGTTTATACTCGTTTGAGAACAAGAACTTGTTGCCTGCAGGCCCACAAAAGACTGCTGCCTCTGATCCTAATAACGAGGTCTTGAAGACATTGGAGGAGTATCTTGCCATTCGATCAAATACGAATTTTTCAGGATGACCATTCCAACCGGTGGAAAGAAACTCCAAGGTCTCCCCTAGAAATGGCCATCCAGTTCTGCCCGGTGGCTCGAGGTTTTCGGTTGGGTTTTTCTTGTGGCATAGGAATCCAAGTGTTAGAGAGACGAAGATTACAAAGAGAGACAGAAGAGAGCCATAGAACCAGTCCATTTTTGAGTTTGATAGCAAGTTTACACGAAGAAATCTTGGGCTTATAAGTTTTAAATATATGTAGAGCTGCATGTGCCAATGTGATTTGTCCATTATGCTTGGAAATTTTTGTTGATTAAGGCAGAAACATAGGATGCTGGCGGACATGCACATGTGAATGAAGGCCAAAAAAAAGAACATAATAATTTCACAAGTATATTATTTCCCCATGGTTGAATCAGTGATAATCAAACAGGTTGTTTAGTATTTGCGATTCTTAGCCGACCCTTTTCATCATAGATAAGAAAGAGGGAACGATTTGTCTCCGTTCAAAGGTGATACGTAATAGATATATGTAAAAACGAAACTAATCACATGTGATTTGAAACGTGGATCCAAAAAATAGAGAAAAAGATAATGAATTGATTGTGGATATCAAATATAATATTTGATGAAAATTGTGAAATTTTTTATTAAAAAAATGTATCTAGAAAAAATTTATATAAAGCTTGATGAAGAATATTATGAATTAACTAAAATTAAAAAATAAATAAATTAAAAAAATATAATGAGATTTTTACAGATTTATGTAATTCAAAATGGTAATTATTCTAATTTTTAAAATTATTTTTATCTTTTATTTATGGTATTTTTTTAACTAATGGATTATGTGACACATATTCTTTCTCGTCTTCTCGTAAATTAGTTTACTTCTCGCATGATATTCCCTCTATATGTATATGCATGTATTAATGTATACTATACATGTATCTATATGTATATATTCTAAAAACTAAAATGATTAGGGTTTATTTATATCTTGATAAGATGTCCGCTTTCATTGATACAACTTGTTAGGTCGTCTAATTTCGTCCGAACAACTTAGTGTAACGTCATTGTATGGATATACAATTGTTGTTAGCTCCATTAAGTACTCTGTTATAATTAATACGTAATGATGGTTGAACGTCCTTAAAAGCCCCGCTAATTTGTTGTAGTGATATTCATAGCTGTAATAACCTAATTATGTGTGTCTTGACACGTCAAAGTTATTCAATATAATGAAGTTGAATTATGATGGATATCATTAACAAAGCAATGAACGACTTGATATAATTCAACTTATAACTAGTATGAGTCAACCCGGCACATGTTAGCGCAATACAATGCTAAAGAAAGACGAATGTGGTATCATTTGGAATCCATTAAGGGTAATGTAAGAAAGAACGTAGAAGATACATCGTTAACAACTCATGGTAATTACAATGAGTCAAAATAATTACCGAAACGAAATACTATGTACATGATATATGAATTTTAATTTGTGATAATACAACAAGTGTTCTAAGTAAAGGTATAAATTGTTACCATGTTCTATACTCCTTTATCTTATTTTAAAGAAGCTTTGCTAATCATACATGTAAAGATTTTGAATCATGAAGAGGGTTTAATAAATAAAGGTGAAAAAAGAAAAGAGTACATGGTTGGACTTTTTGAAAAGTCAAACTGTGACTTTGATTCAAACAAGGGATTTATGGTATGGAATTTGATATAATCATGGCATATATAAATTTGACATGCATACGGCGGTAGTACCATGGAGTTTAGGTGCATCTTTTGTTTGTCGTGACAAAAGTTTGAGAGATGCCGTCGCCTTTCAAAAAATAGTGTGGATGTTGATTTTGCTGGACAGTTGAAGATATCAGATCACAAGGGGCTATAGAAGAAGACAAGGGGAGGTGATGGATTGGTGGGTCAGTGGGTGACAAGGTTATGTTTGCGGTCATGTAACGGTTGAGGTGAAGACGATGAAATCGGAGAAGATAAAGTCACCATTCCCACCGACTATACGAACGAAATTGCTTTTTACTAGATTCAAAGTTAAGTTTAATTTTATTAATAAATGCTTGTACATATTCTTTACACACTTATACATTAAAAACTTTATAATATGAAATAGAAAATGACCAAAATGCTTCAACATGCTAGTCACATAACGCCACTTAACAGAGAGCCTTAACGCGTGTTAGGCCAAGGACTAAAACCATAATAAAGTAGAAACTATAGACGTCTGGTGTTTCGATAGTTAAGCGGCAAAAGCTAGAGTTCTCGTAAACCACATGGACAGATGTTGACGATTATTCATCAAATTTAGAGTAAACTACATATTTTGTAATGTGTTTTTAGTGAAAATTACCGAGTGAGATCCATACAATTCATTTGTTATACATTTATACTATAGAAGATCACCATGGTTTCTAATTCGTTATAGATTTAGGTCTCCGATGATAAGTCTATAAAGAACATGTTACGTGCCTCCATTGTCTCTCACATAAGGACATTTATGTCTTTTTACATCCCTTTATTTATAAAGTTATATATATAGTGTTTGGTTGAGATGAAAAACACAATTAGTTATGTTGGGAATGTCATGATTAATCTTATCAATTAGATTAGAATTTCTATTTCCAATGTTTTTTTATTTAAGTGAGAGACATATATGTAATATTAAGAAAAATCTTTTTCAACTTTGTCCAACGAATAATCAATCACGTGGAGAGGGTGATAATGATATTAGGGGGGCGACGAAATATGAAAAACATTGTGGATATGTGACAGTTGATAAGGTATCGTTAGACGATACGCCACCTATCCAACTCACTCAAGTATTTCGAAATGGTCCAATATATCTCGGACTAAGTTTACTTTTGATTCTGAATCTGCAAATACCTCGTAACGGTGAAACTTTTAGAAAGACGTGATCACCCGTTTGAAACTCTAAGTGTTTTCGATGCTTGTCAACGTAACTTTTCTGCTGAGATTGAACCTAATTTATTTTCTGTCTTGTGATATTGACTTGTTCAGTAGTAATTCGGACAAGTTTGGGTCATTCGATAGCTCGTTTTCCCATTTCATTCCAACAGATTGGTGTTCTACATCTTCGACTGTATAAAGCTTTGTACGGGGCCATGCCGATATTGGTTTGCCAACTATTATTTATATGTGGACTCCACAAGATATAGAGACTTGTCTCAACCACCAGATCACTCAAGAGCACAAGCATGTAACATATCTTCTAGAGTTTGAATAGTTCGTCCAAACTTTCCATTTGTTTGTAGATGAAAAGGTGAACTCATAGTCAATTGCATACCCCAAACCTGGTGAAGATTTTTCTAGATTCGAAAAGTGAATCGCGGATCTCGGTCCGATGTGATAGAAACTGGCGTGCCATACAATATCACAATTTCCTGCTGTAATATATCAGAAAATTTACTAACAGGGTATGTTTCATGTATAGGTAGGAAATGAGCTGATTTTGTCAAACGGTCAACTACTACCCATATAACATCATGTCATCTCTGAGTTTTTGGTAGTCTTGTCACAAAATCCATAGAGATATGCTCTCATTTCCAAACTGGAAACTCTAATGGTTGTAATAATCCCCTAGCCCGTTGATGTTCAATCTTTACTTTCTGACAAGTAAGACATTTTGTCATGTATTCTGCTATATTTCGTTCCATACCATTCCACCAAAAGTACTGCTTTAGATCTCGGTACATCTTAGTGGATCCAAGATGAATCGAGAACAGTGAATTACGGGTTTCACTCAGAACTGCTTCTTTGAGTTCAGGATTATCGGGTACACAAAGTCGATTAGAAAACCAGATAATACATTTATCATCAACTCGAAAATCGAACTGTCAAAAATTCATCTCCACCATGATAACACAAAGTAATACCTATACGTTCCAGATCTGAAGCAATATGGTATTGAATGGTTAAAGACGATACATTACCAATGTTTTTACGGCTAAGGGCATCAGCGACTACATTTGCTTTTCCTGGATGATATGGAATTCAGACGTTGTAGTCCTTAAGAAGTTTAAGCCACCGTTATTGACGCATATTCAACTCTGTTTGTGTGAATATGTACTTTAAGCTTTTGTGAGCAGTAAAGATATCACAAATCTCTCCGTACAGATAGTGATGCCATATTTTGAGTGTAAAAATGACTGCTACCAATTCAAGATCATGAGTAGGGTAGTTTACTTCATAAGGTTTGAGCTGGCGAGAGGTATACACAATCACTTTGCCGTACTGTATTAGAACACAACTAAGACCACTTTTAGAAGCATCACTATAAACTTGAAAACCTCTCGACGCAAATGGCAATGCAAGAACAAACGTTGTAATCAATCTCTTTCTCAGTTCTTCAAGACTCTTTTCCTGTTCTTCACCCCAAACAAATTTAACTTCTTTGAAGTTTAGTCATAGGGAGCGCGATCCAGAAAAAGTTTTCGACAAACCGTCGATAGTAACTTGCCAAACCTAGAAAACTTCAGACTTCAGAAACATTTGTTGGTTTTGGCCAGTTAGTGATAACCTCAACCTTTGCATGATCGACTTTAATACCTTCGCCATAGATAATGTGGCCCAAAAAGCCACTTGTTGTAACCATAATTCACATCCAGAAAACTTTGCGTAAAACTTCTTATTTTGAAGAGTTTCTAAAGTAATACACAAGCCAGTTTTGTGATCTTCTTTCGACTTTGAATATATGAGAATATCATTAATAAAAACGATAACAAAGTCGTCCAAATAATCTTTGAAAGCCCGGTTCATAAGATCAATAAAGATTGTTGGAGCATTAGTTAATCCTAATGGCATAACAATAAATTCATAATGACCATACCGAGTACGGAAAGAAGTCTTAGGAATATCTTGATCTCTGATCTGGAGTTGGTGATATCCAAACCTTAAGTCGATCTTAGAAAAATACTTTGCTTCTTGGAGTTGATCGAAGATATCATCAATATAGGGTAAAGGGTATTTATTACGTATCGTGACCCGATTTAGTTCATGATAGTCAATACATAACTGCATCGATACTTCTTTCTTTTTAACGAATAGTACTGGTGCACCCCATGGAGATACACCAGGTCAAACAAACCCGGATTAGAAAGGTCCTCAAGTTGCTCCTCAAGTTCTTTGATTTTGGTTGGAGCCATACGATACAGAGTCTTTGAGATAGAAGCAGCTCCCGAGACAAGATCAATTGTAAATTCAACTTCCCTTTCCGGAGGAACTCCTGGAAGTTTATCTGGAAAGACATCCTGAAATTGGTTAACAATAGGAATATCTTCAAGTTTAAGGCATACCTCTTCAGGGTCTTGTAAGTGAAGATATAAACTCGTTATATTCTTTCCAGATCATTGCTTGAATATTTACTTTTGAGATAATATGAGTCCCTTTCTCAAGTAAAACACTCAGGAACACATATTTGGGTTCATTGACGTCACCGAAGATGATTTATGTAGCTTTGCAGTCGATGGTCACCTGGTGTTTAGACAACCAATCCATGCGAATGATGATATCGAAGTGATCCATTTTCATCGGAAGTAAAGTAACCTCTTGAATTTGATCACCAGTAAACAACAGACAATTTGGGAATTGACCAAGTATACATATTGAACTACCCACAGGAGTAGTAATATGTAACGAAAACTCGGTGGATTGTTCATATGATTTAAGATTTTCTTCAAAGTTTTTAGAAACATTTGAGTGTGTAGCACCTGTACCAAGTAAAACATATGCCTCTCTACTGTCAGTAGAAAGGGTACCAGAAACCATACCCGTAGTAGATTTGTCAGCTGATAGTGTGAACACTCGATCATCGGCAATAGATTGCTTCTCTCTATCTTTGGAATTATCTTTTGGCCCTCGTTTACAATCACGAGCTAGATGACCTACCTAACTGCAATTATAACAAGTGCCAGTCATTCGAAGACATGGGCCAAGACGATGTCCGAAACCACAATCTTTGCATCGTAACAGAGAAGTTGTATTTGAAAAACCTTTACTAGAAGTTCCTTGAGATGAAGAATCTCTGTTTCGTTTTGTACCACTATCACCTCGGGAAAATATAGAGTCCGGTCATTCCCTTTTAATGTTTCTCGTAGCATCAACGACCTGGGCAATGCTCATGAAGTTTTGATTGATAATTTTGGGTCTGAATTTGCTGTTGAGGGTCCATTTGAACTTATTAACTTGATTTTTCACCGTACCAGCCATATACCCGCAAAACTAGCCAATCTTAGAAATCTGGATACGCATTTAGATATGGATTCATCTTCTTTCTGTTTGAGTGTAGCATACTCTTGAACATACGCCTCTTTGTCGGCTGCAGTAAAGTATTGCTGATAGAAAACATCTTTGAATCCCGACCAAGTTAAATGTTCAACAAATCGGTCCCCTCCGTAAGATTGCTTCCAAGCTTGCCACCAGCGATTAGCATCACCTTCAAGTTTATAAGTTGCCAATTCCACTCGAATTCTATCAGAACAACACAAGACTCGGAATACCTTTTCAAAATGTGATATCCAATCTTCAAACTTTGTCTTCATTTTTGTTGACCAGAGGGCCTTTGGTTGGTGAGTCCAGAGGGGCTCTGATCCTTAAGGACCAGAGGAGCTCTGGTTGGTCTTGCTGTGTATGATGCAAGATTTACCATTGGGTATTTCAGATCTTTGAAGACAAGTCTGTAGATTTAGACTTGTTTTGTAAACACATTTCAGATATCTGGAGACAAGTCTGCAGATTTAGACTTAGTCTTGTAAACACATTTCAGATTTTTGAAGACAAGTCTGCATATTTAGACTTCCCTACTTGGCCCATGTTTCAATCAATCACACTAATTTATGATGCAATTGATTTTATTCTTGGATTAATTAATTTGTGTGATAACTGATGAGCCATGGAACCTTTACATAGACGGGCTAAGTAAGATACCTAGAGGCTTCGTATGTACTATGCAGAGGCTCTATGTTTGGGAGTTGAGCTCTATATCCGAGTACTTGGCTATTTGCACACAAGACTTTGGTCTTCATGCCCTCTGTGTTCGAGCTCTATATCCGAGCTTTTGGTTCCAGGAAACTTCATGACTAATTCCTCTCGTACTAAATCATTTTCAGACTTCGTCTTCGTTTTTGTTGACTAGAGGGGATCTGGTTGACCATAGGGCCTTTGGTTGGCTTTGCTTTTAGGTTATCCTTGTTTTTGGTTGGTGAGTCTAGAGGGGCTGTGGTTGGTCTTGCTTTTTATGATGCAACCTTTACCATGAGGTATTTTTCAAAGATATTGGGTATTTGAATAACTTCTGAACTCAAGGTCTTTAGACTTCGTCTTCCTCCAAATCTTGTTCAGTTCCATCCAATCTCAGTTTTGTGTGAATCCCCTTTTTTCGTGATAATGTGAAAGGACTCAATTCCTTCTTTTGATTTAAACGACCAGGTACAACATTCACATTTTACACCTGAGGAAGGTATACATTGAGTTTGAAAGAGCGACGAGCTTCATCTCATGCATGATCTTTTTAGAGCACAGGTCGGGAGGACATTGCAAAAACGCCAGTGGAGGTCTGGTCTAACAGGCCTTGGAGGACCGAACCTACGTATGTGGAAAAATACGGGTTAGACTCGTCTTGTAAACACATTTCAGATCTCTGAAGACAAGTTTGAATATTTAGACTTCCATACTTGGACTAGGTTTCAATCAATCCCACTAATTTAGGATGCAATTGCTTTTGTTCTTGGGTTAATTAATTCATAGGGTAATTGATGAGCCGTGGAACCTTTACACAGACGGGCAAAGTAGGACACCTAGAGGATCTGCATGTACCATGTAGAGGCTCTGTGTGTGGGAGTTGAGTTATGTATCCGAGTACTTAGCTATTTGTGTGCATGACTTCGGTCTTCATGCCCTTTGAGACCGAGCTCTTGGTTCCAGGCAACTTCATGACTAAGTCCTCTTGGACTAAATCATCTTCAGACTTCATCTTCATTTTTGTTGACCAGAGGACTCTGGTTGACTAGAGGGCCAGAGGAGCTCTGGTTGGTCTTGCTTTGTATGATGCAAGCTTTACCATGGGATAGTTTTTAAAGATATTGGGTATTTGAATAACTTTGAATTCAAGGTCTTAAAAATTAGGGATTTGGATATGTGTGATATGATGATATCATTATTGTTGGAGAAATGCCATTCTAACTAAAAGGTGCATACAAAATTGATTTGTGCGACTTTTATTATGTGACCTTAGCCCTTGGTCAGGTTGTACAACCTAGGATTGCTTCTTAACGATTGGGTTGCGGATATCCAAATGTGGTTATTTGGATTGTATGATAGTTTGGATTGGGCTAAAGATTAATATAAACTATTGAGTTTTATAGAATTTTGTAACCGTTAAACGCAACGGAAAAATTAAATTTTGGTTACAAAAATAAATCAGAAAACTTTTCTAACTAAAACCCAATCGAATCCAATAATGCATTTAATTAAAATCACATACCATAGGGTGTTTAGAATTATACATTTTAGATTTGGCGAGGTATCTGACGGGGGTACTAAGAAACCAACATCGATTTCCTTGTAGTTGATCCACTCATGAACACACGTTGATCTCCTATCGGGTGCTAGCCGAAGAACCCTAGATCTATATGTGTATTACATAAAAGAAAGGTTTTTTTTCTATGTATTTTTTGAAAGGTCAAATTCTAATTTTCAATCAATCTAGATTGATTTGGCTAACATCGTATTTATGTGGTCTGAATTCTAGATAGAGGCAATCATCAATATTCGGTCACCCAAAAATCTTAAAGAGGTACAATGCCTCACAAATAGAGTTATAGTTAAATAGGTTCATTTCTCTCTCCTTGACAAATGTCACTTATTTTATAATGTCCTACATAAAGCCGAAGGTTTTAAATGGACAGATAAACATGAAAAAGCTCACCAAAGATTGAAAAAAATACATGTTGTCCCTTCCCTTGCCATCCGTACCCTTGGGCAAGGAAAATATACAGCTTTATTAGCCTCTAGTCCCAATTCAGTCAGTATCATACTAACATTAGAAGATGACAAACAACAATTACCGATTTACTATGTTAGTAAATCCTTGCTAGATGCTAAAAAACGTTATTCATTGAATGAAAAGTTAATTTTGTCGCTAATAACCGCGACAGAGAAATTATGACATTATTTCGAAAGTCATGCTATTGTTGTCATTACTAATTATCTACTGAAATTTGTCTTAAGAAAACCTTACTTACTAGGTCGACTAGTAAGTTGAAGTATATACCTCAGCAGCTACAACATCAGATTTCAACCAATAACGACGAAAAATCACAAGCTCTAGCTGACTTCATCACCGACTTTAGTCCCAAACTAAGCAACAACGAGGAACTCCTAGTGGCGACAACTGAAAAAAACGTTTGGATGCTCTATGTCGACGGATCATCCAATTTCCAAGGGTAGGGCTTGGTGTCGTCTTAAAGTCACCACATAGGGGCATGACGATATATTCTATCCGTTGCGACTTTGAGACTACAAAAAATGAAGCTGAATATGAGCCCTTAATCATTGGTATGAACTTGGCCAAAGACCTTAGAGCAACATGACTTGACATCCGAAGTGATTCCCTCATAGTCGTTAACCAAATGACAAGGGAATTCACAACTAAAGACTCAAAGATGACAACCTATCTAAAGATAGCAAAAGAAAAATCGATAACCTTCAATCCATTTTTCATACGACAGATCCCCAAAGATCAAAACACACAAGCAGTCTCTGGCTAACTTGGGTTCCTCCTTTAGAAAGTCATCATTTGACATGGTACCATTGGTACACCTTATGTCACCTTCTATCGACAATAACCGAGAAATACTCGTCCTTGTCGAGGAAAATGATTAGTCAGAGGAAATTAAGGATTACCTTATCCACGACCAATTACCTGACGATCGAATTGGAGATTGAAAACTTCAATTCAAAGATCAAGATATACCATGATCTCAGGTATATTATACCGACAATCTTCGATAGATCTGAATCTAAGATGTGTGTTTAGATGACAAACACAAAACATTTTAAAAGACATGCATGCCAAAGAGTATGGAATCACTCTATTGGTCGAAGTTTGGGTAACCGAATCTCACGACAAGGTTATTATTGGACTAGTCTACCACAAGATGTGGTTTCATACATCCAAAATCGTGATGCCTATCAACGACAGTCATGTATGATCCATAAACCTTCTGACCAACTTCATTCGTCATTAACTCCATGGCCATTCATGCGATGGGGCATGGATATCATGGGAAAATTTCCCCCAACACCTGAACAAAAGGTATTTCTATTGGTTCTTAGGGATTACTTCTCTAAATGAATAGAAGCCACCACTTTTGCCAAGTTAGGGATTAAGAGGTCATATCTTTTATCCAGACTAACATTATTTGCAGATTTGGATTCCTTTTGAAATCATATGTGATAGTGGCTCATAACTTACCAACAAAAAACTCAACAGTTTTGTGAAGAACGATGTATTAAATTCATTATGTCCACACCACGGCATCTGTAGTCGAATAGACATCAGAGTCTAGCAACAAAGTCATTATAAACACGATGAAAAAGCGGCTCACACACACATGCAACTGATTTGAAAAATTTCCACGACAAGACCCTTGATCGATGATTATGAAAAGGAATGAGATGCCCACAACAAACAACCATCAATGGTCGACATCATCGACATTACATTTCGTTCTCGACATTGGTCTTGGATTATTACTAATGTGTATATTTTTTCCCTACAATCGTTATCTTTGTTATTTAATGCAAATTATAATGAAACATCATTAAAGATCAATACAAATTAATGCATTAATGATAATCGACGACACGAGTAAAGACTCGTCATTATACGACCGATATGTCATTAAAATCATTTATGCACAACCATTGATAATTATTACTGATGCTATAAGACGATTAAAATCCTACAAGCAAGGGACAAATGTTAACAATCAAGCACAACTGATTATATGGGGATACAATATGATCACTGAATACTCTCAACTCTCAAGTGTACAAGTTATTACACGAAGAACAAGTTGCAAAACGCTTTGAGAAGACTTTATTGTTATTTTCTTAGTTTTCACACAAACATGTCGTGGTTTCCCATTACCAATCCTTGTAATATTCATTACTAAGAAAGACGTCCCTCTTTGAAGTCCATAGGGCACCGACAACCTTCATAGTCATCCGCCGTTTTTACCCTCAACGGGGTTTTCCGCATCACCATAATCTCTTGTCTTATTTACTTTTCTATGTTAATTGTCTTGTTTATTTCGAACGATAATTCTTTAATTGGTTGTAAGCTGGATAGAGAGGCCAGGTAAATGGTCCAAGGGTCCTTGTTCAAAGGCAACTCGTAATCAGAATCTTAAGTTATATTTTTGTAGTTTTTAGCATAAACAGTGTCTCATTTACTTTTCTATATTAATTGTCATGTTTATTTCAAACGATGAGTTTTTAACTGATCTCATAATCCAAAATTTAAATTATACTTAATAATCATCATCGACTTTTGATCTATTCTTCCACCATGAAACATTGAAGACTTTATACCCCAGAATTCAACTTAAATTTCATTTGCCTAAAATCCCAACAAACAATTATCATACAGTAATAATCATATGCATATTGGTTCATATGTGAACTTGTAAACCATAACGTAGATTCACATGTGAATCGCAATCATAACTTTAACGTGAATTAATTGACAACTTAGAACTTAGATTCATATGTGAACTTTGTAGGTGAATCGGTTTAGACTTGTAACCCAAATTTATATGTGAATCTTTTAAAATATATCAAAGATCTTAAATTTCTCGCTTTTCTGCTATAGCTTATCTAATTAAAGTACTAATTATATTTTAGATAATTTAATTTAGAAGAAAATGTGTAATTTTTTTATTTTAAAAAGAAAAATGTGTAAAATTTTAAAAAATGAGTGGATTCGTGATTTTGTGAATTGGATTAATGATTTATAGTTTAACAAAAGTTTTAAAATATTCTCCTCAACTTTCTTAGGTTCTTTAAATTATTCAATACTAGTATGGGAATCGTGCGTTGCGCGATAGCATGAGTACTTTGATTAATTATCTGGATATTGTCTATATAAATATATATTAGTTGTTAATAAAATCATCAACAAATAGTATTCAAATAATTCGAAAAGTTAAATAAAATATAAATAAATAAATAAATATATATATATATATATACCCATTGAAGAAACTCCATGAATCGACATAAATGCACCAATCCATATTCCACCTCATCACCGCAATGTTTTAAAATTTATAATACTTATGGTGTCACCTCATCACCCCAAGGTTTTACTTATATATAAATATATATATAAAGATATAATAGTATAATAAATTTTGCACTATAATTTCTACCATTTGGTTTGATTGGTTTCCAACCATAGTTATAAATTTCAAATAAGGTCATCCAAAGAAAGA